>NC_089753.1:66464788-66479788 GCF_040412425.1 Macrobrachium rosenbergii
GACCAGGGATGCTACCTGAGACAAATTTAAGTGCACCTGAAAGAGTAGGCCATTCAAGTCCAAAAAACAAAAGGGCCAAATGAATATTGTCACCAGCAGGCTTACAGGGCATTGGATAGAGGTAAAGTTTCTGACAGAAAGGCTGTGTTTGTGTTTGCATAAACTGCAAAAGCCCTTGGACGATATGTGGAAGAATTGAATATCAATAGATAATGCATTCATCGTGAGCGCATGAAGCAACGAGCCCAACTTGCAAAGCAACTAAAAGCAGAATTCAAAACACGTTGCCTTGATTGTTCACTGGGATGGAAAGTTGATGCAAGATTTAACAACTAACACACATGTAGATCGTCTTCCAACCAGTCTCTGGTTTTGGGAAAAAACGGCTATTAAAGATTGCAAAAATTCCGAATGGAACCGGACAGTCTCAAGCAAATGCTATTGTTTCAGCCTTAGAATTATGGGGCTTGACAGAAAAAGTTGTTGGCATGTCCTTCGACACTACTGCTTCAAATACTGGACGAAAAAATGATGCAGCATTACTACTGAAGCAAAGCTAGAACAGTGACTTATTATATTTTGTATGTTGACATCACATGTTGGAATTAGTCACTGAAGCAGTTTTCACTTCTCTCATGGAACCAAGTCAGGGTCTACATATTCTTTTGTTCAAGAAGTTTAAGAATCAATGGGACTATACTGACAAATCTATGTTTCAGACTGGTGCAGAAAATGACATGGTGGCCGCCTATATTGGAGATATATCAGAGATCTTGAACTGTGCAAAGAATACCCTTGAGCAACAAAAAGGCTGTAAAGATGATTACCGTGAGTTGATTGAGATTGCTATAGTTTCTCTTGGTGGCATCTCTCCAAGGGGTATCCACTTTCTGTCTCCAGGGCTAATGCATAGAGCAAGATGGATGGCCAAAGTGATTTACTCATTAAAGCCATGGATGCTTCGGAGCCAGTTCAAATTAACAACCCAGAAGAGAAAGGGATTAAGTCCAATCAAAGTATCCTCACCTCAATGTAAGAAGGATGTGAAGTCATTTTTGGGATTAGCAGGTTTTACCGCAGTGCATAAAGAATTTTGCAACAATATCCGCTCCGCTGACAGGTTATTAAAAGGAACACGTGTCATTCGTATGCGGGAAAACAAGGCAACCGAAGCATTTAATGAACTAAAGGAAGGTTAACTCATTCTCCCGTATATGGTTTCCCAGATTTCAGTAAAGAATTCTTTTTGGCGCTACAGATGCAAAGTCGCATTGAGTATAGGAGCATGCTTAATGCAAAGACATGATAACAAATATAATGCTATAACGCATATTACAGTAAGCTAAAGCCACAGAAGAAAACTACTCAGTAACAGACCACAAGTCTTTAGCCATAATAGATGCTTTAAAACACTTCAGGTATATCATACTCGGGTACAAGATAACTGTATTCACTGATCATTCCGCCACCAGTAGAAATGTAAGAATCCGGAATTTTCGGACCGTAAGCTCGTTGGTTTATGACAGCCCAAGACTATGACATAGAGTTGAAATATGTTCCAGGGAAGCCAATAAAGTGGCAGACTCATATCAAGGCATAGTAACCAAAGGATAGGCTTATAAACATGATAGGTCACGAAGCAGAACAGGTTGAATTCATGAGCAATGTATTTACCATGCATAACACAGAAGAACTCTCCCAACAAAATGTCACAAGTGAACAAAAAAGTGATGAAGATTTAAGGGAGATCTTCAGTTTTGTAGAAAATAAGAAAATTTAGTTAAAAGGAACGAGCAGAACTAAGTAACAGAATTGGATGCCCCATAGACGCGGTAAACGTCATAGACGACGTACTAGTTTGGAAGTGTCACGAGTGTGACCCATTTGATCAATTACTAGGAGTACTCCATAAAAGAATAGTACCAAGGAGCCTAAGAAATAAAGTCATTGAGTTAATGCACTGACGATGACATGAGAGCTCACCCAAGGAAGGGATGAGACAGTTAGACTAGTTAAAGATCGTTTCATTGGAAGGAATTTACAAGGATGTTAGTAATTACGTGAAAGAGCTGCAATACTTTAACAGTTACAAAGGAAGAACAGATAAGTACCTCTAGGGAAATATCCCATCCGCAGACTCCATTTGAAGAAAAGAGTAGCCATAGATCTGATCCACCTAATCTTTCACACCACGAGTAAGGGAATGAAATATATGTAGTGTGTATTGACGCACTCACTAGATATACAGAGTTAATACCATTAACTAGTAAAGGAGCTAAAGAGTGTGCAATCGCTCTTTTGATAAGATATTTTGTAGGTATTCTGCCCCACAGCTCATTATATCTGATAATGGCACCGAGTTCAATAACTCATTAGTTCAAGAAATTTGTGATGCATTCAAGGTAGAAAAGGTAACGATACAACCGTATCATCCAGCTAGTAAAAGTAATGGCTTAGAAAGAAATAACAGAAAGGTTCTAGATGCATTAAGAGCATACAGTAGGACAGGATCTGATTGGGACGTCGTTACCTTTAGTCCAATTATCACTAAATGCAAATATCATACAAGTACTCCAAGCAACACCCATAAAAGCTTTAATGGGATATAGACAAGATTACCATATGCGTGGCTGGTCAGCCACTGCAGCCTAATTACTCTATGAAGACATTATGAAAATAAGAAATTAGAATTTCAAGGTAATTCATAAGCAATTACACAAGAATTTAGGAAAGCTCAGAAGAATATGATAGACGGGTATCAGAAGGATTAAGGCCAGTAGATTACAAGATAGGCGATGAAGTTTACCTCAGAAGGAAGTAAGTGGAATTAATTACAAGTTAGCCACTAAATTCACAGAGCCATACAAGGTCATAGATGTGCAAGAGACTAAGGTGAAAGTGAAAAAGGTGAATGAAGTAATGCAGCTACATATGCTGAATCATTAGAAGAAAGAAGGATTTTAATTAAATAGAATAAAGTCAAGAGAACAAAAAGAAGTTAAGAGGCAGAACTGACTGAAGAATTGGAAGAAGCTACTTCAGAAGAAAAACTAGATAACCTAAGACATAGAAGAGTCACATTTCAGTAATAATGATAAGAACAAACCCCATCCAATTCATCCTATTATTTCCTGTATTTGATTTCTTTGTTGCTGAGTTTGCCTTCAATTGGTTGATTTAGTAATGAAACTATTTTTATAATGTTGCAGCAGCTTGCTTAAATAGTCGGTCTTGTAACAAGAATTTGAAGTTAAAGCGCCATGCTTCGAATTTACTTTTCTTTAACTGAAATTACTTAGGAAGCAAGAAAGTAAAGTAAAATTTCTGAAATGTAATATTAAAGTCAGAAGGGTTAACAGTCGTCTTTAGGGATTTACAACCCACTATCATAATAGAAGAATGAGGTAGAAGTTTAAAGACTAGGTTTTAAATAGTTTCAACAAGAATCTTGTTTTCAAATCACGAATATTTGTATCAGTGTACTAATCATAAGAAGTAAAGAGGTAAAAGAAATAAGAAATCTGATTTGTAAGATTTGTAGTACTTTAAGGGTACCTCATCAAGGAGAAATCTTGGCATAACCCATAACAGGTCAACATTGAAAGGAGTGCATGAACTATACTAACACTAGAAGTAGAAATAATAGTGCTTATTTTCCCGTAGAACTAACACGTTTGCGATCTTCGTTTCTTAGAGATACTTTAAATAGCGAAAGCTTACCAATTTGTTTTGCCAGTCACAAAATATTCATAAGTACTACTTTGTTTTCCGACCCAAGTTGCCAGTCATTCTTTTGAGTTAGTCATTAAAATGTAGAAGTTTCCTATGCAAAGAGAAGTCTATGCTTGCATTGATAAAGTCAAGCAACACGTACAAGTAAATTTTACATATTAGTTACACAATGTTTGAATACACCCAAGATACAAGTAAAAAGGACATTATCATTCATTTGTAACAGCAGGCAACAAGAAATCCATGACGAACGGCCAGAAATGAAGATTGCCGCCTTATAATTGTGCAGATTGATTATTTTAAATTTAAAATCCACCTGTTAGGCAGCTAGGTATGAGGGCTGAGTGGAAATCCAAATGTAACCTTGGACAGATAATTGCTAATGTTTCTTTGCTCTTTTTATATCAATTTACGATTGTTTAATACTTAAAGCCAGATACATAGAAGGAATTTGTGCTAAAACGTGCACATATTGTTAGGAGCCCTCATAGTCCATACTGTTTTGTTTATTTAGAAAACTATCAGAACCAGTTAGGTAGCATGGCCGAGACATGTATCAGTGAATAGAGAAAAATGTATTTTTCAGTAGAAATATCTATTTCCATTTGAGTCAGTATGAAGGACCATAACAATAAATCTCCCAGCCTGTCAAAACAAGTCGCCAACATCTTCAAGAACACACCAGCACTAATGAGCGTAGAGAAATTGCATCTGTGGTGCCTTCAAATCACGAGGTCCTGCAGAGAACCTTATGGTTAGTAGAGTGTGGGAAAACACCTCACCCCCCTTGACTTCGAAGGATAGCCCAAGGAAATAAGCCACACCCACAGGTCAAGCCTAGATGTTTTGGCCAATCAAATGCCATCAGTGCCAGAGACCTAGGGACGTCCTACAAGGAGTAGATATCCAATAATCAACAGGAATTCCTTAAAACACACCTCCAAAACTTGGAATGAAGCAAGTGGAGGTGGTGCACTCAGAAAAACAGTACCTGCCCAGGAATATGACGTCATGGTTGACACAAGGAAAATGGGAGATATGAGACAGGCAGGAAAGGAGACAGAGAAAAGTCGTGGAGAGAAAAGAGAGACAGAGAAAAAGTCAGCGGAGAGAAAAGAGAGAGACAGAAAAGCACTTAGAGTGGGAAGATAGAGAACTATTCCGAAGTGTAGGAAGCAGAAAAGACAGAAAGAAAGTGTTTTAGTGAAAGACTCTCTCCAAACAATAGTCCCGTAATCTAATTCGTTAAGTCTCTCGAAACCATTATTTCAAAGTCTCGAAACCATTATCTTAAAGTCTCAAACCATTAAGAAACAGTTAAGAACTATAGGTAGAACTGTAAGACAAAATCACAAATAAAGAAAGAAACGAGACAATTAATAATTTTCCCACTTTAACCTCAGTAATTTACAATTTAATAACTGTTTTAAAAGAGCCATTGTCCTACTTACAATAATTACCATGCCCACGCGGACGTTACCTTAGTGTTGGGCCTTGAAGGAAAGAAACAGGGTCAACAACATATATATATATATATATATATATATATATATGTATACTCTATATATATATATATATATATATATATATATATATATATATATATATATATATATATATATATATATATATTATTTAATATTAGCCTTAGTCTCATATTTCATTTTACTCTATTTGTCTTTACGAGTGTCAGTCAAAAATTCTCAAAATTTTCTCTTTTTATTTCTTACCTTTTCCTTTCATTAACTTCTGCTTTTTCAATGTTTTCAAAGCTGTTATTGAAAAATTCTGTATTTTTTACATTTTGTTCATTTCTTAATCTCTTTGTTCGCTTCCTTTCCTTCATATTGAACACTTTTCCAAAGATATAAAAAAATTATTGTTTCAATGAAAGACCAAGTGCTTCACATGCATATATTGTTGAAAGCTCACATACAGAATAACAATTCTAGTTTATGCCAAACATTTCCCATAATCACAAAGCGTGTATAATAAAAGGTCATATTCATCTCCATGAAAGAACCTTTGCAAAGCACAAAAGAACATTATAATATCATATCCTCAGAGGTTCTCACAGAACAGCACCAAGAAGTGCAGCAGAGGAAGTACAGCATAACAAAGCCAGGAAGACTTCAGGAAGCAGAATCTAAGTGAGTGAATATTATAACATACAATAATAATAATAATAATAATAATAATAATAATAATATGTTTCTAATGACAACTGAGTTTTCTTCCTTAGCAAAACAGTATCATTATCTTCTGAGAGGATGGAGAGGGAGGAAGGAAGGAAGGAAAGAAGGAAGAAGGAAAGGGGGAAGGAACGGAGGAGGGAAGGAAAGAAGGAAGGAAGGAAGAATCCTTCAGACATTATTCACTGAAAGGGAAATCATAGAATCCTAAGAAGGACAATTCAGGGTTCTGCATCACTAGAAGAAAATCAACCTGATGTTGACTTCTTCTAGTGATTTTATGACAGTTGTATTTGGCAGAAACCCCAGATCTTTTCTGAACAATCTGTTTGACTCACTTTGAACAAAGAAGAAAAAGAATCCAAGAAAATGAAGCCACAAGGCTTCGAAGGGTCTGCTTGGAAATCTTTCCACCAAAGCTCCGCTTGTACAGCTCTTCCGCTCTCTGGCCATTTCCCTCCATATACTCCTATCCATCCGCCTTTGAAAGTCAAGAAATAAAGAAAAATTATCAGAATAAAGAAAACTTAGTCAATAAATCAAAATATTAAGGACAATTACGGTAAATGATATGTTGGAAATATTAGCTTTTTCCTTATTTATGGAACATCGTGTGAATATATTTCTTCGGTGATTCCTGACTAATAGCATTTTTGAATTTTATACATACATACATACATATATATATATATAGAATATATATATATATATATATATATATATATATATATATATATATATATAATATATATATATATATATACTATATATATATATATATATATATATATATATATATATATATATATATATATATATATATATATATATATATATATATACATATACATACATACATACATACATACATAAATACATACATACAGGGTGTTACACAAGTTTATGCAAATGTTTCGGGAAATGAAAGAAAAAGTGATTTTGAGAAGAAAATGCTCTATAAAGATAATCATTTGAAGGCCCTCCCACCTTCCACCATCTGACTCTCGGGCGAGCAAGATGGCGTCCGGGAGGGCGGAGAAGTCAGGGATATGGAGGGGGGAGGGGGATGGGGGTGTTAGAGAAGTATGAGGAAGGAGTGATTAGGCCGATGTGAATCAAATACCTCCCAATCAAATGCTTTCTTTGGATACTGAACAAAAAAAAAAAAAATGCCTGCATCATTGAAACCCTCTTCTTCTCCGTCAGTGGTATTCATTGGACACAGATAAAAAAAGAATAAAAAAGAGAAAAGAAGAAGAGGAAGCCCAACTGAATCTTGCGTCCATCCAAGAAGGCTCATCCATGAGACACCCTCCAAAGGTTGAAAATGTGTTATAAAAAATCTCTCTCTCTCCATCAGAAGCATTCATCAGACACCAGTCATGGGCGTAGGCCTAGTCATTCCTGACACCTGATTCGCCCATTCCGTGACGAAGAGGCGGCAGGTCAGACAGACAGTTAGACAGACAGACAGACAGACAGACAGACAGAGCGCCCTAGGAATCAGCCATCACAAATGAATGTTGCCTCAGAGCAACATTTGCACGACTTTCTTCATGCGTGCAGCCACACGGTACCGCTCTGAGCTAACCATTAAAATGAGATTGCTTGCAAGAAAAGAACCATAATTAAAGGACTAGCAATCCACTTGCCCCATTCGCTCCCACCCCCCACTGCCCCTCAATCCCAGGCTACCCAGACCTCCTGTGAAGGTCTCTCTCCCTCGCCTGAACGGCCATTGTAAAATTGCCCTCACCCACTAACGAGGCCATCAAATGCTTCTCTTTCGAGAACATTTTTGCTGAGAATTACTTTCTCTTTCATTTCCAGGAGTATTTGCATAAACTCGTGCTACACCCTTTATACATACATACATACATACATACATACATACATACATACAAACATACATATATTTATACAAACATACATATATTTATACAGCATACATATATATGTATATATATACATATATATATATATATATATATATATGTATATATATGCATACATATATAAATATATATATGTACATAAATATATAATTATATGTATTATATATGTACATATATATACATATATATATATATATATATATATATATATATATATATATATATATATATATATATATATATATTCTTTTTCTTGGATAATTGCTAATCAATATGTTCGTGTTTATGTAGTATATGTATAAATGTATGTTTGTCTGTGACATTACATTACATTGAAAAATTCCCCCCTCTCTCTCTCTCTCTCTCTCTCTCTCTCTCTCTCTCTCTCTCTCTCTCTCTCTCTCTCTTCTGTTGATGAGTATTATTATTAGATTTATGTCAGGAAGTAACTTACCAATATAACCAAAAGCCCGACGAACTTCCTGTAAACTGTTGAGGGAGAAGTCCTGCAGGAGACGGCCCCCTGCCTCCTGGCAGGTAGCCTTCATCCCCTGCCAGGACTTCCATTCCCTCACAGGCTTCACGCATCCCAGACCCCCGAGGACCTCGGCCGGGCTTTCGCACGAGAACTCTGTGGGGAGAAAGAGGAGGTCGCAGTGAGGATGAGGAGGCTACACGACAGTCAAAATTCCCCGAATGACAGACCTCAAGGCAGATCTTTCATGAACTGATTTATAAGATGAGAAAGTAGATGATGATAAAACAAAGTGAACTGAAGCAATTTTGCCCTTTTCATCTGACTCTGTGTTTCACAGATTTTGACACTGTAGGAAAAAGCTCATAGAGACAAAGGATCGTCTTCCCTTACCACAGGTTCGTCCATCTCCCTTGAAAGGGCGGTTGCAAGAGCAGCTGTAACTCCCGACAGGTTTCTGCATGCTGCGCAGGGCTGCCTCTACCTTCCCTTAGGCATACTCGTCAGTGTCTGTTCATTAAGGAGAAAATATATTTGAATATATATATATATATATATATATATATATATATATATATATATATATATATATATATATATATCTATATATATATATATATATACCTGTATATATATATATATATATATATATACCTGTATATATATATATACATACATATATATATATATATATATATATATATATATATATATATACATATACATATATATATATATATATATATATATATATATATACCTATATATATATATACAGTATATAATATACATATATATATATATATATATGTATATATATACTGTATATATATACATATATATATATATATATATATATATATATATATATATATATATATATATATATATATATATATATATATAACAAAAGTTACAGAATCTTTAGGAATGTCTAGAAAATGCCTTCATAGAAACAAAGAGGATACAAACTCTTTGTCAAGGACAGTTCAGTGAAAGTGACAAAAGTCGTCAAATTAATCTTAAATACAAAAGTGTCACCACACCTGTGGCAGAAAGCTCAGAAATAAATATCTTGTAAATATACTCTCAACGGGCAAATGTCAGGATAATGAGTTTAGCGGAAAGAAACCTATATTTGTGGATTTTAATAGAATTTCCATGACTGGAAAGCTTTAAATAGTTCTTGAAGTATGATAATAGTTCAATGAGATCATTAAATGTGTTCAAAAGGTGCACATTCCATAAAAAGAAACGAGCACATTACATTAAAAGCCACAGCAATTTTACGAAAAGGTAAGGATTTTTTTTTTTTTCATCTCAAAAAGTGACACTTGTTCTTCGAACAGGACAGGTAAGAGAAATGATTACTCAGGATTCTACTATATCAAAATTCAAAACGAGCTTGACATTTTCTGTGAAAGGTTTTCTGACAGCAAGATATATTCATACCAGATCGATACATATGGATTCGCAAAGAGAAAAAGAAATGGATGATTGTTCTTTCAAAAGGAAAAGACCCAAAATGAGAGACGACACAATTCCTCTGAATGTCTTTCCAAAACTCAGACAGCCAGAACTCAGTGAAGGAATGGCGGGCTTTTTCCATGCGTTAGGGAGTGATATTATGATAAGTAAGATTAAATGAGAATAATTGGTATGGAGAAAATCATATGAAAGAATTGTCAGGAAAAGGAAGAAAATTTGAATGTGATGAAAACATTTTTAGAAAGTAATATATATGTAAAGTATTGAAAAAAGATGGTGAGTAAAAAACCCGATTAAGCCATTTGTCTTACCATCACAATGTGAACCACTCTGTGCAAAACCAGGAGGACAGGAACAGGTTCGTCCATCTCCCTGGAAAGGGGGGTTGCAAGTGCAGCTGTAACTCCCGACAGAGTTCTTGCATGCTGCCTGGGGGCTGCACCCCGCCTTCCCTTGGGCGCACTCGTCCATGTCTGTTCATTAAGGAGAAAAGAGATTTGAATATATATATATATATATGTATATATATATATATATATATATATATATATATATATATATATATATATATATATATATATATATATAATAACTCATATATATATATATATATATATATATATATATATATATATAATATATATATATATATATATATATATATATATATATATATATATATATATATATATATATATAAATTCCAGAATCTTTAGGAAAGTCTAGAAAATGCCTTCATAGAAACAAAGAGGATACAAACTCTTTGTCAAGGACAGTTCAGTGAAAGTGACAAAAGTCGTCAAATTAATCTTAAGTACAAAAGTGTCACCACACCTGTGGCAGAAAGCTCAGAAATAAATACCTTGTAAATATAGTCTCAACAGGCAAACGTCAGGATAATGAGTTTAGAGGAAAAGAAACCTATATTTGTGGACTCTAAGAGAATTTTCATGACTGGAAAGCTTTAAATAGTTCTATAAAAAGATGCGAGTACCTTGCATTAAAAGCCACAGCAATTTTACGAAAAGGTAACGATTGTTTTTCTTTTATTTCAAAAAGTGACACTTGTTCTTCGAACAGGACAGGTAAGAGAAATGATTACTCTGGATTCTACTGAACCAACATTCAAACCGAGTTTGACATTTTCTGTGAAAGGTTTTCTGACAGCAGATATATTCATATCAGGTCGATAAGCATGGATTCACAAAGAGAAAAAGAGATGGATACTTGTTCTTTCAAAAGGAAAAGGCCCAAAATGAGAGATGACAAGTTCGTCTGAATTTCTTTCCAAAACTCAGACAGCTAGAACTCAGTGAAAGGATGGCAGGCTTTTTCCATGCGTTAGGAAGTGATGTTATGATAAGTACGATTAAAAGAAAATAATAGTTATGGAGAAAATTATGTGAAAGAATTGTAAGAAAAAAAGAAAATTTGAGTATGATGAAAACATTTTTACAATGCAAAATGTGTGTAAAATATATAAAAAAAAAAGACGGGGAGTAAAAAACCGATTAAGCAATCTGTCTTACCATCACAATGTAAACCATTCTGTGCAAAACCAGGAGGACAACAGGTTCGTCCATCTCCCCGGAAATTGGGGTTGCAAGAGCAGCTGTAACTCCCGACGGAGTTGCTGCATGCTGCATGGGGGCTGCACTCCGCGTTCCCTCGGGCGCACTCGTCGATGTCTGCTCGGAAGTAAAGACAGTTTTGAGAAAAGAGGCATTGCGGAATGGTCCCTTTTGTTCTGAGGGAGGGCAAGGAAAGTCATTTCGGGAGACAAAGAGGGCTAAGAGTTTTTTCAATCCATATATTATAAGGACTTGGAATTGATAGCATGCTGGATAAAAACAATTAGACCTTTAAATATGTATAACAAATCATTGCAAAACAAAACCCATCACAATATCTTATGAGATTTCTGTGTTAAAGAAGGACAAATATTCCTTGAAACAAGAAAGGCAGTTGGAATAGTGACTTGGAATTCTGTTTGTTTGATCCTATTATAGAAAGAGTATCCTTTTCCTACTGGAGGGTCATCAGATGGGAAAGGGTTAACTTTGAAAGGAGAAAGAACCCTGAAACATCACCGAAAGTGTCACGTTGCTTCCTTGATTATAAAGGAGTGAGCCGCCTCACAAAACCTGAACACTAGAATTTCGACCTACACATACAAGAGTTTCACATCCGCGATATTAGTATTGGTTTAATGTAGATTTTCAGTGTTTCTCAAAATGATGTCCATATCCCATGTGAAATGGATAAATTGATTCAAATTGTTCTTCTTCTACGGCTTTGTCATATTAGCTTTTGCCCTTTTGTTCTTGGCATTTATATTGATCGTGGGATGCCAGCCAGAAGAAGAGCCCTGATTTCCCTATCGGTGTGTTCATTCCACAAGAAGCAGCCTAGGCCTACAGCCTAGCAGGCCCTGACTGCTACGGTAACAAAGGGATTAGAGTGATTCTTTACTTGTGGAAAAGATGCATAAAAATAGGACAGTGAGGAAAGAAATGCCATGCGAGCAAGGTGTGGAAGAACAGATGAAGAAAAGAACATAGTAATGCGCATTGATCTCTCACCTTCACAGCGCAAACCATCCCGTGCAAAGCCAGGTAGACAGGAACACCCATACTTGAAGAGCTTGTCGGTGCAAGCTTCGTGATCACCGCAGTTGTGGCTTCCCTCTGAGCACTCATCTGTGGGAAGAGTTTTATTGCAGTTAGAGAGTAGTCATTTCATATACTTCTCAAGATAAAACTGACACAGAAGGACTGATAGTGGCTACACGAGGAATTCCTCCCATCGACGTCAGTCAGACCTTTCACAGGACTGACAAACTATCTAGAAAGGGACTCCTTCGTTTAGTGGATCAGGACAGAAACATTTCAGTGTCATTCAATTCACGCCTGCAGAAAAATAGACTGATCTGTAAGAACTGTCTTTTCCTTGTCTAGAGCGCAAGTAGGACTGACCTATTCCTCCAGTCTCTAACAAAGAGATGACTCCAGATATTCCTGGCGAAGGTAGATTCCAGTTCTTGTTGTCCTGGAAGGGAAAAATAAATATGAACACTATCTGGAATGCTTATGCGCTTTCAATCCTATTCACACTTGTACATGGAATATGTCTAAGTAATATCAAAGTCCTGTACTACAGTACTAAATTACCAAATATAACGCTTAATATCATTTATCCTTCTATCCTGACATAGGGAAATGTTACAAAAACAGTAAATCATAGAATAAGAATTGAGGCAAATCCCTTCCAGAAGAAAAACGTACCTGCTGATGATATGTTTTTGAAGGATTGTAAGTCCTTCCTTCCAAGGCAGTCTTTTACTTCCTGATGGATCTCTGGAATGTATAGAAATTTTGAGATAAGAAGAGTTTATACATACATACATTCATATATATATATATACATATATATATATATATATAATATATATACATATATATATATATATATATATATATATATATATATATAAATATATACTGCTATATATATATATATATACATATATATATATATATATATATATATATATATATAATGTTGTCTCATCAATAGTGACGTAAAATTCTTCCTAGCCTGATATGCTGATAAACCTTTGCAAGAGACATAGTTGTCATCTTTATCATTCGGTATCACTAAACATAACCTTGACTATTATCTATTACCAGCAAAAATGCCAAAGGCTTGGCATTAACATTGAGAACTGTTTTCCACAACTGACAGAATTTGACTTTCAGAAACGAGTGAGGAACACTAGAAGTTACCTTCTAATGTCTTCTAATGTTTCCAGTTTTTCCATTGAGTAAGAAGACTATATGTAACAAAAGTCTTTATGCTACGATTATAAGAGCTTTGTCTTTGCATGAGCTGGAGTGGAAGAGGTCATATCTGTCCATAATCTAGATGGAGGGTCTCTAGGTATTCAGTGGTCTGGTTAAACTACTTTAATACCACTGCACTCTAAATTATTTCTAAACATAAACAATCTGTTCGCATCATTTGCTACTAATCATTTATTCCAAATGTAGAAACGCCCTCAGTAGTGACAACATTCCCTTCTCACGCACTTGCACTGACAGGCACCACCACCCAGGCACGCCACAACATGTGAGTAATGCCTACCACTGGCTGTATATTAAGTGTTGCATTGAAATTCTTTTTAAGAAATGAGAGTGGAAATATGTCTGACAGGGTCTTTAGAGTCCAGCCACTCCTAAACCTTGTTTTTTAGTAGAAAGGCTTTCCATGACCCTGCCATAATCTGCAGAATGAAGCTTTACTTGCAAAAGAGTCCCAGTTGTCTGTCGCTGCACCTGAAGAAAACAAAACAATAAACAAAAACTTATAAAGTTTGATTTCTGTAATCACTCCGGAATATTGATCAGTATATCATTAAAGTGAACTTGTGGAAGACAGTAGTCTTCACTATTGATGAATCAGTTGAAAGTCCAGACAGGATGCTTTCAGGTGGTCCATCTCGTGGTGAAATTCCGGAAATGGAAGATCAGTCTTCCTTTACAAGGCAGCATCATCAAAGGACATTGGATACGAATGGAAATGTGACTGAATGGAGGAAGTTGTGCCACTTCAGAATGTATGGTACTGATTATGCACTTATAAAGATATTAGAGTACAATGTGTCAATACAAATTGACCCTCTCTGTGACCTCTATTCGGGATTTCTTTGTATAACAAATCTGGCCTAAGAAGTACCAAGCTGACACGAGCTTGATTTAATCTACTTTATTCTTTAATCAAAGAACTTTGCTATTTAGTAAAACAAAAACTTGGAAAATACACACAAAAATTACCTTGAAGATTGTTTCAAACGTGTTCAAGCTATCATGTTCTGAAAATATAAATGATTGTTGGGAGAACATTAGTCTTTCTTCCTGAGACACAAGGCTCACTTGATCAGCAACTTGACTCATTCTATGAAGCAGAGACCCATGAAGTATAGGATTTTGTTGTGTAGCAGAACATAAATAATTGGAAGTAAAATATATACAAATTACCTTGAAGTTTGTCTTCAATATGTCCCTGTTTCTCCTGCACGTCTGGAAATATAAATCATAGTTTATAAAAAAAAGCTGGTCTTTATTCTTAAAACTATACTGCACAAGAAATGTGTGAATAACGGGGAGACATGAATAAGCTCCTGTAACACAGAATCTTAATAAAAGACGAGAGAAATATA
>NC_089753.1:66484788-66487288 GCF_040412425.1 Macrobrachium rosenbergii
TTAAACTCTCGTAGCTTTTCAAGATTCTTACTCAATTTTGATTCACATATTAACATTTTGGTGATTTAAGTTTGTTTCATAATTTGATTTGAGAATTAATTAAGATTTGTGTTTTCAAGTAATAGTGATATTTCTTCAAAGTAAAATTGTGAATTTTGGTTCCAAGTAATAATAATTTTTCTTCAAAGTAAAATTGTGAATTTTTGACTTATTAATTTTGAATTAGAAATAAATTTTTGTATTTCAAGTTTTTACAATAGTGTTCATCTATTGACCACCAATGGTAGGAATTAATGTCAATAAACAAAAGTGACAGATAGTTTTGTTCCTTCAGTGTTTACTGATGTGACTCTAACCTGGGACATAGTTACAGTAATAGAGTGATGCCCATTTACTCCAGTATATTCTTGTTGAAATATTGATGCCTCACATTTCTGATAATTTCTTTAAGGGATCTCTGTAGCCTTTAGAGTACTTAGTTGTATTTTTGTTGTTGTTATGAGAGTTCAGGTACCTGGCTGTAATGAGGTCATTTTTTAATTCTATGATTGGTAAGTGTAATAACAAGGTACTTGAAATGCACATCGTGACTACAGTAATATGTATATATATATATATATATATATATATATATATATATATATATATATATATATATATATATATATATATATATACACACATATACATATGTATAAAGTTAGATAGACATATATATGTGTGTGTGAATATGCATATGCATGTTTGTGTGTGCGGGCATGTGTGTTTGTGTACACTCAAGCTACAACTAGGCACTGACGTGGGCAGGAGTGCCTCAAGGGCACTGACTGACGTCCTCATAATCAGGGGACTCGACTGACGTCAAGGGATGACGCCTCCTTCTGTTTATCTTCCTTAGCGAGAGTTCCTAGAAGTGAATAACAGATACATCACTTATGTCATAGAGGAAGACCAAGCAATGGGGTTTCTTTTTCTCTCTCTCTCTCTCTCTCTCTCTCTCTCTCTCTCTCTCTCTCTCTCTCTCTCTCTCTCTCTCTCTCTCTCTCATTTCGTCAGAGAATCTGACTCAGTTATTTATCTAGTTTTATATGACAGAAACTATCATCTATTTAGTTATAATATTTTGTATTCACATTTAAGAGTTTTCTATTGGAATCTGAAAATCAAAGAGAGAGAGAGAGAGAGAGAGAGAGAGAGAGAGAGAGAGAGAGAGAGAGAGCCAGAGAGAGAGAGAGACAGAGAGAAGAAATGACAATCAAAACCTATGATTATGCATGTATGCTTTGTGAATGTATGTATGTGTATATGCATGTATTATGTATGCATGCATGTACACGTGAAACGAAAGCAGCCAAAGCACAACAACACCTCAGTCAAGGACGACATAATTATCTCTTCGTCTCGAGGGAAGAAGAAGAAGAAGAAGAAGAAGAAGAAGAAGAAGAAGAAGAAGAAGAAGAAGATGATGATCCATCTGGCGATGATGTCATCCATTCCCCTCTTCCACATTCTTTGGTTTTCCTTCTTCAGTTCTTCAACGGCTCTCTTGTTCGCCAGACATATATCAGTCGTCATCTTTCCATTGACAGAGAGAGAGAGAGAGAGAGAGAGAGAGAGAGAGAGAGAGAGAGAATGATAATAAGTAGTAAATGCATGTCTAAAAACTAAGAGACCGCTGAAGGGTTGACTTCAATACGAAACTTTATTCCTTGTGGTGAAACGCCTGAGTGGATGCTGACTTCCCAAAGCCACCAGTGGGAGAAAGTAAAGAAAATTATGATAAAACCGAAAAGAAGAAGAAGAAGATCTAAGATCAACAATCCCATGAAGAGCAGAAGAGAGAGAGAGAGAGAGAGAGAGAGAGAGAGACATTTCCGTTCTTGTGTTAATGAAGGAAAGGCAATCTCAGCATGATCAGTGTATCTGGGGCCAACCAGGTAAACAAACAGGTTCAGTGCAGCTGTTGACATTTGGCAGACAATCCTCATCTGTTAAGATTTCATCTGATCATTTCTGTGTCTAAGATGTAAAATCCCTTCAAGATTTTAGGGGAAGAGGAAAGAGAGAGAGAGAGAGAGAGAGAGAGAGAAAGTATCAATTTTTAAAATGGGATACCTCCAGAAAAACCCTCAGCCCAGTAATTGATTTGCATTCCTGTTGATTGCAGTGCAATCATCTTTCTTCAGGAACTTGAAGCTACAAATCATAACAGAGCGATTGAAAAGAATCTCTTTCTTTTGTCATTCCTCCCACACTTAATCATTATTTCCAATAATAATAATAATAATAATAATAATAATAATAATAATAATAATAATAATAATAATAATAGGTTCTATTGAATATTATTGCTGCTTCAGCTGCATTTATTTTTGTGAAGACTTTCTATACCTTGTGCGGACTTCTCTTCAGTGGAGGTGCGTGCTAACAGCTCGCCTATATTTGTCATTTCATGGGGAAAAGTCAAAATCTGGATTATAACTTCTTTATATATTCTATA
>NC_089753.1:66494788-66522288 GCF_040412425.1 Macrobrachium rosenbergii
AGATGCATTGAAACAAGGTGAGACTTCATCCTCTTGGTGTGTATCCGTGTCGTGAAAAAACTTCGGGTTTTCTGTGCCAAAGAGAGTCAGTTGTTCTTCCTGTTTGTGCATCAAAAGATTGAACAAGAAGAAGAAGAACACCTCTGTTCCCCCACTTGGCCAACGACTGCAGGAAGACGAGACGGAAAAGGAGGAGGAAGAGGAGGAAGAATAGGTTAAGGGGGAGGAAGGAGAGGCAGAAGAAGAAAACAATGAGGTTTTGAAGTGATGAATCTGTTCTTTTCTCCTTCATTTGGTAGGGCCTATTTGAGTGTGTTAGTGTCTCTTAATAGAAGCAGAAACAGCTCTTGCTTCTGTGTGTGGAGTTACATATATTTATGTATGCACGTGTGAAAGAATGCATATATCAATTTAATATCAAAATTTTTTTTACAAACGCTTCCAAGAATATTTCATCTGTTTCAGCCTCCATCATTGCTCAATCATTTGACAAACACTTGCCATTCCAAGACTCCGTTGAAAACTCATTTTAATCCTTCAACTTTGCACCAAAATCTTCTTAAGTTCTTTATCACAGCGGTACATCTATAAAGATGTCAAACAGAAATGGACTCACTTTGACTCCAAACCAGTTATTCTCACATCTATGTATGTTAACAGAAGCTTCCTTTCAACTGTAAATCAGTGCCAGTGCTCTCAATTGAGAACTTGCCCTGAACAACAAACATCCACGACACAGTCACCTTTCCTGTTCATCAGTTTTACCTAAAAGTTCTAAAGTAGGCCCATTCATACCACAAAAACCTTTTCCTTTTCACTTTCAGTTTCCAGAAAGAATTTTTACAATAAACAGTTGATTCAAAACACTTTATCCATTTTAATATATCTGCACCTCTTCTCCTCTGTCAATCATTTCGTGACACACTTTTCTTCCTCAACCAAATACTATGGTACACCTTCTCTACAGATGCAAATAATATTATAACATTTTGTATGTAATTTCTTTTGTATCCTTTGTCACCTTGACTATACAGAACTACGAGTATTATTTCTTGTACCCAATGCTTGGAACCTTTTCCTTATCTGTGCACAACATACCTTGTCAGCCTCTCAGGTAGCAGTCAGCAATCAGTCCAATCAGCTGCTGGTATCTGTCTCTCATCTTCCCTCCTCTGATGATCCACCTGAAGTTTCCAGCTGCAGCTAATGGTTGAGAGACGCATTTCATTCAAGAATTTGACATTTTGGCCAGGTATTTCTGGCCAGATGGAATGGAATATCGAGAGGAAAGCAGGCCGGGCCAAGCATAGGACCTGTGAGGTCATGCAGGCGCTGAAGAGAACAGCTGTGAAAAGGTTGAAGGTGTGATAATCGTTAGGAGGGTGGATAGGCCCAGCAAGTTGGAAAAAAGAGGAGAATATGGGAACAGAAAGGTACGAAGTAAAGGAATGAGAGGGAGTTGCCAGCTGGGGGGACCATGAAGGCAATCTGAACTTTAGTATTAATGCTTACAGTGCCCATGCATGAGGTCACTGACGGCACTGCCCAACAATATCAATTTGCTTCCATGAAAAGGTGTAGATTCAAATTTCACAAAAATGAGTTATTTTAGAGCAGCACTAATGGGATTCTGGAGTCATATTTATTCCTTTAAGCAACTTTACAGATATGTTTTGTCGTGGAGACAGGACAAATTCTATAATCAAAATGGTTTTAAATAGCGGAATCATTTGGACTTCGTTATGATGTGAATCAATGCTATTAATCTTCTTCTTCTAGTGAGTGGGTCTCTGAACCCCAGACCAGAAAAGGTAGTCTTTGAACATTTTGTATTCACTCCCAGTATCTGCATGGATTTCAAATGTAAATATTGTGTGTAGCTCATTTTTGAATTTCAGTATTAGAAGGATTTTATGTATTCTTGTGCAACTGCATTAAGTGAGTTTCTATTTTATATTATATATATATATATATATATATATATATATATATATATATATATATATATATATATATATATATATATATATATATATATATATATATCCTCTGAAAACATGTTATTTGAAGCATGACATTCCCGGTTGAACATGCCATACAGGACCCGTTGGCAGCTATCTCCGGCAACTACGGTAATTGGAGGCTGGCGATAGATGCATATGCCAGGACCAGGCTCCAGACAAAAAGACAACGATTTGAAAGGCCTCAGCCCGGGAGCCACTGAAGCTGCCGCCCCCCACCCCGCCCCACTCCCCGACATTATCTCGTCCTTGCGTCTTTGGAAAGAAGGTAAGAAGAAAAAGGATTTGGAATGAAGATGTGAGTGGACGAGATAAAGCAATTGCCTAAAATACGTGCAGAAAGAAAAGAAAGCGGGGAGGGAGGAGGAGGAGTGAGTGAGAGTGGAAGAGTGAGGAGAAGTCTTCATGATTCATTTGCTGTCCTTCAGCATAGATAGATAATACTGGGGCTAAAGTGCAAGGGCTTTTTAGGGGCCCAAAATGGAGCGAAGCAATTCTATATCTGCAGAAAAGGGAGACTGCTTTCTTGGCTTTGGGATTTGAGTGAGGCCATCAGGTGTGACTAAGTAACGATGCTTATGGAGAAATACATATACATATGTGTATATGTGTGTGTACGTGTGTGATAAACATGCATTGCTGTTTGTCGTGATTTTTTGTTGTAGTTCATCCGGTAAATGGCAGTTATATGTCTTTTTTTTATGGTGCAAAGACATACATATTTGTTAAGATAGTTTTGAAGCAGAATTTCAGTTATATAGTAGAGTATGAATCCAAACTGTCTTCGTTTTCACAGGAAGAAGGCCCCATTGACGTTTCACAAATTTACTCTAGCACACCTATTGTGCGTTATTGCAAGTGGCTTCCATGCCAATTCTCCCGCACCAAACCACTGCTTCTCTTTGCTCCTCCTCCCTGTTCAACACATGGATGAACTGATTAGGCAGCAGCAGTCCTTAGTGCCTGCAGGGACTGAGAGTTCTGAAGGTCCTCTCTCTTCTGCCGTCAGCTTTCCGGTTGGAGTTACTGCTCTCTCTCTCTCTCTCTCTCTCTACTCTCTCTCTCTCTCTCTCTCTCTCTCTCTCTCTCTCTTACATGAAATATTATTCGGAATGAGTTGACTATATTCCAGAGTCTTGGGGTTCTTGTTTATTTATTTTTATTTATTTATTTATTTTTATTTATTTATTTTTATTTATTCATTTATTTTTATTTTTTTAATTATCTTTATTTTTATTTTTGTTTATTTATTCACTTCCATTTATTTTTAACTGCTATTTTATTTGAGGGTATGTTGTATATGGAGGGACTGGCAAAGCCTAACAGTAGTAAGGGGAATTGGGTGCTTTAATTTCTTTCGCCCGTCTTAGGCATTTGAATTTCTTTCTCCTTCTAAAACAGCACACTGCAATAATAAATCAGGATTCCACCGTTCATTTTTCACCCAAGTTTTCATCTTTTATTTGAATAATAAACTTCCTTTGCAATCTCTCTCCCCTCTAGTCTGTTAGTAAGGTGCTTCATATTGCGTTATCAACAGAAGAAGAAGAAGGTGATCGCAAATCTTTTTTGTGAAACAAGTGGTCATCGGCAACAGAGGTTTAGTAACAGTCTGAGGCCTAGGAAAGATTGCCTGACACTGATTTGTGCACAGATTGCTTTGCATTGTGGAGAGAGAGAGAGAGAGAGAGAGAGAGAGAGAGAGAGAGAGAGAGAGAGAGAGAGAACCTGAATAATGATACTAGTATGGTAAAACCTGAATAAGTGGAAGAAGATATTTATTAAGGTAATGTCGATGTTTTTGGAGATTCAGAGAAATATATCAGTAACTGTGACAATAAAGTGAAGTAATGAAGAATGAACGGGACAGATATCATGAAGCAGAGTCAGATAGAACTAGAATATGACTTTAATCTCGACATCCCTATAACGATTAAAAGGAAGCCTGGCGGAGGAGGAGGAGGAGGAGGAGGAAAGGGGAGGCAGTGAGGTGAAAACGAACCTCCTGGAGGCTTCAATAGACTTTGGAGAAGTAACTGATTGAAAAAGGATTCTGCCAGGATATAAGAGGAAATATGAGGGGCAATGAAGGAATGAGACAAGAAGATATTTTATTAGAAGATGACAACGATTTTCTCTCCTTTCATTTCGTCAGTATTATCATTTATCGATCCAGGAGAAAAATTCCTGTAGTGTAAGTACCAGAAGTCCATTAACTTGTAAACAAAGCTTCCACAACAAACAAATACCTGGAAAAACATGATGGTTTTCAATAATGTTATAGTCACTCAGGGACGTCTACGTTCAGCAGGAAGACCATTTCACTGCTTCAAAACAAAATAGAAATGAAAAACAGGTGTTCGCCACTAACAAAGAAGCAGCGGGAGGAACATTCGATTGTCAGGTAAATGCTGTGGCTGTGAGCCTCATTATTTTTCACTCTGATAAAACTTTTGTGGAGTTGCTTGACAGTGCCGCCAAGTGGTGGTACTCAAATATACTCTCAAGAGTCCAAGAAGGCCCCACTGAGTTGTCATCGCTCGGCAAAGCCCCGCTGGATGGATTTGATTGATACGTCTCATAGGGATTCAAGGGAGCTCCCTCCTCATTTCGCTTCAACCAAACTGTTATGCAGTGAATTTAAAAATATTTCTACAGTGAATAAGTATGAAATTCACTGATTGGGATTATGAGAGAGAGAGAGAGAGACAATGTTGATAGTTTAAAATGATGAGCCATGAGACCAAGTAAATTGAAGTGTAACCACAACAAACCTCCAAGATGTGGGAAAGGAAGGAGGAGCTAGAGGAATCACTATGAATGAAAAGGTCAGCAAAATTGACCTGATTTGTCCTTGCCAAAAGTGGGAGTTGAAATTGAACCATTAAGATTAGACTAGTCGTCCTCAAAGAGGCGGAGTTTTATTCAACATAGGTCCAGAGTTCATTCTGATCAATTTTTAGTTAGAGTTAACTTGAACCCCTTTAGGATAAGATCTGTGTCGCTCTTTCTCTGACATCAAAGAAAATTTGTAAGTCAGTGTAAACAGCGTGTGACGAATTAGTGTTAAAGAATAAAATTTAAGTAAAAAGTGCCCGATCCTACTTAACCACCCTGAAAAGGAATAAGATTTACCAAGTGTAAGGAAGAATTGTTACCAAGTTTCTTTACGTCTATAAGCAGCGGAGTTCTCGACTTTAACAGAACATCAACACAGTAAAGGAAGCAGTGTCATTCATACTTGGGAGCGCATACCACAACATAAAAAGTGCATATGTGCAACATATAACTGGTGGCAGAAGCGGTGGGATGGATTTCACCCAGCGCACATTTGAAAAACAATAAATGTTCACGGCCCTAGAGAAATTTACAGAGTGAGCAGTGACTGCGCTAAAACTAACTCTCAATTTAACAGCGCAAATAATTTCAAGACGGTCTTCAACACTAGAAACACCAGCACAGCATTAGAAGGTAGCAGAAGGGAACGAAGCAGAACGAAATATTCCACGAAGCAGTGAGACTTTATGCGTCGATCGGAGTGAAAAATTGACAGCGGTAAATCTCTGTCAGTTTGAAGTTTCTGGACGTTCGCATAAGATCAACAACAAATTCAGTTTAATGATTATATATGACCCTAATAAGAACCATAGTAATAATCACGGCATAGATCAGCGGTGATTTTTATAAGAAGTATAACGAAATTTACGAAAGAATCGGCAACTCGCCCTAAACTTCGCCGATCGCAGCAGTGGAGAAGACGAAAACAAACAGTGTTGGCGGACGTATGAAAGTCGCTAATATCTACGTCAGTTCAGTGAACTTTTCTATCATGTACGGACTTAAATACACGAAATTCCCAAAATTTTTGGTCGCTAAAAGGGAGACTTAGCGAAAGGTAGCGGTAGCAGAGCAGTGACGACGACGGCGACGAACGAGAGCGGAAGACGGCGACGGACGATAGTGAAGCAATCGGAGCGGCGATACAGTTTTGGAAGCCAATGACCCGAGGTGAAGTTCGCGTCTTCAATCAACAGGAGAAGAGACACGGGTGACTGGTATATTTCCACTATCGATAATAACAATTTGGAAGGGATTCCAAATTTTTTTTTCTTCGACAAATTCAGCGAGTAACAGACTGGAAGTAGGCCGAGCTGTGCTATTATCGCTGGATGCTAACGACAAATTGCGCTCAAGTGCAATCAGCGCGATCTTCAAGTGCAAGGCGACACGAAGCTAATTGAATAGTAAACATTCATTCCTAGTATCGGGGAATTATCAAGAGAATTTTTTTTTTCTCTGTGAATTAAAATTTTTTGTGTGCATGAAATTTTTATATAATTATTTTTCCCTGCAGTGCGCAAATAATTTTTTTAAACAAATAATTTAAGTAATTATCTGAATAATATTTCCTTATTGTTGTACGAAGGAAATAGTTTTTTTCATATTTAGTAATTTTTTTTCTTACGAAATAGAAATTTTCGTTCACTTGGTGATAGAGACAATTCGGTTTAAATTATTCTATCATAATAATTTTTTTTGTTATACACCTGGCGCAGCATTTTGCAGTGGAACCCAAACAATTGTAATGTCCAAACTAATATCAGACTTTTTCAGATTGTGAGAGAGTCCTATGAAGAAATGAGTTAGGAAAAATTTGAATTGCGATTGTGGAGTATAGTCACTAAGGATTTAGGCAACATGAAACTGAAGTAAGTACCTGCTTCTCAAATTAATTTTTTTATTCAATTTTCATTCTTGAGATCATTAAATATTTTATGAGTTAATATGAATGAATCTTTTGATGAAGTAATTTCCCGACTGCAACAGACAAGAGGCGAGCCAGACTCAATATAACCTAGACCTGTACCTGAACGACTTTCTAGACAAATTAATCCTAGTAATACTGAACCCAGACGTTCTCATAGTCAGGGTCCCCACTTGGTTACCGAGTGTGCCTAACACTTCGGCCCAGTTGTAACCATAACCAATAAGTTCAATTGTACCTAGAAACTTTTACCATGGCGCAAGCGTAATAATCACCCAAGCCACTAGATTTTTGTGGAACCCAGTAGACCCAAGTAATGTAGATAAAGTAGATTAGAAGAATATGGTGTAATCGATGGATTTGGCAGACACAGAAAGCAGAATTTCAGCTGCTGGTATCTACAGATGAGAGAAAAGAAAATAGATGAAGCACTCTTGTATGTTAGTATGGAACATGGTGATGCACATACAGTTCTTCATTCAGTACTTTTTAGGAAAATTACTCTGTTTAACGAATTCAAGAAACAGTGCTTACAGTTTTGGCAACCAAGCACAGAAAGATCCCAACAAGGACAACATGGAACTTTCCATCATCAGAAATATGAGGGTAATCACTTAGTTTAGCCACTAGAGTGAAGAAGCTATAGATAGAGTGACGACAGATATGAAAGCTGTAGGTGTTGTTGGAAGGAAGGATGACTTTGATGATGATGAAACAGATTTAGCTAGTATATCCAAGGTACTTAGATATATGTCATTAGGACCAATCTACGATGCTTTGGGTAAGGAAGAAAGAGTAGCCTTAAAGAAGTACTGTGATAGGAAGCCAAATGATGGAATTGTACAAACCTTGATGTACATAGAAAGGAAAGTAAAACAGAATTCATCAAGTAGTAGGAGTGCAGATTTTATAGGGAACCATGCAGCTAGTGGAAGCCCAAGAAATAATGAATGTCAGTCAGTAGAAACCAATCAGGGCTTAAGCTAGGTCTGAGCATCAGGGAAACAGAAATTCGTTTGATAAAGCAGTGGGAACAACAATAAGGGAATTTAATCCATCAAACAGAAACAATCACGATGAGCCGCCAAATAGAGGTAACAATGGGAATATCACTGGAACTAATGGAAATAACAGTGGAAATAACAGGACTCCTGGACAGAGGAGCTAGTCAGAGCCAAAATTCGAGGAGATAATAGGCCACAGTCATAGGCAGAGATAAATTGTAGAGGTATTGGTTATTCCAACCATACAACACAAATTGTAGAAAAACAAATGGTGTTCAATTGCAATAAGATAGGACATTTAATCCAGAACTGTTGGTACAACAGGCAGGAAATTCTCCAGGGTCTCAAAATATACAATACTCAGCCTAATAATCAGAATACCTCACCCAGTAACCCAAATCAAGGGATTCTCAGTAACAATCACAGAGAGCGCAGCAGAAAGGTCCATCCTTACAGAGAAATAGTGACATTGGTGGGATGTGTCCCCAGCAGACATTACTCGAAGTAATGAAGTAGTGTTTTTCTGTAAAGAATTTTTAATACGTGTCAGGAAGGAGTTGCCTATCATACAAGTACACTTAGAGTGTACTGGAGTTCATGTGTTGGATACAGGCAGTACTGTAAGTATCATAGATAAAGCACTAACAGAACATATAGGTTGTGAGCTTTCCCAAATGAGAAAATCTATAGGACCATAAGGGGATCGCTGGAGAGAAGCAAATAGGGCTATAGGCAATGTCAATTTAGAGATAGAAATTCTAAATAAGAAATACAGGGAAGAGTTTGTGGTGTTAGAGAAGAGAAATATTTTCAACTCAAGCTCCATTTTCCTTCCAGGCTATGAAAAAGATGTGGAATTACACACTAGATTGTAGCAATGGAAGAATAACTATCAAGAAATTGATGAGGAAATGTTTGTACTCTCTTGAAGAAGAGGAACAGTTTCAGATAAGCAGTCACTATACCTGAGACAGAAAGCCTCATCTGAGGAAGTAGACATCAACAGATAGAAATGGAATTTAATGCTAACCGGGTGAGTTGGTGTGTAGAAATTCAATGATAGAAGAAATAGGAGAAAATAGTAAAACTGCTTTTCAAAGCCTAGAAGCCACTCAGGAGGAATTCTCAGATAGCAGGTATGAACCTGATGACTCAAGTGCACAACAAGTAGATACCTCCGAAGAACTTAGTTCTTTTTCCCAACCTGACGATCCTGACACGCTAATAGAAGGTAGTAACCTAATAATAGGAGAAGATACGAAAGAGAAGTATCTCAATGAGGTGTTGCTGTTAGGCAACCTAAAAATGACAGAGATAGGTTCTATGATACCACAAGATGAAAGTTCAGATGATACTGATGTCTGTTACACTGCCGATGTACAGAATGCAGAAGAAATCTACTTAGTTAGTACTGCCGATGATAATCTTGTAAAATTAAATTAAACTAATGGCGTTAAGCTGCATCCACAAGGTCTGACAAAGGTTTGTCTTAGAATTGTAACAGATAAAAACCTAGGTGATACAGATGTGTTATTAGTTGTGAAGACTTGCAGACTTTGTGAAATGGACAATTCCTAGTAAGACTTAATGGTGGAAATTGCGCTTATGTGTATAATTATTCTGACAAGAGACTGGGAATTTCATGCCGGCATAGAATTCTGTAAAAGGGAGTGTAGATTACTAACCCTCTACTAACCATAAGTGAGAAAAAGCATTTGTCTCTGTAGCCGACACAGAGTTAAATTAGAGAAATAAATAATACAGATTTTTCCTCATTGTAGGGACAAGGTTAATACAGATATTAGAAATATAGGAATGTTGTAGCGTGGCTGGGAGATAAGTTAGGAAGGACAGATGTCCTGCAGCACAAGTCATAGAAGAAGGTGCTAGACCTTTTGTATACCTAACTACAAACTTCCAATAGGTAAAGACCCATCATAGACGAGATGGTTGAGATGAAGGAAGATGGAGTCGTAATTCCTTCTAAGTCACCTTATAATTCGCTTTACTGCTAGTTCCAAGAAAGACGGTACATGGAGGATGTTATTGATTACCGGAAATTGAATTCCCACACTGTCCCTGATCGAATGCCAATGCCAGTCATTAATGACATGTTAGCTCAATTAGGAGGTGGGTTTTTCTTGCCTCGATCTACTAAGTGGATATTGACAAGTTCACTCTCGATAAATCCAAGCATCTCGGCATTCAGTACTCACAAAGAACTTGCAATTCGAGTAATGCCGTTTGGTGTACTTCGGCTCCTTTAACGTTTGTACGTTTAATGCTGCAAATCTTAGATGTTGAGACGTATCGGTTTATCTTGACGATGTAATAATTGCTATGTAAGGATGTAGAGAGTCATTTCAAGACTGACAGAATTAGTATTAGATAGGCTCAGAAAGGCCGGTTTAAAGGTAAAATTAAAGAAATGTCAGTTTCTGAAGAAATCCTCTAGAATATCTAGGACATGTTGTCAGTAGACATGGTTTGAAAAATGCAAGAAGGAAAAGATTAAGACTATTGTGAATTATCCAGCCCCAAGAATTTGAAGGCATAAGAAGATTCTAGGTATGGTAGAATTGTTGTCGACCTTTCATAAAGGGATTTGCTACCATAGCAAAACAAATAACTGAGGTTAACTAGGAAAGATGCTAACTATAGTGGAAAGATGAACCCAGGAAACAGCGTTCAAAAACACTAAAGGGATATGTTGATAACAGATCCTATCTAGTTTATCCAGACTTCGAAGGAATTTCTACTTAAGCCTGTGATGCTTGAAGTACAGGACTAGGTGCCGTCTTGGTGCAAAAGGATAAAGCAGGATTGAGGACTGTATACACTATGCCAGAGTAGAGTTTGAATGCAATGAAAATTACAATTGCAACAGAGGGAATGTTTAGCTAGTCTAGGGATTACAGAAATTTAGACACATTTTGCTAGGACATAAAATTAATGTTCTTACAGATCATAAACCCATTTGTGATCTTTTCAAAGAAAAAGACTTTTACCAATAATATGAAGTTCAATGATGGTTCGTTAGCGTATTAGAATTTGCCCAGAATTTAGATACATACCTGGTAGATATAACACATTAGCTGACTATCTAGATCTAAGAAGAACGAGGAAACAAATTACCACTCATAATTTCGCCTTCAGTTGTCAAATCACAGACCTAGATTTAGGTAAAGGATTCGTCAGGAACAACAAAGGGATTCTAAAATAAGGGAAGTAATTGGTAACCTCTTGCAAGGTGAGGAAAATTCAGAGTTTCAATTGATAGATGGATTATTGTACAAAACTTCAGACAAACCAAATGCTTGTTCACGTTTGTACATTCCTAATACACTAATACAGGACGTCTTAGAACTAACCCATTCATACAAGTTATCAGGACATCCTGGAATTAAGAAAACATGCGTATCACTAGAAACTATTTTTGGCCTCGATGTAGTGAAGATGCTAGTCGATTTGTTCGACTGTACCATATGTAATGTACATAAAAGGGAATGTCAACGTCAAAACCTCTGGAAATGTATCCTTCAGAAATTAAATCCTTTTCAAGTAGTCTGTCAGTTTGTAGGTCAATTTCCCGAACACCATCAGAGGAAATAAGCAGATTTTAGTTTTCATTGACTATTTGACCAGATGCGTAGAAATTGTTCCAACCAAGCAGAAATCATCAACAGTGGCAGAAGCCTTTAAGTCTAAATCCATAACTAGACATTCATGTCCTCAAGTTTTGCTCTCAGACAATGCTGCTGAATTTACTAGTGACATTCTAAAGAAACTGTGTGACTTTTATGAGATACAGAAATGTCAAATAACAGCACATAAGCCAAGCTCAAATGGAGCAGTAGAAAGAACAAATCGCAAAATAAAGGATGTTCTGAAAACATTGGTAACCCCAAACACTGAAGACTGGGACTTGACTCTCGAAGACATACAATTTACTCTAAACAACACAGTAAATGAATCAATAGGAGAAACTTCTCATTTCTATTGTATGGCTACCAAAGGAATGCCAAATTCACTTTTGAATGATGCCGCACCACCCAGACATGCGTAACTACGAGGACTATATTGCTTGGAAGACAAGACATTGCGTACAGGACGTTAAAGTCACCAGGGCTAGATTAAAGGAGTTACATAAAAAATCTAGTAAATCATTACAATAACAGATCCACCATACCCTCGTTAAGGTAGGACAACAGTTTGTATATCGTCCATGTTCTTGAAGGACCTAATACTAAAAGTAACCCCAAAATTTCGAGGTCCTTATAGAGTTTTAGGTTTTGAAGTTGAATAAATTCAAGTTAATGCATGAGGTACCTTGAAAGAATCTATTGTACATTAGACCACATTCAAGTAGTTCATTCAGAACCTTGGTCGTCACCCAGTTGACAGATTTGTCTAATAAAGATAAGATAGATAATAAAATAGAATCTTCAGTGACCCCAAGGTATAATTTGAGAAGAAGGTAATGGCAAGTGCAATGGTAAACAAATGTAGTTGATAAGATTTTTACTGCTTAATAATATTATTTCAGCAAATGGATTGTTTGGTGGTTGGCAGTGAGTCAACTTGTGAACTCACTCCAGCGCAGCTAAGGAAGGGAGCCATCATCAAGGAACATAGCAGGGATTAAGACCTGATGCAAGTTCAGCGCATTGTTAAGATACGGACAGAGTCCATCATCGATCAGAGAGCAGTTAGTCAGCTGAGCAATCAGATGCAGGCAGGATTACACAGTGTCCAAGATCGAGAATTTGGTACGACTATGCTCTCCAAGTTGCAGAGTGACAGTGATAGTGTTATGCCAAGGAAAGTAGTAAAGCGATCACTCCTTACCTTTATGACCGCTTTACACAATCTCTTTAATTGGCGACCGATGGTAATGTTGAAGGCTAAAGGAAAGAATGGCACAACGAAAATTGGGCTTCTGAGGGCACATGTCTATAATAAAGTAATAGGAAATGTCGATCAAAATCGAAGCCGTCACAGTGCTGAAAGGAATTTGTATGAATGAGTGCACTCCATAATGTTTCATCAGAAATTGCGGAATCCATCAAACAGAAATGATGAGCAGCACAACAAACAAGTAATTTCTTTGGAATACAAGGAATTACTCAATGCAATCATGATGAGTAAAAACCTGCTGTCGCCTTTTCTGATAACCCCTAGTGAAATTGAAGCCATTATTCAGAAATGTGTTGTGAACAATCGCCCAGAGCCACTAGTAGAAAATATAGTGGATATTATGGCATGATGCAGTGAAGTGGTAGCCAAACAAATCATACTAGTGATCCTTTCAACAATCCAGACGTCAACTCATTGATGTCAGTCTATCCATTCCCAATGATAGTAGATAATAAGTCCATTGTACTAGAAGAACAGTTCGACACTTTGCCTTGCAAATGATTCTTTCTAGTGACCAGAAATTCCCGAACGAGTTCAGGAGCTGTGTCATGTAATTTTGTATATGTTTTGTAACACTGTGAATTTCTATGAACCATTGAGTGCTCTTCATTGTCTAGATGATCTTGTAAACAACAAGAATGGTAAGAACCATTGTAAGTACCTACCGTTTACAGAAAATTTCAAGGCTCAAATCATTGATGATGAAATTTTTGTGTTCTCAGCAAACAGATTGAATGCTAAGATTGACTGTAAGTCAAACAAAACAGAAGTAGTTTTCATTAACGTACACTCATTTTCATCTGCTTGTGAATTGGGTCATTCTACATAATTTGTATTACAAACCTACAGTCTTCACGACGCACGGTTAGAAATTTCACTAAAAGTGCATCAGTTTGAAGTTATTAACAATTTCAGCTTTCAGAACTGGAATTGGAGACATTCACAAAGCTAGAAGAGATTCATACTTTCTTTCATACATATAAGACCGAGATTTCTCCTATCATGTCATTCATAAATGTCATTCTTTTGGTACTATTTGCTTTTATTTCCTTTATAATTGTCAGGAAATTAATATTGAATAAGCTTACCATAATCAAGGACATGATGGACAGAATCCTTCCTAGAGAGTGATAGCGTTTACCATTGACTTGCACTTGAACATTTGATGACTGATTTTTTTTTATTTTTACAATTTATGATTTCTTTTAATAACAATCAGGTATGTTCTTCACGTGTGAATTTTTCAAGTTATCATGATTGATAACCAGGGAGTAATAGGCATTTGATATATTTACTTTGCCATAATTTTCTGCATTTAGTTTGAGTATTTGATATATAAGTTCATGCTTGTCTTGTTTGCATTTATTGATTGTTAATAGAAATTATTGACAATGAAGTAATTGACTATAGTCAAGTTTTTCTTTGAATGTATATTATAGGCATTCATATAATTTTATTTCCATGCACCTGCTTACATGACTACTTTATTCATTTTCGCATTACATTATTATTGCTGGGTTTACCTTAGTTGGTTGGCTTAGAGTTAATTTTTGTAATGGTTTGTTGTAGTCAATGTAGGTGTGTAACCGAGAATGATGTTTATATGATGAATTTAAAAATATTTCTACAGTGAATAAGTACAAAGTACAGTCGGGATTATGAGAGAGAGAGAGAGAGGGGAACGATGTTGATAGTTTAAAATGATGAGCCATGAGTTGATAGGGTGAAGTGTAACCACAGCAAACCTCCAAGATGTGGGAAAGGGAAGGAGGGCTAGAGGAATCACTATGAATGAAAAAGGTCAGCAAATTGACCTGATTTGTCCTTGCCAAAAAGTGAGGATTGAAATTGAACCATTAGATTAGACTAGTGGAGTCCTCAAGAGGCGGGTTTATTCAACATAGGTCCAGAGTTCATTCTGATCAATTTTTAGTTAGAGTTAACTTGAATCCCTTTAGGATAAGATCTGTGTCGCTCTCTTCTCTGACATCAAGAAAAATTTGTAAGTCCAGTGTGGCTGGCCGTGTGACGATTAGTGTTAAAGAATAAAATTTAAGTAAAAAGTGCCAGTGATCTGTAACCTTACCTGAAAGACAAGATTTGCAAGTGTGAGAAGAATTGTTTAGCAAGTTTCTTACGTCCTATAAGCAACGGAGTTCTCGACTTTAACAGAACATCAACACAGTAAAGGAAGCAGTGTCATTCATACTTGGGAGCGCATACCACAACATAAAAAGTGCATATGCGCAACAAAACTACTGAGGAGCAAAAGCGCTTGTTGCTTCTAAGCGCCGCAGTGGTTACGTGTCCATCATTTCCATTACCTCTTTGTAGGCACCAGTGAGAACAGTGGTCTGGAACTAGTCGTCTGGAAGGCATCCTCATTTGGTTTCTTCTTATCTTCCAACTCCGTGGCAAAAACTCAGGTTTCATTTGTTTTATTATTATTATTATTATTATTATTATTATTATTATTATTATTATTATTATTATTATTATTATTATTATTATTATTATTATTATTAGAAAGAAAACTACCTTTTTCAAGGATGTTTATTAACACACAATAAGAGACTAAGTCTCGACCTGAGAAATGTAGTTTCAGAGAGCCTGTCGATTTCCCTAGAGGGAATTCGGCATTGCATGGCTCCTTGTTTCTCTTGCGCAAATCAAGAGTCACTTGGAAGTCAGTATTCCGTAGAACTCGTGAGAGTCATTTTGATTACTGGGAAATGGGGAGACTGTTCTCCTAGTTTTTGTGGAACTTCGCTTGGTGTAGTTATCAGATTATAGTAGGTCTGATATGATTGTTCCACTTTTCCTGCATATCTTTTTCCAAACAGACCTTGGGGTTTTGGAAGGCATGCAATTAACATAACTTTTATTTTATTTTTTTTGCGGAAATCCTCTTGACGTCTTCGAGTTTCTGACATGTTATTATTTTCTACGAAATGGTGTTCAAGCTTCCCTAGTTTCGCGTCCTGAACCATACCTTCTCCACTCTCTCTTTCATTCGGTTGACTGTGAATATACTATGTCACTCATTTGATAGGGGCCAGATGTATACCTTTTCAGTAAATCCAAGAATCGCGACATTTATCTGGTGAAATGGTTAACCTTTGCCAGTTTTTTTATATAAATCCACGATAGGGCTGCTTGTGCTGAGATGACCTAGTTTCTTGAATTTCATTTGCAAGGTAATTAATTGCCAACCTTTGAATGAAATTGAAGTCCTTTCCGTCTCTCTTGCTAACGAGAAGTGTCATCGATATAAAAGCTTGAGAAATTCGATATAAGTCTCAACTTGACTTTTGCAAAGAGGTTAGTTTAGTGTGGGCGACTGCCTTCAGTGCTCTGTATTGACAACTCCAAAAAAGCAACTTCTGTCTGGTAAAAATAGTTCCACTGAAAGCTGCTTTCTCGTTGCTTGACTGGAACATCTTTGGTAGAAGTTATACACTGAATTTTTCCGTGCAATTTTCAATTTCTTTGAACTTTTCACCTTCTAAATTGACCTTGTTTGATCTGGAAGAATAATTAATCTGACTTTAGTTTGTTTCTTGACACAATATTATTGTCTGTTTCACAAAGAATAAAAGGATGTTTCATTTCTAATCTCTTATGGCTGTTGCCTCTGTAGTTTCTCTAAAAGAAAACTATCATGGAGATGGCGATTTGTCTGTCCGTCCACACTTTTTCTGTCCGCCCTCGGATCTTAAAAACTACTGAGGCTACAGGGTGTATATTTATATTATACAAATCTCAACTTCTAAATACAGTACTTGAACGTAAAAAGGAAATTTACCAATTGCTAAAGGCATCAGACGAGTCCGGTGAGATGTGACCTTTAATCAAAGCTCGGGAACATCCTACAGATCCATTGCACGTCATTGCGCATGCTCAGGATAAACCCCGCCCCTTTTTTTTACTCTTAGAAAGGGTTTGCTGGTTTCAGTAAACTTAGTATTCGGATGAAGCTAATGTAAACGATAAAAAGGCAATGGATTTACATTTACAATGTTCATGATATCTGGTTTTACTCTTCAGTATTTATGTAATAAAAATAAATTAAAAACCTATTATTTGAATATTAAACTTCGTTTATAATTTTTAGTATTCTTTCATTTCGTATTATTTATCTGTTCCCTCTATTCCCGTTATTTGTGTCATAGTTGTCATTGGTAAAGATACTTCACTGTAGGGCAATTTTTAAATGAGCAATAGATGAGAGTTCCAGATTGATTTGGGGAACTTCCCGAAGTTGTTATAAAGATATATCGGAAGATTTATTTCACATCTCTCTCTCTCTCTCTCTCTCTCTCTCTCTCTCCTCTCTCTCTCTCTCTCTCTCTCTCTCTCTCAGTACAAGATATTTAAGCCCCCTTCTTCTATGAAAATATCTATGACTATCTTCGACCTACTAAGGCAAATTTCACGTATTTGTGAAGATGTGTTGTGAACACGCTGTTCAGAAACTCGGAGCTTGCAAGAACTCCTACAAGACTTTTGGGATTCTCAGCTCATTTAGAAAGTTATTATTGACTTATTCCACTTTTCAAAGTATTTGGAAACTGGAATAACATCGTTCTGTATTTCCTTCTGTTACTTCTTTCACACGAACACCATAATATTCCTTGGAAGCTTGAATTTCAAGTCAGTGGCCCCGTGGAGGGCTTTTTCCATATGAATAGGGTTCTTCCTCTTCTGACATAATAATAATAATAATAATAATAATAATAATAATAATAATAATAATAATAATAATAATAATAATAATAATAACAACCTCACAAAGGTATTGCTAGTTATCGTAAATCTGCCTTACCTTAAATGTTGTTCCGCTGTCATTGTTTTACCTTCAAGAACAACTTTTGACTTTCTAAGTTTGTTGCGACTTCGCTGATTCACGGCAGTTGTACGATGGTTGTATCTCGTGTAGCTGGTTGTGAAATGGTTTGTAGTATTTTCCGTTCGTTTTCTCTAATGACAGCGCTTGCTTTGGAAATTAGACGCGTCTGGGAATATTATTTCTTTGTACTGATGCATTAGACGAACGGCGAACAAAGTTTGCATAAAAGTGACGTGATTCTCTCTCTCTCTCTCTCTCTCTCTCTGTTGCACTGGTGTAACAAAAACTAAAAATGTCCAACATTAATCTGTTCTTGCAGTCTCAAAGTATGGTATGTGGTTAAGGGAGTCTCTCTCTCTCTCTCTCTCTCTCTCTCTCTCTCTCTCTCTCTCTCTCTCGCACATGCAGCCATATATGGTAATGACATAAAAAGTTGTTAGAAGCGCAAGCTGCTTTGGTCAGGGAAGTGGCTATAGAAGATTAACATTAGAATAATCAGGCTTTATGACTGAGGCCTACTTATGGCAAGCGTTTATGATCATATTTACTTTAACTTCGTTTTCATATTTGCAATTTTCATATCTTTCTGTTTCCTCTTTTCATCAATTTTGAGTTTTTACTTTTCCTTCTTGATATTTTCTTTTTACATCTTTATTTTATGCAAGATTATTTTTAATACAGTACTTACATCATTTTATTGTTTATCTTTAAAAATATTTTTTTAAATCTTTGATGTTGGGATTTTATTCCATCTTTTTCATCTTCTCCATCCTTTTCACTGACAGAAATTCTTTCATCTCCACGTTCTCAGGACAGTAAAGGTTCTCGTGTGAATGAGGATTTTCACAACAGACAAAAGATTTTTTATTTTTATTTTTTCTTTCTCTCTGAGGCTGACAGCTCACTTCATCAACTCCCAACTGCTTAGAAAAAATCGATTTTTCAAGAATTTCTGAAAGAGCTGGCTTGAGTCTGACAAGGCTCATAAATCTCTCTCTCTCTCTCTCTCTCTCTCTCTCTCTCTCTCTCTCTCTCTCTCTCTCTCCAACTGCCCAGGAGTTTTGCATCAGTTAGAAAGATTTTTCCCGTTAGTCCATTAACTGACAGAAAGATTGAGAGATAAAATAAACAACAGTAGCCTCGAAAATCATGGGTTACTCCTTGTCAGTGAATTATCTGCTAAGCAAGAGCCCGTGCCAGCATAATGCTGGTTTAATCTTAAACGAACGAAATAGAGAAATGTGAAGTCTCAAATAATATGAAATGTTAACTATCTTTTGGTAAGACGAGTTATTGTAGTATCGGGTAATTTTACAGTTAAATCATAAAGGAAAATTTTTGAATTAATAAAATGTTCCCTAGAGCACTGATTGAGATGCCAAAAAGTTATGATCAAAACGAAAAACTATGAAAACTTCATCCAAATCCTTCGGGCCAGCCCTATGAGAGCTGATAGTCAGCTCAGTGGTCTGGTTAAACTTTTTCATAATAATAATAATAATCATCATCAACATCAGAGCAACTAAGAAAATTTTCAAAGATTACCCACTTTTTGGCTTTTGTTACTTTATTCCTCGGTATCTGCACCCCGTCTCCATTTCCTTCGTTCATACCTTTGCTTCTTCCTAGTTGGCAAAGGTTTTTGTCCATTCAGTTTCCTAATTAGAGACAACCACCCTGAAAGCACACATGACTTATAAATGTGTCTCCCTTTCTTTGACCTGAGTTGACCTTCCCTAATGAGACAGACAGTCAATGACCCTTTCAGGATCGAGGTTTATCTCCATCTGTTCATCTATTTATCTGTTCACCTATTCATCTGTTCATCTACTGTATTCTTCTATTCAGAGATCTGCTACATAGTTCTCATAACATGCTTACTCTTCATTCAGAAGATGTGTGTGTGTGTGTCTGTTATTATTATTATTATATGAGGTAGTAGACCCTCTTTTATGCACGTGGTGTTGAAAGTGGTAGCTGCATCAGCGGCATTCAGTTTTGTAAGATTTTTCTCTATTTTCTAATAAATTTATTTTTGTAGGTTGCTGCATTCTGCCAGTAAACACGCCGATATTGGCCGTACTTGGAGAGGAAAGCAGGTTGCAAAATGGGATAGTTTATTTCCGATGTACGCAGTACAACAGTAACATGGTACTGAAATCGGGAGTTCATCTTCCGTAGAGTTGTCCTTCAGGAAAAAATTTTCTTTTGAGTTGTCCTTCAGGAGAAAGTGTTCTTCCGTGTTAATCGAGGCCACGTTTCGCTCAGGCTCCACTGAGGATGGCCACGCCAAAAGACGGAGGTAGACTGACTTTCGATGTTGTTGTTGTTTTCGATTTAGCTGGCCTTGTGCCAGCACGGGCTCTTGCTTCCTAAGCAGCCCGTAACTATATGTTGATGATGAGCCTGCATGAGATGGAGTAGGTTAATGAAAACTTTATTATGATGCATGAAAGTGATTTTGGTGGGGGTGAAAATTTGAAGTAAGAAAAGGTTTAACAGGCAAGGTTGCAACCCCTCTTTGAACCCTAAGGTACCCATCCAGATGAGGATAAAGAAATGCGATAGCAGCGAGTGTTGGCTAGTGGGAGAGGCCAACAGATGGAAAAAAGAAGAACTGAGTAGTAGGCACAGGTAGCTAGTATGCTAGTTGGTGGTGATCCAAAGCCATATTCCTTGTCCGGTCCTAATTCTTGTGTCTGTATGTGTTTTGTGTATTTGTTGGGTGTTGATTGTGATGGATGGAATGATAGGGGAGGGGTGCTTTCTAAAGTCAGTATTTAGAGATGAATGGTATGGATTTTTATTGTTGTCTGGGGTCGAGTCTAATTTGAAGTCTGATTTAAGAATAAAGGGAAGGAGGGGTGGGGTGGTTTAAGTATGGATTCTTTAGAGTTATCTTGGTGGTGGGTAGAACATAGGAAGCCTGCAAATTCATGGATGTTTGTCAGTATGTGCTTTGTTATTTGGGTAGCTGTTCTTTCATTACCTTCATAACTTGTTCTTAGCTGTTCTGTTTTCTGTGGCACAGTCAAGAAGGTAGTGTTCAGGGGTTCTTCTGGGAGTGTTTCACAGTGCCGCCAGATTGAGGATTGTCTACTATTCTTTGCCATGTGCACAGGTATCCCTGCAGCAACGATGGATTATGACTGCAAAACTGGGAGCCCGTGACATGTCTTTAGTTATATTGTGTGGTTTAGGTTTACAGTGTCTATGTTCCATTTAGCGGTTTAGACCACCAAAACAACTCTTCTGACTGCTTTCTTCTTGTAGTTGGCAGTGTGCTGCTGCCTTGTTTTTTCAGTTGTGGTGAGGGCTACAGTTTGTTGTTGGTGTGTAGCAACCCACTTTTTGCTAGAATCCTTCTTAGTTTCCTTGGATTCCGCATTGGCTCAGGAATCCCGGTTTAATGTTATTTCCCTGTTCCTGTTTTGATGGAGGCTTGCAATTGCCCATATGCTTGACAGAAGTCTGATATTTTCCTTTGCTTTTCCTTTTGTTATAGCTTGTAGTGCTCCTTTTGAGTCAGTATGAATTGTTGTGTTTCCCTGCCTATGCTGAGAGTCTTCTAGAGCTTTTGCAATGGCAATCAGTTCAGTTTGTAGAGTGGAGGCATTGTCAGAGAGCCTCCAGCATCCTTTGAGGGTTGTTGAGTGGACTCCTGCTGCTGCTGCTGGGATGCTGAGATCTACTGATCCATCTGTAAAAATATTCATTTTGTGGCTGCAGTTTTCCTGATTACTCATGGGCTGCAAGCCTTAGCTGTTGAGCAGTGCATGCTTCTTTGCTTGAGGAGGACTGTAAGGATTTATCTTGAACAGTTGGGCTCCCAGGGTGCTCGTTCTCTGTACTCTGCGATTGGCGTGTAATGTCTTCCTTGGTGCAGCTGCTTGATTTTGCATCCCCTGCTCTCCTTAAGGCTGCTAGGAGGTCGCCAGCATATGTCTTGGGGGGGTCTAGTTCCTCATGAAGCTCAATGTTTTTCTTGATTTCTCTCTTGAGTGGGCAGTTTCTGCTACCTTTCAAGGTTTTTAGCAGTATGGATGTGTTTCTCTGATCTATTCTGTGTGTTAGAGATTGTAAGTTTGTTTCGTTTCTCAAGACACACAAGTTAGTCCACATGGAGTGCACCTGTGATGATCTTAAGGCATTGTTTTGGATTACTTCAGAAGCTTTTGTTCTGTGTTTTTGAGGCAAGTAGGACAGGTGCTGCATACTCCACAGTTGACCTAATTGTCTGTATGTAGTAGGTTCTGAGGGCATGGTATACTGCTCCTTGTTTTAGAGAGGTGATTCTTCTCATAGCATTTTGCCTGCATTTGATTTTTTGCTTAAGTGTTTCTATTTCTTTGCGTGGGGAGAGTTGTTTGTTGATATTTACTCCTAGGTACAAAAAGTTTTCTACCCATTCGATGGGTTCACCCATGAGTTGTATTTCATTTGGGTTTAGGTCATGTTTAATTGCCATTGCTTTGGTTTTGTATTGATTTTTAGACCAAGCTCTGTACAGCTATTTCAATTTGTGTTGTGCATTTTGCATATTTTGGTAGGATCTGTACCTGTGTGTGCTCACTAGCACACATCGTCTGCTATAGAAAATTTCCACTCCCTCTGGTAAGGGTGATTGTGGCTACATTTTCCATTAGTACGATGAAAGGAAGGACTAAGTATTCCTCCCTGTGGTGTTCCATTTTCTAAGTTGAGAAAATCTGAGCTTGCACCTTGAAGCGACTCTGGCTTGTCTGTTTGCATGTATCCTTTGAACAATGCTAACAGGTTACCCTTAACTCTTTTGTCCACCAAGGTAGCAAGGATGACGACGGCGCTGGCTAGTTCGTAGGCTTTTTCTAAATCGAGAAAGACTACAATTGATTTTCTGTTGTTTATTGTTGCCATTACATTTGCTAGGCATTCTTGTGTGCCTATTCCTTCTTTGTAACCATATAGGCGATGATGTAGTGGTCCTGTTTTCCATACAAGTCTGTTTGGTACCATTCTCTCTGCAGTCTTTCTGTGCAGCTGATGAAGAAATGGGCCTGTAGGGATTTGGTTCCTTGGGTTTGGGAATTGGTTGCGTGTTTGTTGATTCCATTGTTCCGGGTCTGACTTGCTCAGTGTATATTCTATTGATTATGTGCAGATGTACTTTCTTATTGCTGTGCCCATATTTTCAGCATGCTGTATGTGATCATGTCTGATCCTGGGGCACATGTTTCCTTTTTGGGAGGCACAGTGCAAAGCTCATTCATTGTGAATGGGGTGTCAGTGACATCAGGCTCATTGCACGCTGTGTTGATAACTAGCCATCTCTCCTGGATCTAATAATCACCTGCCTTTCCTTGGCGTTGGCAGATGTGCGTTTTGGTCCTGTCAGCAAAATGTTGGCATAGAATCTGTTAAGCTTCTGCCTGTGGGTTGGGATGATGTGCTTGTGGTGGTCTGGTCTTTCCTGATACCTTGTTAGACCACCTCCATATTTTTGCTATTGGGGTTAGGCGGGTCGTCTGGCAGGCACCATCAGCCAGGTTTCCCGCTTTACTTCTCTGGCTGTTTGGGTTGCATGATTCATGACATCCCTTAAGACAGCATGTAGTTCATCTGTGGGTTGTCGCCTGAAGAGCTTCCTTGTTCTGTTAACTCTCGAATTCATTTCCTTTATTCTTGAGTTGTAGTACCAGCTACTGTCTTTGTGGGAGTTTTGTTGTACCAAGGTTCTCTTTGGCATGGAGATCATTGCTGCACTGTAGGCTCTTCTCAAAGTCCTCTTGCAGTTGGTTCATGTTTTGGGCTGGGTCTTGTATGTACTGTGTTGCCCAACTGGTCGCCTGGTTTTCAAATGCCACTAACCAGTTGGCTAGATCTGGTCTCAACCTGCTGGAGGAGGTGTGGTGGTGGAGGTATTTTTATTATCCTTATGTTGGTTTCTGTTGCAAAGTGATCCTTTGGCCAATATTGGGTGCAATTTCCATGTGCAGTTTCCTGTAGATTCTTCGATATGAAGCTAAAAATCTATTCCGCCTTGAGTGTGTTGCTTCGTGATGTCATTGTAACCACTTCAGGAAATTCTTCCATTAGGGCCATGTGTCTGCCTGCTGCATTTGTATGTTGCTGTGAGTGTAGACACGGGTGATGGGCATTAAAATCTCCCGCGAAGAAGGTGTTTTCTCTTGTGGCTGCACTGAAAAGGTTTTCTCCTTCAAAGGTTTGGTTACGGCCTTTGTATATGTTATGCGTAGGAGGTATTTGCGCTAGCCTTGCATAAGGACACTTAGAGTTTCTATCCTTGACCACAGTCTATATTTCTTGTTTGTTCAAAGGGAATTGTTGCTTTGATAAGAGTGATTAACCCTCTGTTTTCATTTGTGTGTGGGGTTTTGTACACTGTATATCCCTGGAATGTGAATTTGGCCGTTTCTCTTACCAGAGTCTCTTGTAGGAGGATGACATCATGCCCTTCTGATAGCACTTGTGATTGCAGGAGGGCATATTTTGTGTTGGCACTGTTTATGTTCCATTGAAGGATTTTGAGATCGTTCTGTAGTGTGTTCCTGCAGTGTTGGTTGTCTCTATTATTTGTATTTTGTTCAGCCATATTGATTTATAACAGAGCTGCAATTGTGTTCCTCAGTGTTGCTGTGCAGTCCACTTCTGGGAAGAGTTGTGCTATAACTGCTTCCACAACTCTGGCTACCTCTCGTCTAAATTCCTCACGAGTGATGGTGACTGTATTTCTTTTGGAGGGGGATTCTGGGGTGCTGTGGGTAGGAAGTGAGGATGAAGGTACGGTGGTAGGGGTGGGTGGGTGGGTAAGTAGGGGTGTTTTTCTGGATGGGTTGTTTATGGTGGAGAAAGGAGTAGGATTTGGAAGTAGGGGTGTTTTTGTGACTGGGGTATTGTGGGTGGAGAAAGGAGTGGGATTTGTGGATGGAGTCTGTGTGTCAACGCGTGCGTCTTGGTGTCTATGTTTGAGTCTGGGGTCTCGTTTGTTTATGGGGGTGGTGGTGATAGAGTTTTGTGTTGCTGTCTGTGTTGCTTAGGCTGGTGTGTGGGTGCAGTTTGTTGTTGGGGTTGTTGCATCTGTTGTGTAGCATTGTGTGTGTGTTGCTGTGGAGGTCTTGTAGGAGGGGCTTGCTGTTGGGATTGTTGGTGAGGTAGTTGTTGCTGGTATGATTGTTGTAGGGTGGTTGTTGCTGGTGCTTAGTTGTCTGAGAGGAGTGGTTGTTGCTGGTGTTGTTGTTGGAGGGTAGTAGTTGTTGTTGTTGTTGTGGTTGTCAAGTGGGGTAGTTGTTGCTGGTGTGGTTGTCGCTGGGGTGATTGCTGCTGGTGTTGTTGCGTCTGAGGTAGTCCTTTCATTTTCCAGATTATCTGGAGCCGTGTTGGGCATCCCTTATACCACGCATGGTGTCCTTGCCCGCAGTTGGGGCATTTGGCTTTGGTTCTTTCTTTATTGTTGTGTCGCTGTATGCAGATGTTGGTGTCGTGTCTTGAGCTGCAGACACCGCAGACTACGTGTTGTGCCACACATTGCTTTTGGTGGTGTCCAAATCGCTGGCATTTGAAACATCTTAGAGGTTCTGGTGTATACGCTTCTGTGGGGAATTTTCCCCATATTGGGATGATCACTTCTTCTGGTCTCTTTCAACTGAAAACACCAGCACTTTTCGTGTTGGCTCTCCTGCTTTGTTCTTACACCGTACTGCATCCAGAACATAGGTGAGGTTCTTTATGGGGTCAATGGGGAGGGTTATTGGGTATCGACAAATGATGCCCTTCTGTGTCCTTTCTGCTGGGTCCAGAATCTGTGCTTCCTGCTTCAGGATCTCAACTGCTTCTACCGTCTGCGGTGTGATAGTGAAAAGTCCTCTGTGGTTCGGTCGTGCCTGTATCTGTATTCCCGGATGCTTCTTTTCTAGGACTGACTTTCGATGCGAGTCTTGCTCTTTATATATATGCAGTCCGGGCCAGGTGTGGGAGTCCATTAGCTGCCGCTGATTGGCTGAGGAAAACATTACGCGCTAGCATTGACTGGTGAATGCTCTCATAGCCAAAAAATTTGTCGCTGGTTTCTCTGCTGCACCATGCTGGCGGCAGGGCTGGTGTGGCATGTTCTCTGGTATTTCGCGAATATTCTATTTCTGGCACCGAATGCGTATTTACAATCTGTATACACAGTCGTGAAACTTTATACCAGCCAATGTAATCTGTAGATCACGTAGCCAATCAGATTCGAGCAATGACGTCATCGACCGCATATTTTAATTAACTATATTTTTGCCGTATATTAGACAACTGTGTGTGAGCAGCAATAACCCATATGAGAAATATTGTTCAAAAATTAACTCCCTGGTGTATTTTTGCCATTAAAGCCCAATAATAAATAAAAAAATATGCACGCACACAAAGTGACGTCATTGTCTTCTTAAAACTAAATGAAAGTCCTCATTCCTCCTTTGTGAAAGCAATATTGACATTTTCCTGCTACGTTGAATCCAAGTATGGCGTTTTATGTCGTCAATATAAATAAAATCTTCTATTATATAACTATATTAGTTAAAAGCTTCATTCTGAATAACAATATGGGTATTACACAGGCATTCTTGAGCACCGAACACGTTTTCCTTAAAGGCTAGCTTTAAGAAAACAGCGGACATATTGTAGTAACTGAGCTAAAATATACAGGATAATAGGGCCTTTTTCTTTTTTAGAATCCATAATGTTAATTAAGTCAGTTGCTGTAGATAAGCTATTATAATGATGTAACTGGTTATAAATAGTGCGTGCAATATAAAAACTTGGGTGATGTTGTTTCGTGTAAAGCTTTGTGAACAGAATAATGGGCTACTTTCACCTGTATACAGTATTCTATGAAATGAAGATTTTCTAGCAGTTTAGACATTTTTATGTAAGAATTGATAAAGTCGATATAAGTTATTAATATTTTAAGGCTTTGTTAAATTTTCCTTCTTTGCTGTTAATTCCATAAGGTTTTCTCAATTGCGTCTCATCTGTTGTTTACATTTTTGATCGACGATGACGTCACTGTTCGCTCCATATCTTAATTTAATTTAACACAATTTTAGTCTCTTTTATGGACACAAATACACAAGAGGGTTAATATTTGAACAATATTTCTCATATGGAGGATTATTGCTGCTCACACATTTGTCTAATATACGATAAAATATAGCTAAGTGATGCTATTCGCAAATAGGCTGGATGACGTCATTGCTCGAATCTGATTGGCTACGTGATCTGGTTGTTGATTGGCTACTGGCTGTTATGCTCGACTGTATACAGATTGTAAATCGCCCACCGGGCATATTTCCCAAGTCTGGAAGAGTACAGGGGGTAGGGAAAATTAGGATAATCAAAGCGCGTGGGCTGATCATGACGTCACAAGGCCACGCCTTTTAGCTCCTCAGTACATATCCGTATCACTTGATGCGATGCCGAAAGAAAAGCTTTCCAATTTCACAGTTTTAGCAAACATATACAAACATACATTTTGGTGAATATATCTAAACATATTAACACTAATTTAACAACAATATATTCTTCAAATGAGATACCATGAAATATATTATCCGTTATTGGCTTCTCCTTCTTGGCAATAATGGTCCAGTGCCTGTTTATTCCAGCTCATAAGATCGATATTTACTGCATAAATAATATTTTCATCGCGAGTTTCTAAATTACATACTTAGAAAATGCATGTTTAATTCTATTTATGATGGTGCGATAACTCATGGGATGGATCAAAAAATATACAAGATAGTAAAAATGATGGTATCTAACCTGTTTGTAGGGGGAAATAGAGAGAGGGAGTAGGCATACGCTACGGCTTTCTATGGATATATATTTCGTAGTAATGAACATTACTGTGCATTGTATAAAAAGCAATATCCTGGTCATTACTAGGTTATGAACAGGAATCAGACTGATAT
>NC_089753.1:66524788-66532288 GCF_040412425.1 Macrobrachium rosenbergii
TACCATCTTGTATTATATTGTTTTATTCATCCCATGAGTTATCGCAACTCTTTATAAATGGAATTAAACATGCATTTTCAAGTATATAATTTAGAAACTCTCGATGAAAATATTATTTACGCAGTAAATATCGCATTTGCGAGCAGGAATAAACAGGCACTGACCATTATTACCAAGAAGGAGAAGCCAATAACGGATAATATATTTCTGGTGTATCTCATTTGAAGAATATGTTGTTAGAAATTGAGTGTTGCATAAAGTTTAGATATATCTGACTAAAATGTATAAGTCATACAAATATACTTCAATGAAACTGGAAAGCTTTCTTCGGCATCAGGCTGGCGGTAATGGATATGGTGCTGAGGAGCTAAAGGCGTGGCCTTGACGTCTGATCAACTCCGCGCTTGATTGGTCCTAATTTTCCCTACCCCTGTACTCTTCCAGACTTGGGAAATATGCCACCGGGCTGCTGCTCGCAGAACCTCCGACATCCCACGTTCGGGAGAGATAGTCGTTTCTTGCGGTGCCTGGCGTCGGTCTGTCAGCTACAGAAGCAATAGGCCACCTAATGCTGGTAGGCAGGAGGAAGACCTGCTGTATTAATTACGAGCGCCTCCAGCAGCCGTAGGCGCCTTGGGTCGGGGGCTTTTCCAATTAGGCCTACTTCTGCATTCCCCACTATATGGTTTTTTACGGCGCCTTCTTGGGTATGACAGGAGATTCTCTTCGCCAGTTTCATGGTGGTCATACCGATATAGACGCCGATGACATCCACGGACTGGGCATTTGCATCAGTATACCACATTCGTCTGTTTCAGAGGATCTCTTGTTATAGGGACTGGGTTGTTTTTCATAATTAGATGTCTCGTGCGGATGTTTTGATAGTACAGTACATGAGGAGGTCAAGCCGCGTGTCGATGTGGGTAGAGAAGACGTTGTCTGCGATGATCTTCTTGATGGCATGTTCGTCTTCCAGCTATTTGGAGTGCATCCTCGCCTTGTAGAAAAGTCAGACTTCTTTGCGGGCCGGGGGGCTGCGGCTGCTCGCGGTTGCTCTACCACCAGTCAGTCCATTGCAAGACGTATTCCTTTGTTGACTTGCATATTAGAATACCCATTATTTATTTATGAGTACTTGGGAGATGCGATCTGATTCTTGGTGCATGCCCTGCCAAGAAGAACAGTGCGTTAAAGCCCTTCTTGCTAAGGCTTTGATGGTGGTGTTCTTGTGTCTTGAAGGGCACTCACTATCGCCGTTAAGGCAGAGACTGAGATTGGCCCCTCTTCGTGTAAACGGAGGTCTTCAGGCCGTCGTCGGTTTGGCAGACAAGGACGTCAAGGAAGGGGAGCTGGCCATTGTTACAGGACTCAACCGTGTAATTCAAAGAGCTGCATTCTCTGAATATGCAGCGGAGCGTTTGTTTCTATTTCTTTCTCGTCCTCCGCGTGTTCGAAAATGTCATCAATATAAAGGGCGTAGATGCGCCTCTTTTGAATGTGTGAAAAAAAAACCGGCTCCTCTACTGCACCCATATAGAAGTAGACGAAAAGCACACCAACTGTAAAGGCGAACCCATCGCGATGCCGTCTTTTTGCCATTGCATGTGGCCTTTATGAGTGGAAAAGGGGCCTTCTTTGTGCATATTTCCGGGGGGGCCCGTAGTGACCCCTCGCGGATATTTAACTGGGGCGTGGAGGGGCCTGTACTGTAGACAGGGTCGATAATCACATCGGTGGCGTCGTCTACGGGAACGTTGGTGAGCAAGGACTCGACGTCCAGGGAGGCCATAGTACCAGTTCCAGCGGTGCCCTTGACCTTTTCTAAGAATTCCGCCGATAAACGGAGGCACGTAGGGAGGGCGCGAGCATTTTATTGAGTCATTTAGCCAAAATATAGGTTTGGCTGATGACAGCGCGTAAGGGGTTCCCGGACGTTATGAGTCTTGACATTCCCATACGTATAATATGTCCTAAACCATGGTCTCCGGTGATGGGAGGGAGGCGTGTGGCCTCAGCCTCTGCATTGATGACTTCTCTTATTCTGTTTGCCTCTCTTATTGTCTGGGAAATGTAACATTCATCTAATGAGCTTTTGTTGCTTTTCACGTGGTACAAATTAAAGTATACTTCAGCTGGAGAAGTGCAGTAATTATCATATAGTGTGTTCAGAATATAATTATAAGGACAGGGTAGGTACTTATACACATACACACATACAGATATAATATATATATATATATATATATATATATATATATATATATATATATATATATATATATATATATATATATATATATATATATATATATATATATATATATATATATATATTAATATGTTTGTACACAGTATGTAGGTGTTTTCAGCGTGTATCCCAGTATGCATGATTTAAATGATACAGCCGAGAGAAGCCGATGAGATTAACCACCTCCCCTTCTACTGCAATATGATCATTCATTCTTCTGTGTCATTTTCATACGAGGTTAAACGAGGGTCCTTTTGCCCCGAAATATATGATGGCTTTGCAACCCCCAACCTCCGCTTGCATCCTCAATCATCACTTCCTGTCCAAACGGATTGAACAGATAAACTATATTTTTTTTTTTCAACGCGTTAATTTCACCAGTGGTCTATACCAGTCAGTGAAGCAAATTAGCGTTGTCTTTGGTCAGTGCTTGAATGGGTTACCATCAGTTGAAGGTCTCATGCCGCTGTTTGGGGCGTTTGTTTGTGCCTACTTCCTTGTCCCATAGATAGATGGCTAGGAAGAGAAAAAAAACATTCTCTCTCTCTCTCTCTCTCTCTCTCTCTCTCTCTCTCTCTCTCTCAGTTAATTCAAGTTTCTTTTTTGTTGTAGTTCTGTACAAATTCTCTCTCTCATAAGACCTGTTTAATATTAATTTAAATTTTTCAAGAAATGGTTTTCTTAAATACGTCATCTCCTACACCTAGGTACAATTTCTGAAGTAAATACCATTTCAAAAAAAAAAATATCCTCTGGAAGCTTGAGTTTCAAGTCAATGGCCCCTGTGGTGGGCTTGTTCCGTATGAATAGGGTGTATCTTTTGAATAATAATAATAATAATAATAATAATAATAATAATAATAATAATAATAATAATAATATTGATGATTGTAGCAGTCTTTCTCAATCTCATTTTCACTAAATGCGAGTGGATGATTAATTAGAACCAAGTAACCAACGCCCCCTTCCCAGCGTATTTTCATATGACGCTTGCTGATATATATGTAAATTCATCAAACGGAATTCGATATCAAACATTTGCCACGAAGATACGCAATACGCAGTGCTGGCATTGACCCTCTCGGGGCGAAGTGGAACGCTTTGCTTTGGCTAACTGCATGGAAGCGGACTTCAAATAAATGTTTATTTGTGCGTAATAAAAAGGAAATTATTGCATTTGTGCATACACATTCTCTCTCTCTCTCTTTCTCTCTCTCGGTAAATAATTATGAATAATTTTCTTTATTTTTATGGAATTCTTTGTGTTTACAATATTTTGGTTATATCAGGAGAGTTGTGTACTTACTTCCCACAGTATAGTACTTTGCAAATATACACAATGGAATGTTTTTCTGTGTTTGTTTTGTTTTCTACTTTATACAAGTGAAGGAGGGTACATTATTGACATTAAAAATACCCAAAATGGTACATGGGGAGAAAAAGGTTGAAAACCCCTGTATTGAGGTAATTATATCTCTCAGGAAGGCGTAATGGAGACGAGCGTGTAGTTTTTGTATTTGAATGACGAAAACTAACTATAAACTTACTTAAGTACAATTTACAGTTACAGTTACTATTTTGAAATCACTCTTGCTAGACAGTTCAGTTAAGTCTGTTTGGGAACACGAAAGCATGGGGAAGCTACGTCTTCCCTTCTGGGTGGACTGTGACTCGAATCCTCTTCTTCTGGCTTCTCTGAAACTCCTGGGTTTTCTTGTTATCTCCAACTCCTACCTTTTCAGCTCCCCATTGGAAGATTTTATCTGTAAGGCCTCCCTCAAACAATTGATTGGGAAGGACAGTGATGGGTGTTGTTATAATCTCTCCTTAGAGAAATTGACTGGAAATGATCTTAGGAGGAGGTGTAAAAGACTCCTCCTAGAATGTTTGATTGGAGAGGCGTTGAACTACATCACTTTGTCCAGCCCCAATTCTATGGAATTTCCATGAAAACGCCTCCTATTGTAGGCGGGGTCATAGATATGACTAGAATGTTAGCTTCTGACGAGGTGCTGAGTGATCCTGAGTCAGCTAAATTGCGAGGCCACAGTTTCCAGATTTTACGATCGGTTTTATGGCCCTGGGCACGATATACTCACTCACTGTTTTGAGTTCGTGCAAGGTGGTTTCTCGCAGTTTACAATTCAGCACTTCTAGTCTTGCAGTACATAACAACCAAGGCTTAATTGTTGTTCTCTCTCTCTCTCTCTCTCTCTCTCTCTCTCTCTCTCTCTCTCTCTCTCTCTCTCTCTCTCTCTCTCTCTTTTTATTCTTTCTTTCTCTGCCTCTCTCTTTATTCTTTCTCTCTCTGTCTCTCTCTCCATTCTCTTTATGCTTTCCTATCTAATTTTCCCTATACCACTACATATGTTTACAAACATTAAGCCACATGCATCTCTTAATATTCAGCTCTCTATACCTTGAATAATTTACACCCAATGTTCTTAATCTTGTAAATGAAGTTTTACTGAAGTGTATATTTTGGAAAAATATGGTGACATGTTTCGTTTATAGCAGATGTTACTAAAGCGTAAGCTATTTGTTTCTTGATTAGTTTTTTCCTATATCATTTATGCTCATGCCCAGAACTTTAGCATCAGGGAAGAGCCTGCGGCGTATTGCTACTTCCCATTATTTCCAGGAACTCACAGTTGGGAGTCGCCGAGAAGAATCCTTTTTGTCAAGAAGATATGATCTTATCATACTTACTCTGCGGTAAATTATTTCACGCTGTTTATTTCCATATGTCCAGAGTGGGTCTGAGGTAGAAAGAGCATCCGGCCTTCTCTGATGTTTCTCTGGTGCTTCTCCTCGAGTCCTACATCCTGACTCATCCAAAGTAGGAACACATACCTCATGGTGGCAGAAATTCACAGACTTTTTTCTTACTGCCGTAGTTATTTCTTTAATGGAATTTAACTTTTTGAAGATATTGTAAGAAGATCTTGCAAGAGGAAACAGAGAGATGGACGGATGACATCACACCATTGGCGATGATTATGGTGAACCGATAAGAATTGTTTGATACTTGAGAAAGTGAGCTTGTGCAATAAAAAATGTATTCAGCTGTATAAAATATATTTTTCAAATATGGAATCATAATCTTATTTTGTGACTTTCATCTTAAGAATTGCATTCGTTTTTTTTTTTTTTGTACTTTTTGTTAGTTCACTACGGCATTTGATGTAAAAAATATTTAACACAGTTTGTCGCTACTTTGCACGTGCTATTTATCACACATGAGATTGTAAGCTACTTTTTTCTTTTAGTTTTTGTCAATGCTAGCTCTGCTGTAATGGAATTTCTAATGAAATTCCTTATGAGGACGTTAAATACTCGGTAAGAGTCTTCATATTTGGAAAATTGGTTTATGTATGAAATATTGCAGGTAAGTGAATATCATTCATGTACATCATCTGTTTGCCATTTATGTTAAACGTTTTTTTTTTTTATGCCGGAAGTTATATTTCACTTTGATTTTTTCTTGCTGTCATTTCGTCCTGACTTGATATAAACGATGTTGTGAGCTGCACAAATGTGCCTTAAACGACTGTGTCGTCGACAGTTTCAACAAGTGTCTGAACAAGGATCTGAAGCTCAGTGTATTCTAAGTTACTATCCGTCGTCATAGGAATAGGCATAGAATCTAGAGTCTTAGCAGTGGCTCTTAGCACTGAATTGATTATTCAAGAGAAATATGACATTAATTCATGATGACGCATATTCTTCCGCTAGTATTCCTTTAGCAAAATCCATATCACTCCAGCTTCAGTCTACGCGGCTGACCCCTCCGAACTTTTATAATGAAAGTTGTAGTGCTTAAGTGTATTTTACATATAATTTTTTTATTGTTGCAGCATTTTTTTATTTGGTTTCATTGACAGAAATACGTTTATCATTTACCCTTCGTGGAATGTGAATAGAGTTAGCGCCAGAGACTTTAAATGCTTCCCATTGGCCTCCAGGAATCATTTTGCTTAGTGAGGTGAAATGGAGGCCATGACTTCTAAATATGGATCTCATAGCTTCGTGTTACATTGTTCTGCTCCTGTATTGGGTATATTTGCAATATAATTAATAACCAGAATGTTAATTTCTTCCATATTTATTGCTGTTGTTGTAAAAACAGCAAATTGTATTCAGTAAACAGGGAAGTATTTGTGCAATTTATCTACGGTGCATCGACATCTTTCTCGGACATTTCACGTTATCAAAATGTGTCATTTTCCCTGCCATCAGTTACCCTAACAAAGTACGGCGCAGCTGCGCTGATATTCGGCTGGCATCGCCATGCAAACTTGAATATTTGTGTTTTCGCAATTATTTGTTGTGTGCCACATGCAAATATTTTGAGAACATTTTTCTTTATTTTCCTGTAGGCTTTCAATAGATTCACTGAACACATTTCAAATAAGGGTAACTAAATGCTAGCTCAAACTTTGCATGCAACCCTTTTTGCGGTGCATACACTTGCGTGTGAATTTTTATACAGTTCCTTGAGGTATGCTGTGCATGTTTCCTATCATTATTCCATGCACTATGATTCTGTTAGATGAACTATACTGCGTAACTTTTATGTTCAGGGCTCTGAATACGTAAAACCGTTTTTTTTTTCCTCTCTCCCTCCATATATTTCCATACTTTTCTTTTTTTATAGCATGTACATAAACGATACTGAACTGCATTTTTGCATGAAAATTTTTACGTGTATTTAAATATATACTTCTTAAGTGGTGGCAATTTTCATCTCCAAAGAGGAAAATCCCAAAGCAATGTTTTTTTTTTTTTGTTCCTCGGAAGTGAATTTTCAAATATATTTGTCTGTACACCTTTTGTTATTACATATACATTTATAGCCTTTGTATATATGTCCTTGCACTCCGTGCCATCACTTTTTGAGATAACGAATTTTACTATACGGACCAAATTATGATGTTCTTCAGAAAAGAGTTAATTTTCGGTGTTTTGCCAATAATATTTACAATGGTATGATAGCAGATTGTGCAGGCAAGAGGGAAAATTTCAGTTTTGGAGACGAAAAGATACGAACTGAGGTCATAAGTGTTCCGAAAGACCAATGGTATCAAGGTTACCCAAATGAGAAACAATTTAACGCCTTGCATGATTTGGATAATATCCAAATTAATGTCCCGAGAATTTCTAGCATTCGGAGCCAAAGCAAAAATGAGAGTAAGGTTCTGCAACTAAGGTGAGGAAATGATAAGAGAATACTGCATCACACATAGGACACT
>NC_089753.1:66537288-66592288 GCF_040412425.1 Macrobrachium rosenbergii
TAGCAGAATTTTTCCCGTTTTCCAGTGTGTTACTGTGCAAAAAAAATTTCTGATGAACACTTCATGAATACTTATTATGTAGTTTCTTAAAGACCATAAAACCCATGAAAAATGCTTTATAATATAAAAACCTACCTGAGGCCTTTGTCGTTTGTGCAACTCATTATCAGACAGGGGCTGTAAAGTTCTTTCCAGCCGGATACTCCAGGTCGTCCAAATTTCTGTTTCATCTCAGCGACTGAGCTTTCGTTCACCAAAGGGAAACGCTCTCTCTTGAATTTCCCAATCAGGGAGTTTTTCCAGTCATCCTTAGGGAATAGTATATAATGTATACTTTTCTGTTCCTAGAGAAAGTTCACTTTAAATATTCAGGGTTCAAATTTAACTTGCCATCTTCTATGTCTCTCTCATTTTAAGGTGTCTTTGATGCATGGTTAGCTATAAATAAGTTTGCTGAGCAGTTTCTTCAGGACTTTGTGGAATGAAAAGCTGGATATTAGTTCAAGGGCTGTTAAAAATTACTTAGAATGTAACCATAGAATGATTGCAGATATTTTCAAAAGGAGCATGACTCATTATTTATTGTCAATTAATAACTTGAACAATAAATTGGCAATAGCAACTTTCCAAATACGTAAGACAGACAGTTGTTTTGATGGTCCTGCATTCTATAGAAAATATTAACTCGCGATTTTACTTACAACAGTCCCTGGCAGCCAAGCATATTCTTTCTTCAGTTCATTGCAAACATTCCTGTATCCAGTCCTGCTTGGAAACCTATTTTTTGAAAAAAGAAGAAAAAAAATGTTTTTAAGTCTTGGGAACGGTTGTGACAAAAAGTTTTAATATATCTAAAGATGTGGAATCTTAGAAAATTCTTTTTTTATATATAAAATCTGTTGCTTTGTAATAAAATCCTCTCTAAACTTTGACTTCAAGAAAAGGTTTGACGTTTAGTGTCAAGAGTGGAATACATTATGAAACTTTTAACTCTAATTTATCCTAGTACTAGTATGGTTAATGCAGTCAGTGTTATCAATGGCAAGTAATTTCATAGATCTACAGAAAATTTTTTTTTTTTTAGAATATTAGTATTGAATATAAAGTATTAAGTTACATACCATATCCTCAAGGTTACTGTGCTGTCAAACAGCACCTCTATCAACATGCTTCTCAACAATTTGTTAGGTCGAAAGGCATCTTGATCCTTTCGCTGCAGTGCCTGAAGCAGAGCTGGCGGTATCTCTGGTAGTCTGTAGCCCGTCAGATCCCTGTCACATGGGTATGTGGAGCTGATGGTCCAGGTATGCTCTCTGTGTGGCTGGAGTGGGTTGATGGTCGGGCAAGTTCCCCGTTAAATTTTACCCTGACTTTCATGGAAGCGTCCGAAAGTAACTCCTTGATCATGGATTCAGTGAGTCCACATAAAGTATCCCCATCTATTTCGTTTTCTGTTTTTGAAAACAACCAAAATGCTTGAGAGTTTCAAGATGAAGGAACTTGTATAAAATATATATTTTTTTTTAAATTTAGATAATATTGAAAAAACCAGTCTATATCCTGTTGAGCAGGCTGTTCTGGGCTCCAAATGTGTTTTAGAGCATGAAATTCTCTTTAACTAATGTATATTCTGTAAAATACTACCAAGATCAATACTTTTACAGATGCAATTTGCAAAATCATAAAAAAATACAGGGTATACAGGTATTGTCTACAAAAAATTTACCCTTAAAATCTTCTCTCCTGATCTTTTTTTACTCTAAAGCAGCAAGGTATAGGGCGAATCGTGGTTGTAAACAAAGCGCCATAATTCGGCGCATGCGCACTTAGCTGGTGGGCAAAAAACAATGGCGGAATAGGGTACAAAATCGCATTTATCTGTTTTCTAATGATATGCAGCTGTCAGATTATGTGAAAAAGCTACCACTGTATACTAAAAATCATTACGTTATACAACTTCAATATAATTTGGGACAGAATATGCTCCCTGATACATATTTGATGAAAAAAGGTTGGAGTGACAATTCATCTCAATATTGAGACGCCTGCATCGTTTACCACCCAGTCACTACACGCATATAAATCACTCGATGCATACAGGGATGTTCTGTAAATATAGCATTTGCGTGCGCTGGTAAATTCACTTAGTCCATAGAATGGCTTGACAATGCCAGTGTCGTAATAAAATTGAAGGCAATAAAAATTACAGCATGTTTACATTCAGTCAGTTTCCTTTGAAAGATAGTGTGGCTACAGTCGAGTTCCTGTAGTCTAAGAAAACTAAGAAAACAAGTTAAATACCAATATAGACATTAATTCTTAGAACAGAAAATACATTACTGTTCAAATGATTGCAGTGATTCCTGTGCTTACGTGTAATTTTTATTATTTGCAGGTATGTCGTGAGTGGCCACGTACAAGTCATTGAATACAATTAAATAGGGGAAAATAGTCTCATATCATTTCTCATTATCTCAAAAGCTAACTGCAGAATTTTCTGGAACATAGTCTCATAACGATTCTCATCATCTTAAAAGCTAACCGCAGAATTTTCAGGAAGATAGTCTCATAACATTTCTCATTATCTCAAAAGCTAGCATTTCATAAAAAAAATTAAGGTAATAATAAGCAAACTGTGCTTTCTTAACAGAATTTGGCTGTATGCAAAATATACCTAATATAAAGTGCACACCACACATGCGATCTTGGTTATTTGGGGTCCATTTTTTTCTGTCGATTGCTGGATTTAGGCCATTGTTTTCTCCAGCCTGGATTCTTGCCAAAGGGAATTATGTGCCAGGATATTTTACTTCCCTTTTCCCACCTGTTCGTGTACCCTACAGCCACATGATCGAACCATTCTTGTAAATTTTGACACATTTATACGAACTTTGTATGCTTTGTTATTGTTCTCAAATCGGTTGATCGTGTGTTTCTGCCCACCAAGAGTTTCCCCGCTCGAAGTGCAGGTGCGCGTGACGTCACGGCGATTCGCCCTATAAAGACAAGGAGGTCGATTCACGCGCATCCTTCGCTAGTCCTTTAGGCTACAAAATTTTGTTTTCTTGTGCCGATTACAAAAACAATCTTGATTCATATCAATAAACGTTACATTTAAACGTAAATATTGCTTAAATGAGCGCTGGGGAAGCCTGGGAAGGACGTGTCCGGAAAGTATGCACGGCTGTATTACAAGTGTAGATACGTCGCCATATTGGATTTAAAAACTGATTTGAACACATTATTTTACGGAGACACTACATGCTTATTTTACCTCGTATAGCAGTTTCATATATCTTATTTTGTTGAACAAACTTTAATTTTTTTTAACGGTATGCTTAAATATTGAATTGTATTGTTGTTCCACCAAACAAATACCGGTTGAAAATGGACCATTTGACGATGTTTTCCCCTCGGTGGGCTTAACAAAACTCCAACTTAGCCAATGAATTGAAATACAAATGCCTGACAAAGACACATCTAAGCAAACAGTTATTGATAAGGTATAACTGCCCTTGAACACACTATCCACTATCATTAACATTCACGAAAATCTTACAGGACGCCAAGACGAGTTACTCCTAATTTCAAAATATCTCGCCGCGGAATGACGGCTTAGATCCACCCTACCCTTCACTGATGCTTTGTAAAAAACTAATAATTACTATACTTTATGTACTCACAAATTTATATGTTATAATGATGTGGCATAAAAGCTATTGTCACTTTTTGCTTCTGCACTTAGAAAGAAACCACTTTCTGATGACGACCCTCGAGACACTGCGATCATGACGATGACTGATGATGGCAATCGGTGTTGCCAGATCTCGGTTTGAGTTTGTTAACATCACCTCAAAGATTTATCACCAAATTAAAACCTTTAACTAGTTAACCATTATATGTACACACACACACACACACACACACACACACACATATATATATATATATATATATATATATATATATATATATATATATATATATATATATATATATATATATATATATATATATATATATATTGAAAAAACAATACAAAAAGTTCACACTTACCTTTTAAATTTGGTAATAAAAAAAGTACCAAAATGGTAACTCCGTAGGTTGGCATTACTGTAAGATTTGTGTAGGTGACGCGTTGCCTGGCGTCTGCGACTCTGAGCGAACATTCAGGTGCACTACCCGTCTGCTCTGTCGTATACATGCAATGGTGCTCTCGATGCGTAGTCAAATTATGAGATATGATTTAATAATGAATATGCTATGTCGTCATAATCATGAACCTGCATATATTATGGAAATAGGACGTAGAGGTGGGCGAACCGATTACTTCTACAAAACCGAGTAATTCGGTTTGATTACTCTTGAGGACCGATTATTAAAAAGTAACTTCTTTATCACCGATATAACAGTATGACAATAATGGAAACATTATTATAGGCTAGGTTTGAAATTTACATCGTCATATAAAAAGTCGTAAACTCGGCATTTTGGTAATAAGCTAATTCCTGAAGACGCCGTTTCTTTCCTTAACATTAATCAATCATGACTGTTAATGCCGTGTATGTATGTATGTATGTATGTATGCACTTATATAAATATTGTATCTATGCATTCATTCTGATGTTGAAGTGGACTGAAGATCTAAGTTGTTTACCGTATAAATATCTTCATTAATGTTGTCTCTTGTTTGTGGTCGCAGCAAATATTTTCCACTAGGATGTTTGTTTGTTTGTTTGTATTGTATTTATTGCTTGGATGTTTGTGAAATAAGATTTCGCTACTCTACCAGATACAAGATATGCAATATTATTTTGTTTACTACTTTACTTACTTGTATTTGCGTTTAGTTCTAAAAACATGAATATTCTAGACCTTACTGTACACACACAATATATATATATATATATATATATATATATATATATATATATATATATATATATATATATATATATATATATGTGTGTGTGTGTGTGTGTGTGTGTGTGTGTGCACCAACTGGTGGAATTCGTTTATAAAATATGAATATATATATATATATATATATATATATATATATATATATATATATATATATATATATATATATATATATATATATATATATATATATATATATATATATATATATATATATATATATATATATATATGTGTGTGTGTGTATATATATATGATAAAAATCACTTTTGCAAATAAAGTATATATATATATATATATATATATATATATATATATATATATATATATATATATATATATATATATATATATATATATATATATATATATATATATATATATATATATATATATATATATATATATATATTGCAAAAGTGATTTTTATCATAACTACCTGCATGACCTTTTTATGGATAATTAACATATAAGGCATCTGACATTTGGCCTATGCCTAAAGGTTTTCAAAAGGTTTTCCACTGGACAAAAACCCTTTTCTGCACCTCAGCACCTGAAAAGGGTTTTCGTAATTGGAAAAACCCTTTCACTTGATGAAAACCCTTAGAAAACCTTTCGAAAACCTTTATTTTTAACAGTGTATATGCAAGGGAAGAAACACATAGGTGCTCCTTTGATGACCTCTAATTTTTTCGCCTTTACTTTCAATCGCACTCAATTAATTTTCCTCTTCCCCTTTTTGTTATCATTAATATTGTATTATTTAGAAAACAATTCCTCTTCTGCAGAAGGGTCATCTCTTAATGGGTATATACGCATTAAGGGATTTTTCAATTTTACTGATGCAAAAACTAAAAAATATATACTTTTATATAAAGTTTCGCTATATTTCACTATAGTATGATCTCAACTAGAGTTATTGCTGTAATGTTATGCCTATGATGCTCGTCTAAAGGGGGATTTTGTAATTTTTTTCATGTTGTCACCAGAAGGCACTATAAAGATGAACACAACACTATACTAACCTACAGGACCTACTAACCTCCATACATATCATCTACAATGCAAAACAGGTAGCATTTGGTCTTCCATGAGGCGCTACATATTGTGAAAAATAAAGCCTCACTTAACATCACGCAGGAGCCATTCTGCCAGTCCACAAGCATTAGAAAACCAACCCTCAAATGACCACATCTCGAGAAGACCACAAGACTTCTCCAATGCCTTGGTCCCCAGTGAGACACCCCTATGATCCATGTCCTCAGATACCCTCAATATACTATCGGATGGTCATAGAGGTTATACAAGTGCACATAAAAGAGTAACTTTGGGATTAGTAGCTCACACAGGCGGAGGAAAGTTTTTCCTCAAGCAACCAGCACAATGCCTGAAATGGTGTAGAGGAGGGACCTTTCACTGGCAAGGCTGCCCTCAAGGGACTGACTTTCCTAGGGTGAATTGGGTCCTTTCATCCTTGTGGTTTAGGCCCTCCCCGGGACTGCTTCCCTATCCTGGAAAGTAACATGCCTTCCCCTTGTGAAGCACCTTTTGAGGATGGCCTCAGGGGTTGGCTTCCTTAGGGTGAATCTGTGTCCTTCACCCATGTGGTTTAGGTCTTCTAAGGACTGCTTCCTAAGCAGCCTCTGAGGATGACCTTTCACTGCTAAGGATGCCCTCAAGGGATGGCTTCTCTAGGGCACCTTTGGTCCCTTAACTCTTGTGATTCAGGCTCTCCTTAGGTCTGCTTTATGACCTGGCAGGAAACCAGCCTTCCTCCAGGAAAGCATCCTCTGAAGAAGGACCTTTTCCAGACCAGGAGCCTCAAAGGAATGCTTATCTAACTCACTTTTAACCCTTCTCCCTTGCCGTTCAGGCCCTCCCAAGGCCTGCTTCCCTGGCATGGCAGGAAACCTTCCTTCTCTCTGTAGGAGAAGCCTCTGACACCTAGGGGCACTTCACTCTTTTGATTCAGGCCTGGTAGGAAATTTGCCTTCCTCTGTGAAAACCTCTGAGGAGGACCTTTCCATGGCAAGACTGTCCTCAAGGGATGGCTTCTCCATGGTGCCTAGGGGCCTTTTACCCTTTTGGTTCAGGCCCTCCTCAGGCCTGCTTCCCCATGGCACTTAAGAGAATTTCACCCTTTTGGTTCAGGTCCTCCCCCAGGTCCACTTTCCTGCCAGGCAGGAAATTTGCCTTCCTTCAGGGAAATAGTCTCTCAGGAGGACCTTTCCTATGCAAGGGAACTTCAAGATAAGGCTTCCTAGTGCCTTGGGGCTTTGTCCTTGTATTTCAGGCCCTTCCCAGGCCTGCTTCCATGGGCTGGCAGGAAACCTACTTTCCTTCAGGGAAACGGTCTCTGTGGAGGATGTTTCACTGGTAAGGATGCCCTCAGGGGATGATTTCCATAGGTTCTTTAGGCCTTTTGCCTTTCTGGTTCAAGCCCTCCACAGGCCCAATTCCCTGGCCTGGCAGGAAACCTGCCTTCCTCCAAGGAAGTATCCTCTAAGAAGGAACTTTCTCTGGCAAAGGTGGCCTCAAGGGAAAGCTTCGCTAGGGCACCTTGGGGCCCTTCACCCTTTTGGTTACAGGACCTCTCTAGGACCCCTTTCCTAAGTAAGGCAGTAGACCTCACCTCTTCCCAGGAAACAGCCTCTGAGTAGGACATTCCATGGTAAGTGCCCTCAAGGGATAGTTTTCCAGTAATGCTTTTGAGTCATTCAGCTTTGATGTTCAGATCCTCCCCAGGGCCACTTCCCTGGCATAGCAGGAAATTTACCTCCCTACGGGAAATACCCTATGAGGACGACTTTTCCCTGGCAAGGGTGTTGTCAATTGATGGCTTCCCTAGGGTGCCTACAGGACCTTTAGCCTCATGGTTCAGCCGTTCCTGAGGTATGCTTCCCTTGCCTGGCAGTAAATCTACCGTTCTCTTAGATATCAGCCTCTGAGCAGGACCTTTGCCAGGCAAGGCACCTTCAAGAGAGGGCTATCCTAGGGTGCCTTTGTGCCCTTAAACAGTGTGCGTCAGGCCCTCACTGAGCCCGCTCACCTAGTGTGGCAAGAAGCTGCCCTTCATCCAGGGCAACAATTTCTATGGTGTGCCTTTCCCTGGCTAGAGTGTCCTCAAGGGATGTCTTCCTAGGGTACATGGAAACCTTTCCCTTGTGTTTCAGTCTCTTCCTAGGGCCACTTCTTTAGTCAGGCAAACCCATCTTCCTCTGGGAATGCTGCCTCTATGGATGTTTCCATGAAAAGGGTGCCCTTAAGGGATAGCTTCCCTATGGTGTCTTAGGCTCTTCACACTTGTGAGTTTAGGCCCTCCCCAGGCCTGCTTCCCTGGCATGGCGGGAAACTTACCTTCATCTGAGGAACAGCCTCTGAGGAAGACTTTCCTCTTTCAAGGTTGCCCTCAAGGGATAACTTCCCTTGGGTGCCTTGGGGACAGTCACCCTCATGGTTCAGATTATCCCCAAGCCTGCTTCCCTGGTCTGGTAGGACACCTACCTTCCTCTGAGGAAACAGCCTCTGAGGAGCCTTCCATGGCAAAATTCCTGTCAAGGGATGGCTCAAGGGACGGCTTCCCTATGGACCTTCAGAAACTTCACCCTTTTGTTTCCAGCCCTCCCCAGGTCCACTTCCCTGGCCTGGCAGAAAACATCCCTCCTCCGGGTAAGGAACTTCTGAGGAGGACATCCCTTGAAAAAGGTGCCCTCCAGGGAGGACTTCCCTATGATACCTTGGGGCACTACGCCCATTTGATTCAGGCCCTCTTCAGGCCTGCTTCCCTGGCCTCACATGAAATCTGCCATCCTTCAGGGAAGCAGCATCTCAGGATGACCTTTCACTGGCAATGTTGCCCTCAAGGAAGTGCCTCCTTAGGTGCCATGGGGCCTTTCACTCTCCTTGTTCAGGCCCTCCACAGTCCCATTTCCCTGGTTTGCCAGGTAACCTACCCTCCTCCTAAGAAACAGCCTCTAAGAAGGATTTTTCTCTGGCTAAGGTGCTCAAAAGGTAGTCTTCCCTACGGCATTTTAGGACCCCTCTCCCTTTTGGTTGCATGCCTTCTCCAGGTCCACTTCCTTCACCTGGCAGGAGACCTGCCTTCTGCTGGGAAGTACCTCCAGAGGTGGACATTACCTGGCAAGGTACCATCAAGGGATATCTTCCCTATGATGCCTTAGGGCCCTTCAGCCTTGCATTTTTAGGCCCTCCCTAGGCTTGCTTCCCTGGTCTGACAGGAACCCAGCCTTCCTCTGGGGAAGTAGCCTCTAATAAGAACCTTTCCCTGGCAGGAGTACCCTCTAGGGATGGCTACCCTAGTGTGCCTTTGGGCCCTTTATCCTTATGTTTGGTGCCCTCCCCAGGCTCTCTTCCACAGTCTGGCAGAAGTTTTGCCTTCCTCTGGGAAAGCAGTCTCTGAAGACCTTTACCTGGCTGGGGTGCCATCAGTGGAGAGCTTTCCTTGTGGATCAGGTCCTCCCCAGGCCTGCTTTCTTGGCCTAGCATGAAACTTACTTTCCTCTGGGGAAACAGCCTCTGAGGACCTTTCCCTTGCTAGGTTCCCCTCAAAGGATGGCTTCCCTTGAGTGCCTTGGGACTTTCACATTGTTGGTTAAAGGCCCTCTCCAGGCCCACTTCCCTAGCCTGGTAGGAGAGCTGTGTTCATCAATGGAAGTAGACTCTAAGGAGGACCTTCTGTTAAGTATATCACAGCTTAAGCAGACCACTGAGCTGATTAACAGCTCTTCTTGGGTTGGCCCGAAGGATTAAATTTATTTTACGTGGCTAAGAACCAACTGGTTACCTAGCAACAGGACCTACAGTTTATTGTGGGATCCGAACCACATTATGACGAGAATTTCTATCACCAGAAACAAATTCCTCTAATTCTTCATTGGCTGGTTGGAGAGTAGAACGCTGGGCCAACAGCGTGCTAGCCGAGAGCTCTGCCCACTCCTCCAATGAAGAACTGAAGGGTACCTCAAGAGATAGCTTCCCTATGGTACCTTGGGGCCCTTCACCCTTGTTGTAGGTCTGCTTCCCTGGTGTGGCAAGAAACCTACCACCCTCTGGGAAGCAGCCTCAAAGGAGGACATTTCCCGTGTAAGTGTGCCATCAAGGGGAGGTTTCCTTAGGGCACCTTGGGGCCCTCCCTCCTTTTGGTTTATACCCTCCTTAGGCCACCTTCCCTAGCCTGGTAGGAGACCTGTCTTCCTCCGGGAATGCAGCCTCTGAGGAGGACCTTCCTGGCAAGGGTGCCCTAAAAGAATAGCTTCCATATGGTACCTTGGGGCCCTTTACCCTTGTGGTTTAGGTCCTCCCTAGGCTAGCTTCCCTGACCTAGCTAGAATTCTTCTTTCCTCTATGGGAATCAGCCTCTGAAGATAAGGGTGTTCTTAAGGGTGTCCTTGAAGGAGGGCACTTCACCCTTGTGGTTTATATCACAATCTAAGGATTCCTGCCACTCTTTTATTCTTCTTTGCAGTTCTTCATCTGTTCCTGCCGTTGTCACCAGATCAGCTGCATAAAACAATTCCTACAGGTTTTCATTCCTAAGTCCCTCACTTAGTTCATCCATAAACAGTACGAACAGAAATGGGCTAGGTGCTGATCCTTGATGTAAACCTACTGTACTCTAACCTCAGACATTCCTGTTTTGCCATAGTCCATTGTTACTGTCGCCCTTGCTCTTTTCTATGTCATTAAATAATTTCAGGTTATTTGTCATTCTAGTATTATTTATAAGAATCGTCTCTGTGCATGGAGTATTGCAGAAAGGTGTTCCTTTCTTAATTGATCTGCTAGATTGCTCATCTCTTAGAAGAGATGGTTAAAAGTTATTGGACTTGGTTAATATATGCATATGTGTCTGCTAATGCACACCACACTCTTTACCGTATACATTTCCACACAAAGGACTTGGGCTAAAAAGAATAAAATTGGAAACTTCAGTGGTTGTGCAGAATCAAAACTGAAATGATGAAGGGGAATTGCCTCTGTCATCATTTCCTCTGAAGAATAAAAAGAATAGAGGTTGGAAAAAGTATGCCTTAGTTTAACCAGACCACTGAGCTGATCAACAGCTCTCCTAGGGCTGGCCAGAAGGATTAGACTTATTTTACGTGGCTAAGAACCAATTGGTTACCTAGCAACGGAACCTACAGCTTATTGTGGAATCCGAACCACATTATACAGAGAAATGAATAGTAGAGACTGGAAAAATCAAGAATCCATCAAAAGGGTTTATAAGGAATCATTATGTGTAGTACATAAGAGCTAATTCTTGTAAATGAAATAAATTGTTTTATAAAAGAAATACAAATATTTCTGAGAAAACTATATAAGTCTTTGGTAGTATAATGAATTTCAATCCATTATCGGACATTTCAATTTTCTAGTGTTTTTTTCTATTTATGCAATAATTAATTTATCACTGCTTCTTAGTTTACTCTGCTCTTTGCTTTAGTTTTTAAATATTTAAAATACTTAATGCTATTACATGGACGTTAAGCCTTCGTGTTTAAATGACATGGAAAGCAAACGATACTATACAATGGAGGTGTATACTGAAGTAATGCAGAGAATTAAAGATACAATCTAAAATGAGGTATCTGTAATGTATGGGAAATATTATGCAGCGGCTTTACTTTGTAAATACTTTGAATAAATATATATTGGGTTACAAGGAAGTTCAGTGGATACTGTCTAACTGATGCAATGATAAATGTAGATCTAAAATGAAATTTCTCCTTTTCTCTGCTGTTTTTCATGGGGTAGAAAAACAAGATAAAGACAGACAGGGTAAGAATCACTTTCAAGTCTGTACTGATGTATTTTTGAGAATTTTTTCTTGTTTCTTAAGGTAACAATAATGATAAAACAACAGCAACTGAAACACAAGTTTTAATGTATTAACATGCTAAAGTGCAGATGAAAGACCTTAATCAAGCAGTATCAGAAATAATATCCAGTGTTATTGAGATGAACACACTTAAGTTCTGTTGAAATTCTGGAAGTTTTCTACTTGGATTATTTTTTATTTACTTACCTGTAAGAATGGTGAAAAAAATTTCAAAGTAATTATATCATATTTTCTATGAGGGCACTACTCACTATTCACACTGCTCAGCAAAATTCTTAATAGTTGTAGGGGAATGGCCTGGGACCTCGGTGGGCAGCGACGAAATTGGAACAATAACTGGTTCCTACCAAGCAATTAAGCATCCTAAACATTCCTACTGCCATGGTCAATAGAGGTTATAAATGAAGTAAAAGAACCAGGCACCATGCCAGCACCATTGTAGTGTCCCACATACCCACATAAACACCCCAACACCAACACACACACACATATACCCGAACACACACACACACACAGACAAGATTCTTACTATGAACAATAACTTGTCCAGATACCTACTGGCACTGTTTAAAATTAAGTACAATAGCTCATGAAACTTCTAGGTGACCTGACATCTTGGAGCAAGAAATGGCCAGGTCATGTGTGATCAGGCATCACAATTCACTTCGCCTACTGGACGCTCTTTATATAATTGTCCCTTTAATGTTGTAAATGATAGTCTTTGAGTAAGAGAGGAGCCACTAAGGAATGGGATTATTCCCTAAGCAGTGTGCCTGAGTAAAGCCTTGAGCTTTGCCTCATTTCCTTAATCTATTAGCTTTTTTATCAACTTGCTGTCTAATTATGTAAAAGTATTTTGTGATATGTTAATCTTCTGTGGACATATTGGTCATACTAATGTACCTTTAGTGTTCCTGTAATGGAGGATTGCACTGCTGTACTGTCTTTTACTAATTTCTAGCATTTTGATTTCCTAAGGGCCTGAAACCGGCTAGTGTATAGCAACTGGAAATATTCAAGTTTCATTGAATTGGAAAACTACTTTGAAGCCCTGAGATGAACTGATCAACGGTTTGAGAGGTTAAAGATACCTTAGTTTAACCAGACCACTAAGCTGATTAACAGGTCTCCTAGGGCTTGCCCGAAGGATTAGAGTTATTTTACGTGGCTAAGAATCAATTGGTTACCTAGCAACGGGATCTACAGCTTATTGTGGAATCCGAACCACGTTATACCGAGAAATTAATTTCTATCACCAGAAATAAATTCCTCTAATTCTTCATCGGCCGGTCGGAGACTCGAACTTAGGCCTAGCAGAGTGCTAGCCGACAACTCTACCGGTAATCTGAATTTATGGATCAAATAAGAACTCCCTTGGGTTCTCTTTAAAGTCTTTTGTATCCTGACTCGATCATCGGACATAGAGCCAGCTTTGTGTGCTATGTTATTTTTTTCTCTGTATAAATTGTAAATGCTGATAATTCTTTTATTTGTTTAGAAAGATCGCTGCGGTTATACTTTGACTTACAAAAAACAAATCCTTAGTCTGGATATTTCCCCTCCACTGAAGTCAAGTTGTTATAAGAAGTCGTCATTTATGGGACTGAGCTAAGTACTAGCAAGTATAAAACCTATTCTTCTCAGACTGCTTGGATCTAAAACACTTGTGCCTTTCATTTTAAGTTTATAACGGCATGAATTCGTACTTCCTTTGATGCGGATTTAATAAGTTTTTGGCATAGATTGTGTGTGTGTGTGTTTTTTTTCTTCTAACCTTCATTTAATACTGATATTGGCGTGTCATTTATGTTCTAACCCTGCTTAACATATCATGACTCCTTCTCTTTGCCGACGTACTACCCTGGAAAAATTCTAGATGCCTCCACTGGCTTCTTCATAAGAGGTGATGATAATTGCCTCGTGAATAAGAGGACAATATTATTGTTTTGAAGCACTAACATTACATTACGCAGGACTTTTTTTTATGTTCTAATCAAGCTAAGATTTAATTTAGTAGGTTCAATTGACTAAAATAAGTTAGCTTTACAAGAATTATCACACACAAGATTATTGCCTTTGCATGTGTTAGTCTATATTTATGGTACAATTCCTACTGCAGATAGCTTCTCATAGATGACTGAGGTGGTTTCACCGATACCTAATTGTAGTAGAGATTTTTTCATTGCTATATGCATTCCTTACGACGTTCTGTGTCAACAAAAAATTTGTTAGGTCTCATAAAAAGACATTTACTTTTTATTAAATCATCAGGCAGTTTTAGCATCTTCAACAAAAGCTAAAGCAAGAACTAGATCAACTGAATTCTCTAACTGCATTGGGACAGATAACTGGGAAAGCCGATGCAAGATTTGTAATTGGCTAAGAGGGCATCTCAGTAAAATGTTGGCCTTGCTTTTATCTCTCTCTCTCTCTCTCTCTCTCTCTCTCTCTCTCTTCCTAATCATCATTATCATTATCGCGCTATTAGATATGCGTGATTCGTTGTGGATGACTTGAAAGAGTAAATGACCTGGAAAATCTTCTGTTACTAATTGAAACGAGTGGAATTATTGCGATGCTGAACACTAAAATTTCTATCCAATCACACTTGATATTACAACAAGCATATTCTAAACAGAAATCCATTGGAACGAGTTAAACTAATAAGAGTCTATCCTGCCATAGCTAAAGATTCAACTAATAAAGACTGAACAATTAAAATAGGACAGAACCTAGGGAATAGGAAGTTTTAACTTATAGGTAAATCTTAAATTAATTAGTAAAGCCTAAACTGCCATAAAGAAAAATTTGACTTATATAGACAGAACTGTTATGTTTAAAATATCTTATATTTAAAAAGTTTTAATTCAACGTCAATAAATGCAAATAACATTAATCAGAGAGAGCATTTCTGTAGACCTTCACCCTTATACCTTATCTGATGATAACCTTTGTAATTTATTAAAACTCTACTGTTGGGCAAAATATATTTTAAAGTGCACTACGCATGAACATGTGCAACATTGGTAACCAAAATCCCAATAATTTTCGTCTGTAAAAGTACTTCATAAAAGCAACAATGCAGTGACCAGAAGGCACCAACTTCTTATGAGCTTGAAGGAGAATTAAGAAAGAATATTTTTTTATTTTTCAAAAGGAATGTCTTAGAGAACCACTGTATACCTTTAATATATATATGCAATATGATAGGACAGGTTTAGTGAGAAGAGGGTTCGTGAGCAGAGAGGAATGATTGATTTACTGAATAAATAGTAATTTTGGGTACAACGGCTGTTTAACGGGAAAATACAATGGAAAAGTAAAAGTAAAAATAATGAAGTAACTGAAAGAACCTAGTCTTATTAGAAAAATAAATATTTTAGATGTCTAAAAGGGATAACGGAGCAAAAGGAAATTATGCTTGGTATTAAAAGTGTGGACATATTACCATAACGACACATTTTTGCATTCAGGTCGCTGTTAGGTAAAGCTCACCAACTGAGCTTTCAAAGTCACCTCGACGATGAAGGTACATTTGTCTGGATGAAGTTGTAAAGAAATTTAATTTACTTGACACAAATTTTTAGGATCTTAATTTTTGTCATGGAGGGAACTAATGTTTTTTAACAGTATAATTTCTGTCCCTGAGGGAGCTAATTCTTAAGAGTATAATTTTTGTTATGGAAGGCATTAATACTTGAGACCAAAGTCTTTGTCATGGAAAGCATTCACTGCTTGTTGTTAGTTTCATTTTCCCATGGGGGTCATTCGAGACTGGACATATACAAAGATGCAATGGTGGAAAAGATTATTCTTGAGGAAGTGAAGAAATGTGAACTTTTCTTCGTTATACAATACGACTTTTCCATTTTTATCAACTGTATTAGTAGGAAATTTTCTTGAAACAACATAGTGAAACAGAGTGTTTGGAAGTGTCTAATTCATTTATACTGAAGATGATGCAATTGGTTGAGTGTCTTTGTGCTCAACAAATATCTTTATCAACACAGAAGTAAACTGAACTCTTTAAGACTATAAAATTTTAGCCAACACAGAAGAATAATTTTTCAATTTTAGAAGATTCATAAGTGGGTTTCAATCCTAGTTGTGGAAGTTATCAGGATTAATTACATACTGAGAGGTAGATACATTCTTTACAAACCATTAGTAAACCCCACCGTGAACCAAACAAAGTACGGAAAATCTTACTCTGAATGATAACCTATGTTTATAGACATTCATTTTTTTCTCCGGAAATAAAAACATCCTTCATTATAAATACCTGCGTGTAAATATATGGAGAATAAATAAATCATTTAAGGTTTCATCTAGACAAGATATCTGTATTAACCCCATCACCTGTATGTTCCACTACAGTCATGAAACGATATCTGATATTCATAAGAGCCCATAATGTAGCTATTGACTATTTTCATGCAATTTTAGTCTTCTCAAAACTTAATGGAATTTCGTAATAGTATTGATTATAGGTAAGCAGATGCAGAATCTAATTTATAGAAAGAACATTAACACTAATAATCTAGCAAACAAGAAATATAAGAGAAGGTGAATAGAATATTTAAAAGACATTTTATCGAAAACTTTACGTTAATCCAACAAGATGATATGTCACAATTTTATTGTGAAAAATATTTTAAACGCTTTTTATATAAGAGAAAGTCAAGTATACTAAATTTAGATACAGGCGTGGAGGTAGAATAGTATCAATTATTTTGATCTTTGAAAAAGCGATAATATTAGGATGTCAGTGATGAAAAACAAGGTTATATCTTTAAATAAAAAAACAAAAACGGAACTGGCAGGAAGTAATCAGAACATTTAAAAAAAGACTATTCACAGCTCTTTGAAATGATATATTTTCAGTAGAGATTAAAATGTTTTCAGTCTCAAGAATTACTCATCGTTTAACTTGATGCAAAAAACTTGTAAAAACAAATTTAGCATGTTATCGAATGTGAATATTGTGAAACAAACCCTTAACTGACTTCAAGAAGGTTACAATACTTAACCACCTCGGATACTTAGCTTAAGTATCAGAAGAGCAACCTGGTGGGAGACATCTTTATCTCCTGTGTACAGGATATTGGACACTTTGAACTTTCTATTTCCAAAAAGGATACAAGAAGGAGTTGCGAGACAATCAAGAGATGATTGTTTCTAAGAGGGAATAAAAGCCTAAAGATTACATCATCATCAAGTGAAAAAAAAATACAGATTAAGACCTTGTGCAACTGAAATATGCTGTGTGTATTATATCGAGCAACGGCTAAGAGATACTTTGGAAGAAGCTCAAACCTATTACAAATGCTTTTTTTTTTTTTTTTTTTTTTTGGTCGAGCAGGCTCACAAGTAACTTTTCACTCTTTGTTATTTCCTTTTTGTACTGGACTGTTTCCCATATTGATGCCCTTAGGCTTGTAGCATTCTGCTCACTCAACTAGGGGCACAACTTGAATAATAATAATAATAATAATAATAATAATAATAATAATAATAATAATAATAATAATAATAATAATAATAATAATGCCGGTGAAACCAAATGATAATCGTACAGTTTGCGGTGCAAATGAGGAATGACCCACAAGAATCACAGATACAGGCAACCTCAGATAAATTTAATAAGCACCCACAACATGTGCGCATCCTTCAAATTTGCGCCGAGATGCTACAATCGTTCCTTTACCATCTACTGTAGTATTTCTTCTTGTGTTTCTAGCAGTATCACCGCTTTACATCTTTTTTGCTTTTCGTTTCCTCTCCGTTTTCTTGGAAAAGTCATTTTATCATCCTGCATCATGTTTAAATGTTTACTTTTTTTTATTTCACTATCATTACAGGCCTTCGTTTCCTTCTGGAGCAACTCAGGTCTTTGAAGAATATGCAAATGTTCCTGAGGTGTGTGGCTTCTGGTTGCACAATTTCACTGTTGAATGAGTTATTCAGACATCTGTTAGAAAGACGTATGTTGGACGAGAGAGAGAGAGAGAGAGAGAGAGAGAGAGAGAGAGAGAGAGAGAGAGAGAGAGAGAGAGAGAGATAAGAACAATATGGACATTTGTTACATTAAGCCATGTTAATCCTTCGCTGAATCTATTAATAATGAACGTGTTAGTAATGTGATACTGGTAGGGATATCTTTTTAGATGTAAAAAAATTTTAAGAAACTATACCTTGAAATTAAGGTAGCTCTATTGATTACGCTAATAATGCAACATAAGCTCTTTTCACTTAAAAGTGAAATGAATGAGTATGGGAAGAAAAATTACTTACTGATGCAGTTCAGTACAAGACATTGATTCTTAACAATTCATGAGCACAAGAAGAACGTTTATAACTTCCCAGATTCCATGTAACGGTATTAATGATCTAACCATAATCGCTTTTATATGTGCATTATATCTTTAGGCGAATAGGCTTCTTTAACTCCATTACAGGAAAATTTATCCTTTTATAACCTCTAATCTTAAGATTTAGCATCTGGGAAGAGGGTCGGTCCCTGGGTCATTTGAAGAGGCGAGCCGGTTTTTACTGAATAATTTGATGTTCTCATCATCATTATATTATATATATATATATATATATATATATATATATATATATATATATATATATATATATATATATATATATATATATATGTGTGTGTGTGTGTGTGTGTGTGTGTGTGTGTGTGTGTGTGTGTGTGTGTGTGTGTGTATGTGTGTGGGACAACCCCACACCATGGGTGTGGATGGATATAGCAACATCTCCCAGGTAGTTGAACATTTTGACAGAGAAGTCCTGGAAGCCTTGTCCGCTCTCCATGCCTACACTGGGTCGGACTACACAGCTGCCTTCATAAACAAGGGAAAGATAAGACCATTTAAGAACCTCTGCCTCCTTGGGTAGTAGCGACAAAGTTGATGACAACACAACGACAGAGACTGAGAAGCTCACGTGCTGCAGTTATTCGATGCCAAAGCTCTCCAAAGTCAGTGATATCAGCCTGGCCCTGTTTGAGCAAAAGTATTCACCTACTAGCAAGGAAATGGTCCAGCCTCTTGACAAAATGAAAGGCGTGAACCAAAATTATATTCCACCTTGAGATTCTTCACTGGTCAACAAAGTCCGAAGGGCAAACTGCATCACCTACTAAATTAGTTGAAAAATGCCTCAAATAGAAATCCTTCAGACCTGAATCCTGAAGAACATGGATGGTTGCTGAAAGTTATGATGGTGACCAACTGCCACAGAGTCTTGCCAACATCATCAGCAAGAATTACATTGGTGCCCTAACTGGTGATATGGATGAGGAATTCTTCCCTGTATTCCAGTGATGAAAGCGATGATGATGATGGGGATTGATTTTGAATCTATCCAGCAATGTTATGAAGTGATGGTTACCTGAAGTGCACACATGAAGTTATTTATCATTCCTACTGCACAGTAATTGGTTTGTTTTCTGTTTAACCAAAGTGAATGATATGGTAATGTGTTACTCATTTAACAAGTACATGAAATAACTTTCAATGAGTGATTATGATATAAAGCAATTTTATTTGTGCTGAATTTTGTATAATATATCATTCAAGCTATATATTACCAAGATTTCTAAGATAATATGCGTTGGTGTCAGTGTTTTTATGCGTTTGTGTCTTTACAATGTCAAAATGTTTGAATAACATTCCATATAAATTAAACCCTCAAACTAAAATAGCCACCATAAGTATCTTTTATACCTTAATAATGATAAATATCAATCAATCCTTGGATAATATATTAGATAAAATCTTAAGAACCCTTGTACTGTGCAATATGTCTACATTAGACCGTAAAAATGCCGAAAAACATTGAAGATTGACATAGTTTCATACTAATATACTGAAATTTAAAATCCTGAGATTTTTCCTTTCAAAAACATCCATTGAGAATGTTGGCCTTACATTTATGGTAAGCTACTGGAATTGCCAACATAGAAACCTTTCGCTGGACTGGCGTTTAAATCGCCGGCCATCTTGAAATGCAAATTAGGGGGTTATAATAATTTTTTTAGAGCAAAAAAAGTCTTAGATTTGAAATCACCACCACAAGTTTGTCTTTGGAAGTCCACTTTAGTACCAGTTTCCATAGTTTATATGGATTTAGAAATATTCTGTGAAACCAACCTCAAACAAAGCTGAAAATTGAGATGAGCAGGCATTCAAATTTAAATCAATGCTGTGAATATGTGTCCACCTTTAGGGTTGGAATAGTTGCAATTGTTAAATCCTCTCAATTTTCTGTATAAGAAACACCCACTGAACCTCATACCTCTGAGAAGAAGACCTCAGGGACTATAAGGAAATTTTAAAATCTGGAATATTTAAAATGGCTTCTAGGAAACTTGTCTAATAAAAAGTTATACTTTAGAAGAATGTTAATTTAAAAGTGTTTCCAGAAATATATTTTCAATGAAATTTACTGAAAATCAGAGTGCATATTCAGCTGAATATAATAAACTGAGCTTTTAAGTCCATAACTGAAGTATTTTATGACTTTGCAAGTTAGCAGTAAGTTTGGAAAAGGAAGGAGAGGTGTAAAGTCTACAGGGAAAGATACTTGAATTCGGTGATGTAATTAATAATATCATCGCCAGTTCCACCGGCTGCTTGATTGTGTATTCCCGTATTTTCTACAGTTCACTTTTCTTTCTTTTACAACTAACTTTTTAATGGTGGCGCAGTTTATGCCCCAGTACCTTTCTGAATCGTGAAGTTGTATGAAATTAAGACTACAGAGATGTCTTGAATAATTTTCACCACAATAAGATTATGTCCTCATGACAGACAATTTCACAAATTTGCCAAATCTAAGGTACTATAGATCGCTTAGTATAAATTGGTATAAATTTAAAATCAGCACTATAATGCCATCATTACAGCAAAATGGCATTTTCTTGTGTGTATCGGATTACCAGCTTTAAAAACGTCTTTCGAAGTTGTATAGGATCATATCTGTGGAAATAGAATTGACTTTTAGCATTACCTTGCTTTAAAAAGAAAATAATCATTCAGATCACAACAACTGTGTTTAGGATGTCCAACTTATCAAACACGGTAATAAAAGTATGAAATCCGTTCGCAATGTTATTATTGTCTGTGATGTCGTCCTCTGTATGCAGAAGTTACGCTCAGTAAAATTGCAGTAAGTGAAATAGTAGTAATGTGTCTATATGATCCATTAGGTAAAGCCAAACTCGAAGCACAGGAACGCAGTCAACATCAGCATTTATCGCTTTTCCAGGGGTCAGTGCTTTATTATTTAATGTCTTATCTATTTTTTCCTTTTTCATCAAACATTTAACTTTTCTTCATACAGCATCACAAATCAAAATACGCCCTGTTAACACTAAGTGAATGTAGCATAGGTTTTTGGACACATTACTAAAGAAGAATATTTACAAGTAATATTGTTAAATTTATACCCAAAGATTGCCAACAGTTGGTACAGTGACACATTCCTTTAAATATATAATTTTTTTTTCCCAGTTTTATATTCGCTTGATTTTTTTAGCTTGAATTATTCCTATTATATCTTAATTCCTTTCTCATTCATTTATCCCTCCAAAAGAAATAAAAAATCATTCGATTAGTTGCATATTTTACTGGCTTCTGTAGATATGCATTCAAACTTTTTCTTACCTATTTACTCTTCCTTTTTTCTTTAATATTCCAACTAGCCTTAGAACTCTTTAAGTCTCTAACGTGTTCAGCCTCACTTTAAGAGATGGTGTCTCTGGTTAGCTTATCTAGATTTGTGAATGGAAAAAATATCCTTACGAATGAGGGGCTTTCTCTCAATTAAGTGGTCCTGTACTTTTTTTCATTACCATGGTTTTCCATAAAAAAATATATCTGGGAAACGACAGGTTTCTGATCCTCGGTACCTCGTGAAATGGCGGCAAAAGATAAACATTTCAAGTAGTGTTACTAACAAAGCAAAGGATTATTAACAAAACGGAAAAACTTAAATCAGACAAGATAAGAACAAGTGAAAAATGCTCCAAAGTTTCTTCGGCGCAATCGAGTTTTCTGTACAGCATATAATCCTACATGAAACTTTCATCCACGGCCCATAAAACTCTTAGCCGCTGCCCATGAAACTCAGCCACTGTTCTGTGGTGGCATGTGTTGCTGGTACGTATAGCTGTGCCAGATGTACGATAAAAGCTAACTTTAATCTTAAATAAAATAAAAACTACCAAGGCTAGAGGACTGCAGTTCTGCATGTTTGATGATTGGAGGGTGAATGATTAACATACCAATTTGTAGCCCTCTAGCCTCGGTAGTTTTTAAGATCTGAGGGCGGACGGACAGACAAAGCCGGTGCAATAGTTTTCTTTTACAGAAAGCTGGAGATGAGACTTTCACTGAGGATCACAAACAAGGAGTGGTCGCCTAAATCCTTCCAACATTGCCAATAGCTTGAGGGCTAAAAAAAAAATTGCAATTACAGCTGTGGGTTTCTGTGATAACTGGCGGAAGAGAAGACAATAAAAAAGAAAAAGAAAAGAAAATCAAAATTCCAGCGCGGAAATGCCGGAAGACGGAAAAGTTAAAAGATCTTTACACTCTTGCTAATTATCGAAGAGAACCAAGCTTTCCATGTCCCTTTCTAAAACAGCAAAGGAAAAAGATGAAATCCCTTTTCATTCCCGCCTGCAGCTGTCCCTTAGAGGCTCTTAAGACCAAACTTTTCCAAACGTAAAATTTTCCCCTAGTATGAAAGGACATTCTTCTACTCACTTCTTCGTGCCGTCAGGTGGAAAACGGTTCTAACAGAATTTAAAGATTCTCTGATCACGATGCGATATCGATAACTGTGGCCCCAAGAAGACGAAAAACCAGATTTTTCACAAATGTCTGTATCTTAAAAAACGTTTTCCTTCTGCGTTATACTTTCTTTCATATTAGGAAGTTTCCAACGCAAAATCTTTCTTTAAATGTGCGACCCATCTTCAAAATTAAAAGGACGTTTTTGTGAAAACGAATATACTTGATGTAAAGTAATATAGAGAATGGAAATCAAAATTGATTACACCTATAGCGAACTTCGCTCTGAATGATAACCAAGGATAAGTGAATTAGTCTGACTGAAATACTCTACCAGATACGGAGTATGTTTCTCCTTCAAACATTTGGATGGTAGATATCTCTAAAAGAATTTAAAGCTTATCTTCCATCAACAGTCTCCTGTCTTAGGGATTACTTGTTATCAAACCCTTTCTACATATAAAAACTCCCTTGAAATAAAAACATATGATGAGCTCGTCACCTTATTACACATAACGCACTTATAGCATTAAAGGTTTGTTTCAAGGGTGACATGAATGCCTTAATTATGTTGAATATGGATCTTGGTCTGAACAATCAAGTGCTAAATCTCGGATGAATTATCATAATTATTGGACATCTGATACTGTTAATGGAACAAGATCTTTATTAATTTTCTCACTAAAGCATTGTGATGAGTAAACAGTGTATCTCACAGTTTAAACGGAATTTAAAGGAAATAGAGAGAGATCCAAGGCCCCCAAAAAAAAATGGTTCTTTAATCATAGTCATATGATATATGATTTTTTTTTTTATTATATATTTGGATATCATTGTTTATGGCTGAAATGTATAGCTGGGACATATGAAGTACGGGCACCATCGCAAACACACGAACCTCACAAGGTAAGAGTCGGACACCTTGTCTTATCAGTGAGAACCTGTGTTAGATCAAGGCCATGTTTATGAACAGAACAGTAATCAATATACTTGCCAATTAGTCGACTGTGATGGGTTTCAACCATGTTGAAGAAGGGTCAGTGATCAAGTTAGGTTGCTAATCATCAGTGTTTCTTCTGTATGTTTACCTTTTATCGTAAATATAATGGGATAACTCGAAAAGACGAGTTAAAATTTTATGAGTCATTAGTTTGAAATCAAGGCAGTTTTAAGTTAAACTGGTATTTGTCTTTTCTTTCTTAGATTATATGATATAATAAAATCGTACCCACGTATCCATATTTAGAGGCAACTGCACTGAATGAGAAACACACTGAGGAACCGGTTCGTTTATCGAGTAACTTGCTGACGTAAAACCATGTTATTTATTTTCATGGTGATATGAGTTTGCCACGGTCGAGAATACTGCAAAAGCTGTCCAGCCTGAAACATGGAAGAAAGACAGAAATAGATAATATTTTTTTCCTTTTATCAAATATAAATATATCCTATGAATTCTATCAGAAATTAAATTACTCGAATATTTGAAAAACAATTTAATAATGAATTAATTTTTTAAGATAAAAGTTAAAGGATGAATGAACTTATATGTTAATGTGTTTCCTCGGTCTCGTTGATTTTGGGATGTGTATTTTTTGCGATATAGTATTAGTAGTAACAGTTGTAAGGTACATGAATAAACAGTGGAACTCTGGTAACTTCAACATATAAACAATGAAACCAGGACTCAAATCTCCAACATCTACGATGAGGGGCCCCTGGTATCTATTATCATCTTGAGTACAGATCGAAAATATTAACTTTGCTGTAGTTTTCGTTAAAGTTCCTTTTTTTCACACACAAAAAATTCCATTTTCTACTTTTTCATGCTTCCTTGTTTAATATTTCTGCGTCCATTTTTATATCGTTTTCAATTACGAAAAACTTTTTTGGTGGACCGTCATCGACTTGGGTATATGGCCTATGATTTCAAGAAAAAAGAGAGCTAGGGTTTCTCTGCTATGACTAAATTATAGCTAACAAGAAAATCCTATTTGGTCATTAAATTTTTTACGGTACATTTTACCAGTTCGTTACACAAAGAGAGAGAGAGAGAGAGAGAGAGAGAGAGAGAGAGAGAGAGAGAGAGAGAGAGAGAGAGAGAGAGAGAGGCTCTTTGAGAAATATCTTATGGCGAAACGCTTAAGGAGAAACATATTTCATGTCTGGAATAGTACTTCGGAAGAATTCTTTTTCAAAGGAATTATTCATTTTTCCTCATTTATTGTCCAGAAGCGTTCATTTCAGGTACAATTTAATTTTATCTCCATTTTCTAGATTACTTTACATAGCATAAACTGTTTTTATACTAATGAACTTAAAATTATGAAGATGGGTGGCAAGTTTCTAATATCAATGAAATGTAACGGAGAAGAAAAAATAGGTTACTGAGTATACAACCATCCATTTGATTCCATAATCGGAGAATCTTTCAATTCTTTGAGGAACGTATTCCCTGTGATAGCGCAAAGGAGAGAGAGGATAGGAATGTCCTCATATTTTCCAATTAAAACCAAAAGTTATCATAAACAGATTTCAATGCTTCTCAAACATCCAGGACAATGTGGGTTTTGACACATCCTGGTTTCTTTGAGATTAACGCTCGTCAATCAACGTCCTCATAATTTCCCGTCACAACAGACTCTTGCGTCTTTGGCCACTTTCTAGTAGACGCATAAAAGTGCTTCCATACAAGTGTTCGATCTCGGGGGCTTTAACTTCAATCACTTTTGGAGACTGCTCTCAGTCCAAATGGTTACCGTTGATAGATGGTGTAATACGCGGTCCTACTGCCCACCAATACTCGCACCTGTCAGTATGAACCAGGATCTGTTGGGGTCAGTGGCAAAGGGAGTGGCACTAGCACCCTCATCTCTAAAGATTTGGTGGTACACTGAAGGCTGTATATTTCTGACATACATATACAATATATATATATATATATATATATATATATATATATATATATATATATATATATATATATATATATATATATATATATATATATATATATATATATATATATATATATATATATATATATATATATATATATATATATATATATATATATATATATATATATATATATATATATATATATATATATATATATATATATATATATATATATATATATATATATATATATATATATATATATAATATAATCTATGTGTGTGTATAAAGAGAGAGAGAGAGAGAGAGAGTGAGAGAGATTTGGTCATTCATGCATATTTACAGTTGTTATTAAATTCACTCATTTTCGTTTATGGGTGAGTAATGACTAAGGATAAGATGCTAAGAATCTGATATGGATTCAGGTCTGTGAATGGTAAAGTAAGGCCTTTTGAAGATATTATTAGATTTTCTGCTGCAGGATTTAAGCAAAATGAACTGGGCTCGGGTGTCAAAGTTCTCACTTGCGTTATCACATTCTGTTAAATGTTTTCGTTGGTTATTTTTTCGACGACGTTAACATTGAAATGTATCCACTTTTCAAGTTCTTTAGGTATGATGAAACTTCTTTGACAAAGACGAAAGCATGTACGACTAAGTCTAAGTTAATTAAACTGTCGATAAATTTGCTTCCATTGCAAATCATATAGCGATTTACAACTTTCCTGAATAATGAATGCTTCTGAAAAGCGAAAAAAATATTTCGACCCCATTAACTGGAACAAATCTCTTCTCTTAAAAACAAAGAAATCGGTTCTGAGAAAACATTGACGAAAACATCGTTTTTGCTCATGACGTGACTGTACACTATTAAAGACGTCGTCATTTCATCTCCCATTTTGTCTTTGTGATGACGTGTTCCTTCCTCCCTCATGAGACACACAAACAGCACCCTACTCTCCTGCTTCTTTCCTAATAATGTCCGCTGGGCTCTCTGATCATGTTTTGTTACAACATCTCACCGAAAGGAAATCGAGCTATCGTATATATGCACGATTGCGTCGTCAGGACTTTTCAAGACAAATGATAACCCAAGTCACTATTCATAGTTGATTAAGGAGATGACATGTCAGTGATGTTCCTGGTTACATACATTGTAAGATGTAAGGCTTACTTTAGTAAATTGTCTTTACCGCCTTCTGTATCAGTATTCAAATTTCGCCCTTGTTTTAATTATGTGAATCAGGAATGTTTCATCAATATGTACAGTAGATATTGGATAATTTCTTAAGCCAAAGAAAAAAAAAAAGAGGATGTGGTAAAATTCTATATGTCACTGTTCCTCTGTTAAAACAAAGCGATTAAACTTTCGAGAATTTCTTGCACTTCAACAGTTTTGAATGAATCATCGAAGAGTAGTGAAATAAAATAATAATACATAAAACATGAAAAATTAAGAAGAAAAATGTATGGAAAAACTTAAGACTAGTGAAATAAGTAATCTGAGTTTCAGCCAAACTTGGAAAAAGCTAAAAACAATGAAATAAAAAAATCTGCTACAAAAAGGTAGTAGTGACGAGATAAGATAAAAAAGAAAAAAAACCAGAACAGTAGTCTGGACGGAGCACTAGACTAAGATTAAAATAGCAGGAAAAACACCAAATGAGAGAAACAGAAGTAAACAAAAATAAAATGGGACATTTATCAACGTACTGTTTGTCTTTTGAAAGGAGGAGTATGGAAGGAACTTGAGGATGAGGTTGTCGAATAGTTTTTGAACTTGGCTGTAGTCAGTGGATGAAGAGAGGTTTGTTTGAACGGCAAAAGGCTAAATTAAAATGTCGGCAACTTACCTTTTATTCCTTCGTCTCCTTATCACAGTTATTACAGGGACAATCCTCACAAACACTGGAATGTCCTGTCTCTATTGATGCAGATGTAATCGTCAGAAACAATAGGAAATTTCTTAACTTTGGATTCAATTTATATTTACAAGGAAAGTATGTAAATGAAATTATTGGTATGGCGTAAGGGCTCCCATCAGGGATCTATGTTTACCATACCTTAGAGATCATTCTCAAGGGAAATCTTTAGCCAGGTCTCAGTAATTTGATCTCCATATTTTGAATAAGAATGCAGATGTTGTCTATGAAATTCACTTTCATACAAGTCGTTCTTTCTGTTATTTGATTTCTTAAAGGTAAGTTTAAACATGTCAGTAATAATGCTGGAAGTACCTAATTGGCCTGTTCATATTAGAAAATAAGTTTACTACCAATATATTTAAAATAAATACTGTTTTCCAGGCATGGGAGTAATGCTCTGGTAACAAAACAAAAGGTATAAAGCAAGTGACGTCTGAACCACCAACAAAGTAGGTATGCGTAGCTAAATAAAAAATGCCTCCGTTTCTGGCAACATTAAAACGTAAGTTTTTCAAGTACAGTTAAATGTGAGGTTTAGAACTGAAGAAATTGTAAGGATTTTCTGATTTTCTAGATACAGCTTTACCTATAAAAGGTATATCATTAATTTGTAGATTTTTAGTTCAGGACAAAACTCCAGTGATTATACCAAGTTATGATCATTTGCCCCTCTCTGTTAATGATATGTGCAATGTTCATTCAGATTTGTTGGGAGGGTGGAGCCTGAAGGTGCGGAGTGAAATAACCACTAGTGCTCTGTCACTTACAAACTATACTGCATTATTTCTTGGAGAAAAGATCCTGTTAGTGTTAACTCAGAACATCAGAGATACACGTACTTTACCCTATTCTATAAATTAGTGGAATATTTATAGGTTCAGTAAAGACTCTTTCAACTTTGGTTGTGTGTAACTAGCGGCAGGCAGTTAGAATGTTATTCTGGAAAAGTCTAATACAGGGTTTCTGATGTTATTTCTTTTTCTGCTTGTTACCATTTATATCTGGCAGTTTTCTTTTCTTGATTTCCTGAAGTCTAGCATCCATATTGCTCACCTGATGTAGGTATGTATGGGGCACATGAGAATGAAGAAAGTGTTAAGAAATGTGTTTGAAAAAGTGCCTAATTGTTGGAAAAATATGGTCATCATAAAAGGGCATTACAAAAGAAAAGCTATAGTGTGGAGGTGAATATGATTAGGTGATTGATCAAGGTATGTGAGGTTTGTCTGGGTGAGAGAATTGTTCCAAAAGAACCTTAGTTACTGAGTTTGTCCCTTAAATATCTAAAAGTTCAGCGAGACCAGGTCTTCTCCATTGTTTACAAATGATATTATAACAAGCAGTCTCAAAAAAGAAGTCTTGATCTATGATGGTATGAAAAGATTTCCCAGCCAAAGCTATCAAATAGCTGTACCTCTGTGTTGGTTGTTGTTGAATGCAGTTCAACCACTGAAGACTCGATCTTCCCTAAATAGAAAAAGAAAAATGTACATATTGTGCATCATTAAATAACTACTGCACCGATAAGAAAAAAACAAGCAAATGTTGCAAAAATAGCAAATAAGGAATGTGACCCAATAAAATGTTAAATGTTTAGTTTCATTAAGAAAAAATCTTTGTATACAAACAAATATTCACAGTACTTCAGATTCAAGAAGTGAGACAACTTCAGGGATAAAAAGAACAGCAGGGCATTGAGGCCCTTTTGAGGATCATCTACTGATGTAGATAACAAAGAAAATCTTTTCTTTCTTTATTGCACATTTGATTAATCTCTCTAAATATCATGTTAGCGCTAAGCAGACGGGCAATGTGTACAACGTTTTTGCATTTTTATGAGGACAAAGAGTGAAATCCTGAAGTGAACATTCCTTAAGACTTACTATTCTATTAAGGGCCGTCTGCTTAGCGCTAACATGATATTTAAAGAGATTAATCAAGTGTGCAATAAAGAAAGAAAAGATTTTCTTTGTTATCTACATCAGTAGATGATCCTCAAAAGGGCCTTAATGTCCTGCTGTTCTTTTTATCCCTGAAGTTGTCTCACTTCTTGAGTCTGTAGTACTGTGAATATTTGTTTGTATACAGAGATTTTTTTCTTAATGAAACTAAACATTTAACATTTTATTGGGTCACATTCCTCATTTGCTATTTTTGCAACATTTGCTTGTTTTTTTTTTTTTTTTATCGGTGCAGTAGTTATTTAATGATGCACAATATGTACATTTTTCTTTTTCTGTTTAGAGGAAGATCGAGTCTTCAGTGGTTGAACTGCATTCAACAACAACCAACACAGAGGTACAGCTATTCGATAACTTTGGCTGGGAAATCTTTTCATACCATCATAGATCAGGACTTCATTTTTGAGACTGCTTGTTATAATATCATTTGTAAACAGTGGAGAAGACCTGGTCTCGCTGAACTTTTAGATATTTAAGGGACAAATTCAGTAACTAAGGTTCTTTTGGAACAATTCTCTCTCCCAGACAAACCTCACATACCTTGATCAATCACTTAATCATATTCACCTCCACACTATATTTTTTCTTTTGTAATGCCCTTTTATGATGACCATATTTTTCCAACAATTAGGCACTTTTTCAAACACATTTCTTAACACTTTCTTCATTCTCATGTGCCCCATACATACCTACATTGCTGTCTTTCTTTAGGACCTACCCATGCACGCAGATCACCCAGCACAACCACCATTTCTTTTTCTCCAAGGCCAGTATGACAGATTACTCAGCAACAAATCATGAGGTCTAATAACCTTATCTCCTGCCACACTCACTCTGTTCAATACAGTCACTGAAAATATTTTCTGCCTTTCACATGTCATCACAACCATCCTCAAGGCTACAAATCCTTCTTCTCTAGCTTGGCACCTTTTATCTAGTCCAGACACAACTATTCTTTATATTTCACAGTTCAGAATACCATACAGTTTTCCCATTTCCCATAAGTGCAATTACATACAAATTTCTATTCTGAAAAATCTTTCTCTCATTTGTTCTCTATCTGCTATCAGAACCTTAAGCTAGCTAGTTTTGTTTCTTCTCTGCTTTTGGCAATAGTATTCTAGGGTATTGGCCTATGAATCTCATGCATCTAGGAATCTAGATTGTGTGTGCGTTTATATGTAATAACACTCATCATTTTTGTAAATATGATATATATAGTACACTCATAAGCTATAAATTTTATTCAAAAATATTAGGTAGATTCTAAATATGTTATTTTGTTATTACTGTAGAATATTCATTCCATATTTGTAAGTTATACCTAAAGCTTTCTATCACAAAAAGTGGTTCATCCTTTTAATCCCTGGACCAATCACGGTTTAGGTCTACTTTTCCCTCCGCATGTGGAGAAAAAAATTGTTGTAACCGCAGTTTTTAAGCCAGTCGTCACTTGATAATGTCACAAAGTGGTGAAACAGCTGTCATGATAGAAAACATTATTATTATTATTATTATTATTATTATTATTATTATTATTATTATTATTATTATTATTATTATTATTATTATTAGAAGGAAGAAGACCCTCTCTGAGTCAAGTTTTGTTGAATAAAATGGCTGCATTATGCAAATTTATTTTATACTGAGTTTTCTCAGTTCTTCTAATAATTCGCTTTTCCTGCACATCAACATTTTCAATAATTGGCCACTGTTCATATTTTGATGGATAAAACAGCGTATTTCTTACAGGGGAAATTCTTTGTTTAACCATCACAGCAGGTTACTGAAACATTGTATGTAAATCCGTAGATTTTCCTGATGGCATTTTCGGTGGTATTTCTTCTTTTTTTCTTTTTCTGGCGTCTGTTTATCTATCTACCGACATGTTTCGACCAGCTCGATGGACATCTTCTGGACGTTGGAATGACTCTGGAGACACAGGGAGCACGTGACTTTAAACATATGGGTCTGGGATCAGGTCGGTTTATCATTGCCTACCTGAGATGATTCTTCTTGGGCGAAGTCTTCTCTCGCGCAGTGATGTTACGTTAGAGAGTGTATTATTAGGAGGGTTGCTTCCCGCAGATGGACGTTCATGATGGGTTTGCTCACCCGGGGTGCCGTTGGGTGCTACCCTTCCTGCCGACATAGGGAGGAGGAAGGCCTCCTGTGTGGCATTTAGATTCGGCTTCTCTCTCCCGATGTGTAGGGCTTCCAGGAGGTGTAGATGGTGATGGTCTACTGCTTGATCTATTATCTCTGTGTTAGGGATAATGTCATTCCTTTTTATTCTCAGGTTATGGGCAGTCCTGGTGTGATTAAATATGGCACCCTCCTGGGCATATCAGGAGATCCTCTTGGAGAAGCGCATGATAGTCATACCAATGTAAGAGCCAAGGCACTCTTTGATGGGGCATTTGTATCGGTAGACTACGTTGGTTTTCTTCAAGGGATCCTGCTTGTGGGGGGCTGGGTATTTCTCATCACCAGGCTGCTGGTTTTCTTATTCCTGTAGAATATGAAGAGTTTAATATTCTTCCCAGGATTGGGCTGACTGATGTTACCTTCAATGATGGTCCTGAGGGCGCATTCATCTCCTTTATATCATTTGTGGAATTTTCCTTGGTAGAAAAGTTTGATGTCATCAGAGTTGTCGGGGTGAGGTTCCTGATGGTACCATCTGGTCACGGCTCCTCTAATGCACTTGCCTACCTCCCGATTCGTGTGTCCATTATCGATGAGGATCTGGGCAGCACGTTCCAGCTCTCCATGGGTGTCAGTCCAGAAGGAGCAGTGCGAGAGAGCTCTTCTGACGAAGGTGCTAATGGTGGATTGCTTATATCTCTAGGGGTATTCACTCTCTCCATTTAGTCAGATGCCCAGGTTCATAGGTTTCGTGTACAACTTCGTGATGAAGCATTACTCCTGTTGCTTGACAAGGATGTCAAGGAAGGGGAGGTGATGATCGTGGCTGTATTCAGTTGTGAAATTGAGACAGCTGTGGGTGTGGAAGGCACGCCTCAAGCTCTCTATTTGTTCACTTGTCTTAGCACTGTACGTACATTTTCGGCTTTCTTATATTATTAACGACCCTCTTCTCGATGGTCCCCATGTAAAAATTAGTGAAGAGGACCCCAAAGGGAGAACCCATCGCTACGCCATCGATTTGGGTGTACATATGGCCTCTGTGGGTGGAGAAAGAGACCTTTTTAGTACATATCTCCAAGAGGCACAGAGGGCATACTCGGGGATGTTCAGTGATGGAGTAGTGGGGTCCCTTATATACACAATCCAAAATGATTTGGATTGTTTCCTTGACAGGAACGTTTGTGAAGAGGGACTCCACGTCCATCGAGGCAGTGATTCCTCTGGGGGTCGCCTCTCTGAGGACTTCAAGCTGTGATCACCAGGGACATAAGGAGTGAGGATGGTGGTGAGTCTTTTGGCTAGCTGGTAAGTCAGGGATGGGATCTTGCTAATAATGGGGAGCAGAGGGTTGTCTTGCTTGTGTGTCTCCACATTCCCATTTATGTAGCCAAGATCGTAGTCACCCACTGTCTCTGGTAAGTGGAGGGTGTTAGAGGCAGCATTGGCTGTTTCAATGATCCTGTTGGTCTCACGCCATATTATTATTATTATTATTATTATTATTATTATTATTATTATTATTATTATTATTATTATTATTATTATTATTATTCAGAAGATGGAACCTATTCAACAAGCACACGAGGGAGATTGACTTGAAATTCAAGTTTCCAAAGAATATGGTGTTCATTAGGAAGAAATAAGAGGAGGTAAAGGGAAATGCAGAAAAAAGAGATCTCACTTGTTAAGAAATAATAATATAATAAATAAATAAATAGATAAAAATGTATTAAAATGCAAGGAGAATAGTATTAATGTAGTAATGCACTGCATCTTCGCTTGAACTTCTGAAGTTCCAATTGCACAACATCCTCTGGGAGGCTGTTCCACAGTTCAATAGTGTGAGGAATAAAGGACCTCTGGAACTGAGAAGTTCGACAGCGAGGCACACTTACTGCATATTGGTGCTGCTGTTCTGCAAATCTGGATGTTCTTGGTAGGTTAAGGGGATCAGGGATCAATTGTGAATGTGGAAGATCTCAGTTAAAATAAATTTATGAAAAAGTGATAAACAAGAGACAATCCGTCTATGGTCCAAGCCATAACTGGTACTATTAGGAAACAGAAATCTACTACCATGAAGACTCTACCTAAAGGAGATAAATCTTTGCCAGAAGCAGACATCCACACCGGAGAACAGTATTCTAGTAAAGGAAGCACAAATGACCTAAAACAGGTTTCATTGATTTTATTACTGTTATAGATATATGAGGCCTTATGAATAATACCTAACATTCTTGCAGCATTTGCTGAAACTTTCATTAGCTGTTTCTCAAAGGTTAGATGTGAATCAAAAGTTGCACCTAGAATAGATAAAGCCTCAGACTCATTCAGCAAAGGTTCCATCCTACTAAAGGGGCGGATTGGGTGGAAATCTGTAAGAGATCTGCGAAAATGTAGTGTTTTCGTTTTACTGGAGTTCAGCCTCATACCCTACTGACTGCGCCATTCCTTGATCCAGTCTATGTCCCGAATGAGGTTGAGGATAGCTTCATTTCTCATAAGTGGAGACTTTACTACACCCACAAGTGTTGCATCATCGGTCTACTGAACAATTTTGTTTTCCAGGCCAACAACCATATCACTTGTATACACTAAAAATAACAGTGGACCAAGAACACTGCCCTGTAAAACTCTAGACACAATAGGTCTTTGTTCACTAAAGATCCCGTCCACAGCAACTTGCTGCTGCCTTCCTGTAAGGATATCTTGAAGTAATCCTAAAACATATCCACTCACTTCAGGATTCTGAAGTTTATAAATTGGTGCCTTGTGATTTACTAAATCGAAAGCAGAACTAAAATCCCTTATCAAGGTTCTGTTGCAAATAGCATGTCAAGTATAAAAGAGCATCGCAGGTACCTAACTGCTTCCTATATGCTAACAATCCTTTAGATTCCACATACTTATATAGTGGTTTAAAAATAAGTTTTTCAGCAACTTTGGAGAGCACAGGGAGAATAGAGATTGGCCTGTAGTTACTGCAGTCTGCAGATGTGCCACTCTTTGGAACAGGCGCTGTATTACCAAGCTTACGCTAATCTGCAAAGATACTACATTTACATAAAAATCTATAGAATCTACTAATCTTGGCAGACAACACACTAGAAACTTTTTTTAAAAACAAAGGGAAGAAACCATCAGGATCTTCTCCACCCCAACTATCGATATTATCCAGGATTTTCTTACAACCCTTAAGTCAATGCAAATTTTGTAAGAATATGTTCAGGATGACAAGTATCATGGAGAGGGACAACCTCAGCTGATTGTTCATCTTCAAAAGCTCGATGAAGCAGTTCAGTCTTTTCCCTAGGCCCAGTAACTAATCTACCATCATCTGTTAGTAGTAGTGGAATGGAAGACGAGCCTCACCCTAAAGATAGATGATGCCAATTTGGTCCACTATAGATGAGGATGAGTAATTCCTCAGAGTTTAATCTTCAAGGAGTTATTATGATTTATCTCGGCTGTACAGTAAGTTCTATTCACAGCATGGCGAGACTCAATAAAAGAAAGGGTGTAATTTTCATTTGAACGATTTTGTCCCCATATGTTGAATTTGGTTTGTTTGTCATGGTAGGCTCGTTCCATTGTATCAACAAACCATGGCTGGTAATTTTTCATAAATTTGATGACTTTTCTAGGGACATAACTTATTAGATTAGCCATTAGCATTCCATTTAGCTTGTTCCTGTGATTAGGATCTAATATAGCGTCTGAAATATTAAGTGCCAGACAAGCCTCAATAATGTGACCCTAATTGGCTATAGATTTCAGCCAGACCATTTTTCCAATGAAACAGTTGCATTATGAATATACTGACTGACAGATCTGTCCATCTTAGTGGTGCAATGATCAGAAGTGCATATATATTCACTTACTGTGGACTTCATAATAGCTGGAACATCTGTAAATATGAGGTCTAATCTATTACCAGAAATGTGCACGAGTTCCTCAAAATCGGAGGATACACAGAACTCAAGAGTTGACCGGCTGTGTTGATCTGTGGAATAGGAATTTAGCCACTCACTGTGCTTTGCATTACAGTCTCCAAAAATAATGAATGAAGATTTGAATCCTGTGACTGAGCCATACTAATCCTTTCCAAAAGACAGACATATAGAGAATTGTCGATATTTTAATTTTAGTAGGCAGCAAATGTGTGTATATATGATATATATATATATATATATATATATATATATATATATATATATATATATATATATATATATATATATATATATATATATATATATATATATATATATATATATATATATATATATATATATATATATATATATATATATATATATGTATATGTGTGTATATTGTCACGAAATGTATCAAGTACCTGGTTATTGCACAACTATTCACAAAATCCAGAAACTTACCTCACTTCAGCCAGATACCTGAACCCTCATAACAATAACATTACGACTGAAAACTCTAAAGGTAACAGTAATCCCTTAAAATGTTCTTATCACTTGAAAAATCAAATTAAGTTTATCAAGTTATGTGTGAGGTACTGAGATATACTAGATAAAAAAGGGGATCTCTCCATCAAACAACTATAATTGTTTCACTGGTCTTAATTCGCTTCAAAAACTTGTGAGGGAGAACAAAGCATGTTTATCAGTTACCTTGTGCATACACAAATAACTCTATTCACACATGGTTAAAAATGAAACACTGCTTTTAAAACTTTAAATACAAAAATTTATTTCTAACTTCAAAAGTTATAATTAGAATTCACAATCTGAAATAGTTTACCATTTCTTGAAAGTAACATAAAATTTAGTTATTTCTTAAAACACAATTAATTCACAAAACTTTAACTTATCAAGAAGTCACATTACCAAGCAAAATTTAAACTATTAAGACTTACTCCATATGGTATGAATTAACTTCTTATTTAATGAAGAAAATTTTCCATACTACACACACACACACACACACACACACACACACACACACACACACACACACACATATATATATATATATATATATATATATATATATATATATATATATATATATATATATATATATATATATATATATATATATAGAGTAGACACACGGATAGTAACTATATGAAGATTTCTGCAAACTCTTTTTATATTTTTTTACGAATGTTCATTGAGATGATCTAGCCAAGACAAAATTCATGACAATCCACTGGTGACACCCCTAGAACTGTCAATGGCACCCCAGGGTGCCATATATCCCAGTTTGAGAATCACTGCTCTACAGAGTCTCAGTCTGTACTGATCAGTTTTACCAAAAATCTTCTATTCAATTAAACCTGGGTTGACAGTTAGGCATTTTTCTCTGGGAGAAAACAGGAATAAACAGAGTTTCTTCCTCTGGAGAGAGAAAATAAACAAGATAATTTATGCTCTGGCCCATAGAGTTATATAGCCCTGTCCTCTTATCTGCTTGATTGACAAGGGTTTCCTGTATGCACACTTGTACAAACGCAGAGGTGAACCAGTGATACCCGCGCCCTGGTCAACAAATATTAGCTAGGCCTGCCACCTCATTTCCCTATTGGCTGACAACTTAAGTGCTGCCTTTCAAAATGGAGGGGAATTACTCTGGTAGAACAACTGACAGCTGTGTAAACTTCACCAGTACCCTGGCTGGACACCTAAGTCCACAAGATCCAGTTGTACAAATATAATCCTAACAGCAAAATGTATTTTACTCGTAAAATCATACAGTCAAAGCAATCCTTGTAAGATCTGACACTCAGCATCTCCAACAAACACTATTATCATAGTTATCATGGACAATACATGTCACAAACAAGAGAAAATATATAAACATTGATAAAAACATACATACTACAAAATCACCTTGTTACATTTCACAACACATGAGAAATATAAAAGAAAATATACCAAAATTATATAAAACAGATTAAATTTGCAGAAAACATACATACAACAAGGCTATATCATTAGATTCCTCCCCCCAGAAGATGAATTATCCCAGGTTTGAATCCAACGATTCAGAATGGGATAAATAATCTACTATGACATTATCTTTCCTGGTAATATGTTTCACCTTTACATTATATGGTTGTAGATACAAAGACCACCTGGTTAATCGTTAATTTTTCATCTTATTAATGAATGAAATAGGGTTGTGGTCAGACAACACTAAAATTTCTTCATTCCTAGTTTGGTTCACATATATTTCAAACTTTTTCAAGGCTGTAATTAATACTAATGTCTCCTTTTCAATTGTAGAATAATTCTTCTGATGCTTTTTCAACTTTGATGACATGAAACATGCAGGATGCATAACATGGCAGTCATCTTCTTGAAGTAGAACAGCTCCAATTCCATGGTCAGATGCATCAACTTGTATCACAAACTTTTTATTGAAGCCTGGAGCCTGAAGCACTGCTTTTGAAGTTAGAATAGCTTTAACTTTCTTGACATTCTGGGGTCCAAACAAACTTGGTTTTCGGACTGGTTAAGTCAGTTAAAGGAGCTACCATGGCTGAGAATTTGGGCAAAACTGGCAATAAAATCCAGCCATGCCCAAAAACTTTGTAATTGTTTTCTAGTAGTAGGAGGGGTAGTCTTATGAATACCTTCTATGTTAGCATCAAGAGGAGTGAGAAGGAGTTTTCCAACTTCAAATGCTAAATATTGAACAGCTGCCTTTCCAAATTCACTTTTCTGTAAGTTGATTATTAGTCCCAGCTTCCTGTAGTTTCTTGAACACTTTTCTTAAAACCTTCAGATGTTCTTCCCAGGTACTAGAATAAATCACAATGTCATCAAGGTATACATCCACTCCTTTATTGATCCTAGCAGTTGATCCATCACTTGTTGGAAAGTTGCAGGTGCATTCATCAGACCAAATGGCAAGACAGTGTATTGGTACAGTCCAAAAGGAGTAATGAAAGCTGACAGCAACTTAGCATCCTCATCTAAGGAAATTTGATAATACCCTTTCAACAAGTCTATTTTGGAAACAAACTTATCTATCAAATAATTGATCAAAAAGAGGTAAGGGATAATTTTCAGCCACACTGATGGAATTCAGTTTCCTATAATCAATACACATCCCAAATGTGTCATCTGGTTTCTTCACTAACAAACAAGGGGAACTGTAATGACTTGAACTGGTTTCTGCTAATCCATGCTGCAATAAATATTCAACTTCATTTTTCAAAACGTCTTAGTGAAAAGGTGGTACATGGTAAGCTTTCTGTTTAAAAGGCTTGCCATCTTCTCTGATCTTTATCTCATGCTTTGTCAAGTCAGTACACCTAGGTACATCTGCAAAAATTTCAGGGAAACTTTGAATCATTTCACTTAATTCCTTGTTTTGTTCAACACTCAGATGTTTTAGTTTGTTCTCTAAATTTTCCAGGATTGAAGAATTGTTCACCTTGCTTTCAGCTCCGAATTCATAGCCATCATCGTACTCTGTAGATGAAGTTGTCTGGGTTATAGACACTGTTTCAGTTTTAGTCTCTGAAAAGTAAGGTTTCAAAAGGTTCACATGTATCTTCCTCTGTCATTTCCTTCTCCCTGGTGTTTCAGTCACATAAATTCGATCACTTAGTTTCTCTATTATCCTATAAGGACCTTGAAACTTATTGGAAAGGCAAAAGCTTTTCACTGGCAAGAACACTAGAACTTGCTGTCCAACACTAAAATTTCTTAGCTTAGTCTAAGCATCAAATTTCCTTTTCATTTCTCTTGACTTATATTAAATTTTCTAAAGAGAATTTTCTAATTTCTCTTAACCTTTTCCTCAAGTTTTTCACATATTCTCCTTGGACTTCCTCTTGATTTACTTCCCAATTGTCCGCAAAAATCTTCAATGGACCTCTCACGTCTCGATCAAAAATCATTTCATTTGGTGAACATCCCATACTTTCTTGATAAGCATTCCTAACTTCAAATAACATCAAAGGTAAACCAACATCCCATTCCCTTCCTGATTCATTACAGTACTTTGTTAACACTTTTCAAAGTCTGGTGAAACCTTTCCAAGGCTCCTTGAGTCTCTGGATGGAAACCAGTTGACAACTGTTGTTTCACTCCTAACAAATTCATCACATCCTGGAATAATTTTGAAGTAAAGTTCGTTCATATATCGCTTTGCACAATTTCTGGTATTCCAAGCATGGAGAAAAACTCCACCAACTTCTCAGCAATTTCCTTTGCCCTTATAGTTCTTACAGGAATCACCTCAGGATACCTTGTTACTGGACACATGAATATCAATAAATACTCATGTCCTTTCTTCATTTTCGGAAGCGGTCCAACCACAACTATGATCACCTTGCTAAAGGGTTCTCCTCTAACTTCTTTGGGTTGTAGGGGGGCTTTCTGAATAGTTTCATTCGGTTTTCCAGCTGTCTGGCATGTATGACACTCTGTAAAATCTGCTAACATTCTTGTGAAGTCCAGGCCAGAAAAAATATTTCATAATCTTCTCAATAGTCTTCCTGATTCCCATATGTCCAGACTTGTGTGCTGGTGCTACCACTTGTTTCCTCAACTGATATGGAATCAAAATTTGATGATATTCCCCCATTCAGCATTTCCTGGAATATCTGCAGGTCGATGCTTCCTCACTAGCAATCCTTCCTTTAGGTAATAACAGGTGGGAGTTTGTTGCATCCCTTCTTGATCAACAACTCTGAAGAACAAATCAGCCAACGTTGTATCATTCTTCTGCAGTTCTATTAGCTTGACCAACTTCAAGGGTTAAACTCTCAATATCCGCTAACTTTGCTACTGTAGCTTCACTTCTATCTTCAGGAATACTTTAACTAAGCTGAGTCTCTTTAATAACAGCAGGATCCTTTTCTGCTGGGGTATTTTCTTCATTACTAACACCAGGGAAACCTTCACTTTCCTGGAACAGCTCTTCTAAGCTCAAAGATCCTTCACTTGATCCTTCTGGTATAAGTAAATCGTCAGTTTTTTCACTTCCATACGCAGTTCTCCTCCTACTCCTGGTAGTTACACAACTTTGAAACAGATGGGGGTTTTTCTTCTCTATCTCTGCTGTAGGACTAATCCTCAACTGTTTGCCTGTTACTATAGGACAAGGAATGAAGGGTACACCACCAACTTCATTACCTAGTAAAACATGTACACCTTCAACAGCTAGTGAGTCCTTTACAGCAAAATCAGTACTCCCTGTCACCAATTTACAGGACAGATGCAAGCGGCATATAGGAGTTACTTCCTCTCCTATGCCCTTCAAAATAACTGAATCTCTGGTGAGATTCTTCTCCAACTGTATGTGAGCACTACAAACTACCAAACTATGGTTACTCCCTGTATCACATAATATCTTGACTGGTACCTGCAAACTCCTTCCTAGAGTTGTCAGAATACCTTCATAGATATACAGCTTAAAAGCCTCCGCACTGCTCAACCACTCACTGCTTGAGGTTACATTTCCACCGGTTGCTAAACACTCAGCTGGTCTAGTCTCAGTGTTTAGTGTTGGGAACACTTGCTTCACCTGGTTTCCTTTTACCACTTGTCCAACTGACTTGGTCTGCTGTTGTGTCTTATAACAATCTCGACTATAATGTCCTACTCTTCCACACTTGTAGTAGACAACATTGAGAAACTGGAAGGAAAGTGTTTATCATTTGAATGCTGAGGAGTATATCCTGGCTTTGCACTGGCATAGCCACTAGAAGGGTTTCTTACATCGATGTTCTTAAAATTCGACTGAGAACTATAACCTGTGAGATGTTAGTTCTGGTACTTGACATTATAAATCCTTCTGCTACTTAAAATTTTATAATCCTCAAGCCGTGTAGCAGCTTTGTCAAGTTTTTAACCTCTCTCTCTCTTAAATAAGCTCTTATGTGTTCAGTAATTCCTCTCAAATATTGCTCTAGGACAACTAACTACTCAAGTTCGTCCATGGACTTAACTTTAGCAGCCTCTAACCATTGTCTGAAACATTTTCTTACTTTATAGGCATAATCCAAGAAAGTTATCTTGTCATCCTTTCTCAAAGATCTGAATCTTTCATTGTAATATTCAGAGGTTATCTGGTAAACTTGTAACACATTGTGTTTCAGTGCACTGTACTCTTTACACTGATCAGCTGATAAGGCTAAATTGGCACTTCTTCCTTTACCAATGAGAACACTCTGTAACATGACTTACCATTTATCCTCTGGCCATCCCATCCCTGGAGCTTCTTCTGTAAACTTTGGAATTACCTTCTGCACTCTTACTACATCAAACACAGGGTCTGAGTTACCCTGGATATAGTTATACGGGGTTGCTGGTAATGTGAATTGAGCTTTGATTAACTCCAATCTCTCTTTCTTGTTTTACTCTTTCTCTGTCTTATTTTTTTCTCTTTCAGCTTGCATCTGCAGCTTAAGCAACTTTTCTTCTGATTCTAGCACCTCCAGTCTACACAAATTTTCCTCTCTTTCTAAACGTCTAAGCTCTGCTCTGGCATCAATGTTCACATTCTCTTGCCCTTGCTTATATGTAAATTCTATCTCAGCTGCATTCGAGAATTCATATGCCTCATTTAACTCTCTATCTACTTCACCAGAATTTATCAATGCTTGCATTGCAATACATTTGATTTGTGCCTCAATCATACCACTAGTCACATTACCCCCACATGCCATTGCTAAGACAGTCTACTATGCCTTAGTCAGGTTAGACTCAGATAACTCTTGGATGAATGGAGCTGTTAAAAACTTCTGAACTTCGAACAGAGCCATTTTCTCTAATTTACTCAACTAAATATTTAACAATACAATTCAAAATAACTATATGGTCACTCTCCTATCCAAATATATCCCTAACACCACCAGTATAAACCATAAATCATAGTGATATTTTGTTTTGTTCTCCCAGGTCTGAGCACCAAATAGTATTGTCAAGAAGTGTATCAAGTACCTGGTTATTACACGACTATTCACAAAATCCAAAAACTTACCTCACTTCAGCCAGATACCTGAACCCTCATAAAAATAAAATTACGACTGAACACTCTAAAGGTAACAGTGATCCCTTAAACTTGCTTATCACTTAAAAATCACATTAAGTTTATCAAGTTATGTGTGAGGCATTAAGATATACTACATGAAAAGGGGCATCACTCCATCAAGCAACTATTATTGTTTCACTGGTCTTAATTCACTTAAAAACTTCTGAAGGAAAACAAAACATGTTTATCACTTACCTTGTGCATACACAAATAATCCTATTCACTGGTGGATAAAAATGAAACACTGTGCTTTCAAAACTTTAAATACAAAAATTTATTTCTAACTTCAAAAGTTATAATTAGAATTCACAATCTGAAAAAATTTACCATTACTTGAAAACAACATAAGATTTAGGTAATTCTTAAACAAGATTAATTCACAAAACTTTAATTTCTCAAGAAATTATGTTACTAAGCAAAATTTAAACTATTAAGACTTACAAAATATTTGAAAAAAATCTTAACTAATGAAAATCAAGTCAAGTATGCAGTGTTTAAGTATCAACACAAAAAGTGCTAACTAAATAAATGTTAAATCACCCACACACAAGTTTGGGTAAAACTATGAAATTGTAAGCACAGGAACACATAAAAAAATGTAAAAACAATAACAAACAAAAAATGCACAAAAGGTTTATCAACAATAATTTCACTAAGGCAAAATTTCTTTACAGTATCTACCTTTTTACCTTGATAAAAATAAGTAAAAAAATCACTTTACCTAATACAAGTTTCTGAACACTTTTACACAACTCCTTTGCTGCAGCAATATACACTTTTATCTAAGGCCTGTTACACTGCTAAAACTCTTTTCTTATGCCAGATTCTACCAAGGGAGCATTAAATATTATTAACAGTTTCCAAAAACTTATATGTTAGGGAGAATGACCACAAATCTTACTCTCTTCTGAATGAAGAGGGGATTAGAGAGAGAGAGAGAGACCTAACCTCTACAGAGTCTCAGTCTGTACTAATCAGTTTTACAAAAAAATTCTTCTATTCGATTGAACCTGGGTTGCCAGTTAGGCATTTTTGGAAATGGGTCACTCTGGGAGAAAACAGGAATAAACAGAGTTTCCTCTTCTTCCGCAGGAATAAACAGAGTTTCTTCCTCTGGAGAGGGAAAATAAACAAGATAATTTATTCTCTGGCTCAGAGAGCTATATAGGCCTGTCCTCTTATCTCCTTGATTGACAAGGGTCTCCAGTATGCACACTTGTACAAGCACAGAGGTGAACCAGCAATACCCTTGCCCTGGTCAACAAATACTAGCTAGGCCTGTCACCTCATCTCCCTATTGGCTGGCAACTTAAGTGCTTCCTTTCGAAATGGAGGGGAATTACTCTGGTAGAACACCTAACGGCTGTGTAAACTTCACCAGTACCCTGGCTGGACACATGAGTCAACAAGATACAGCTGTACAAACATAATCCTAACAGCAAAATGTATTTTAGTCCTAAAATCACACAGTCAAAGCAATCCTTGTCAGATCTGACATTCAGCATCTCCAACAAACACTATTATCATAATTATCACAAACACAAGAGAAAATATATAAACACTGCATAAAAACATACATACTACAAAATTGCCTGGTTACATTTCACAACAAACAAGAAATATAAAAGAAAATATACCAAAATTATATAAAACCCATTAAATTTGCAGAAAACATACATACCACAAGACTAGTATGTATGTATATATATATATATATATATATATATATATATATATATATATATATATATATATATATATATATATATATATATATATATGCACAATCATCGATAAACCTTTTCCCCAGAGAAACCCTCTTCGCATATGATATTCATTGTTAATATTGCAATCAGGGAATGAATGAGAATTAATATTCCAGCATTACTTGCCAAGAAAGGTTTCTGCATAAGGAGTGGAATCCCCTATATGTATGCAACTAGGAAAGGGAATCCTGATGAGATAATTGATGTGAAATGACAAGGAATTAGTCAAGATATATAAGGTTTTCATATTGTCTTTCTGAATTGATATAAGTCCATGCCTTCCGAAGAACTACTCCCATAGGAAGGGTTTATTATTTTGATGTCCATTTATAGCGTTTATGGACCCTAATCTAGAATTTAAAAGCTCCCGTTACTGGATAATTAATGTGAAATCAGCAGAACTATTGTGATCTTAATGATCATTTCTCTATAATTCTTTACTATAATGGTATGCTTATTATTATAAGTATATTGTTGTTCTTACGTTCTTTTGTTAATGGATTCAGTGACAGCTTATTTCATTTAATAATAAATACATTTGAGTTCTCTATATCTCTACCGGTCCTCCGTTCCCTCCTCTCTCTCTCAAACAAGCCCTAGAATGTTTCATTTAGCTACGAGATAAGGCTACTAGAGGAACATTTGCACGCTCTTCAGAGAATTATGATTCATCAGAAGAAAATGAAGTTCTAAACATTAATATTCGGACAAGATGAAAGGTTCTGCCACAGGAAATTAAGAGGAAATAAGAAAAAGACGAGATGACGGGACGATACATCGCCATTTAAGATGACTGGATAACACGACGGTTTAGAGTCAGTTCTACAAAGAAAATACTAGAAAGACAACGCAACGTTGCTAATGCTGCAAGAAATAGGGAAGAGATGACTATAGTCAATATGAACTTTTGGTTTTTTACTTCATTATTTTCGTTCAAGCTTACGTCTTTTTAAGCTTTTCATTTTATTTCGAATGACGTAGACCACTCCGGTTGTTCAAGTTGCAACCTGTATGGTTGTCAAGAGTGTGCAGTAGTCTTTTTATTATTATTACCAAAATCCTACAAGCCCAAAACCCTAGTATTGAAAGCAGTTCAGTGAGCAACCACATAAAATTAAACAAAGATACTATGACATGAAAGTCTTTTGAGTCAGCTCAAAATGGAAACTTTACTCACTTTAATCTTAATCCAGTGTCTCTCATCCATCGTCCGGCATCAACAGCCTTCGAATTCTTATATGTTCCATTTTTATTTCAGTGTAATCTTTAAGCTTTTATTTTTCCTTATAAACAATGATCTACGGCAACATCTTGCATCTTTTCCAGAAAAATAAGAAGTTCAAGTTCACCAGAAATAAAGATATCTCTCACCTTACTCGCTCTCCTGATCCGTAACCTAATTCTCCCGGTTTGTTTTCTTTTACCGTTTCCCTTTTTTAAAGTCGAGTATGGACCTCATTCATTAGTTCTATCACTAATTTTATGCAAGTTTAATCAGCTGAAAATATTCTTAGAAGATTCTGGTATTAATTTGAACTTTAAGGCCTGTGGAGAGACTCCATTCTGAATGAATCATTGTTACAGTTGTATCAGTCCTATTTATCAAAGACAGAATTAGCCTAGTTTTAAGTTTGTCCTACTTCCTAACATTTTCTTTCCATCGATGCAAATAATCGTTTCTGAAGGATTATAAGGGTTCAGTCTCTGAAGTTGAAAGTTATAAATGCTTTTCAACCTCAGTATCTTTCTTCAGATTCATTATCAGTTACTTCCCTTTGTATGTTATAGATTGCATTTTATATATATATATATATATATATATATATATATATATATATATATATATATATATATATATATATATATATATATATATATATATATATATATATATATATATATATATATATATATATATATATATATATATATATATATATATATATATATATATATATATTTATATATCTCAAGGTCATGTTGATATTTTCTTGTGAACTTACAGTTTTCCTATAGAATGTCTTCCAAGCCTTGTATTCATTCTCTCTTATCTATCTAGTTTGCTTATTATTAATGGTAATGTTTTTGCTCCGAATATTCTAAAACACCTGGTATCCAAGAAACAATGCTGTTGAGAAATTCCATTTTAAGAATTAGAATCTGACAAGACTGAAAATGAAGGGGATAAAAAGCAGGCAATAGCTACATTTTCAAAGTAGTCTTGACATCTGCAGAAGAAAGGCTTTTATAAAGGAAATGGTATTAATATAATTCTCTCAGCGAAATGAATACTTAGACAGATTTGTCAACCGACATGTTCCTTCAGCAAGGTATTCGGGTGGATGGCTTTTTTAATGATGGTAAGATATTGAAGGAAATTTTTATTCTTGAAATACACACTGAATGCAAATGAGGTTGTTTGAGAGTAAGAATTAATATTTTTGTTTGAATGTTGGCGGGGTACAAGAAAGGTTTTCAGACTGCATTTATCTCTTGGCATGAGTCATTTGTTGCAAGTAGCTAAAATTCATTGCAATTCATTTTTCGCTAAATACACTAGTGCAATTGGACAAAAAGTCTAACCATGGTTTCTGTAATTTTGCATCATCCTTCCGAGGCTCCAGTTTTCTTTTATAGCGAAATATAAATTTTGCAGTGGTTCAAGTTGCATTTCTTCAGATGGTCAGTTTATTTCTATGTTGCTGGATAAACATAGCAACATGAAAGCAATTGCATCACTGATGAAAAAAAATTAATATTAACAAATATGTCGCCAATACAAAAGAATCAGGCACTTGTAACCGCTCGGCATCACTATAGTTTCAAGACATTCAGGCAAAAGTCACATTTATGTGTGTAAACAATTCCTAAATTCTTCATTTCCTCATGAAATATTTTTCACGACTGCATCTTCCTTTGCGTCCAGCCTCGAGTGATCTCATGTCAGAATGCATATGTTTAACAGCTACAAACAGAACAGCTAGACGCTAATCATCGATTAGCCTCTGAAAGGTCAGGTGGCAGTTGTAACAAATAGCAACCTGAAAGCTAACATAAATAGTCGTTATCGTGATATGTAAACACATTTAGGACAAGGATACTTTCCTCTTGTTTCACTTTCTCTTTACAAAATAAAATACTTTTTGCTTTAAAAAAAACATGGTCCTTTCAGTTTCTTTACATCATTCATTCCCTTATAGATTCTTGAAGGCTTTTTGTTTTCTGTAAAAGAAAAATTATGGCTTCTTGGATGTCTATCCGTCAAGCACTTTTTCTGTCCGCCCTCAGATCTCAAAAACTACAAGGTATAGAGGGCTGAACTGGATGTTGATCTTCCAACCTCCATTCATCAAACATACCAACATTGCAGGTCTGGTCTCAGTAGTTTTTTTATTTTATTTATAGGAAAGAAATAAAAACTTCTGGCATTACTATGATAGGTACCAACAACACAGGGCCACCACCTGAGTGGCTGAGTTTCAGTCGCGACTAAGAATTTTTGGGACGAAGGCTTGGCCATTACAGGATCGTGGCTGAGTTTTGGGCCGCGGATGAAAGTTTCATACACCATTAAGCGGTGTACCGAAAACTCGATTATCTGAAGAAAGGCATTATTTACCTGTTTTTTGGGAGATTAACCAGCTTTATGAACAGTCTTATCATTTTGCCTGGAAAGAAAATAATTAATCTTCTGTGCCAACGATCCCTATTTCTCACAGAACCTTTCCTAAATAATTTCAATTAAAGGTATGCAGGTAACTCTCAAAAACATTACATTAGGATAAATAGAATTTTTTATGAAGACTAGAAACTTCAACTCATAATGATAACAGCAGTTCCTGTCATTCTGCGTTTGGTCCAGCAGGTTTGTTCATACGCCAGAGAAAATAAAAAATTTATGCTTCTCTAATAAGCGGCTATTACACGGGCAAATCATTCACGCAGCACGGCAACGTTCGCTCAGCATTTGCTGAACAAACGCTCATACGTCCAGCAAAACCCGATTCGCGTATACCAATCACTGCTGGGTGAAATCGCCAGCATTTGTTGACATTGGTTCGGCGGTCGAGTTCACGTGTACGAGGAACAGAGCATCGTCAAAACATCTATGACTGGCAATGACATTTGAGATTGAAGAGCCTTATTGCAAAAGTGAGATCGCGACCAACAACACGATGTCCTACAACAAGAAAACCCTTAAAAGTACTTGAAGACAGATAGTGAGGAAAATCGTAGCGTTTCCACATGTAGAAGGAAAATGAAGCAAAAATGTATATTGTTTTAGTTTTATAGTAGTAGTAGAAAACTTTAGGCCATCATTTGGTTGTGTGAGTAAGGTAATCAGAAAACCATGGTCAAGAGCTAGGCCATGCAAAGCCATGAAGAGCTAGGCGGGCAAAGATTAATGAAAGTACTAGGCCATGCAGATATAAATAGCTGGGCTAGGACAACAATGGCGTCTGCTATTATGCGGATACTATGATAAGGTAGGCTATTCCTTTCATAGTTCTGTGGCCAGCTTTTGGAATAGAAACTGCCATTAGATAGCATAACCATAAACAAACCTAACCTTTGTAGTCATATATATGATACCATTAGCATGTGACAATATGTCATGTTGATATTTTCTTGTGAACTTACAGTTTTCCTATAGAATGTCTTCCAAGCCTTGTATTCATTCTCTCTTATCTATCTAGTTTCTTATTACATAATGGTAATGTTTTTGCTCATAATATTCTAAAACACCTGGTATCCAGAAACAATGCTGTTGAGAAATTCCATTTTAAGAATTAGAATCTGAAGACTGAAAATGAAGGGGATAAAAAGCAGGCAATAGCTACATTTTCAAAGTAGTCTTGACATCTTAGAAGAAAGGCTTTTATAAAGTGAAATGGTATTAATATAATTCTCTCACTGAAATGAATGGTTTAGACAGATTTGTCAACCGACATGTTCCTTCAGCAAGGTATTCGGGTGGATGGAAATTTTTTAATGATGGTAAGATATTGAAGGAAATTTTTATTCTTGAAATACACACTGAATGCAAATGAGGTTGTTGTTGAGAGTAAGAATTAATATTTTTGTTTGAATCGTTGTGGGGTACAAGAAAGGTTTACGCAGACTGCATTTATCTCTTGGCATGAGTCATTCTGTTAATCTCTGCAAGTAGCTAAAATTCATTGCAATTCATTTTTCGCTAAATACATTAGTGCAATTGGACAAAAAAGTCTAACCATGGTTTCTGTAATTTTTGCATCATCCTTCCGAGGCTCCATTTTTTCTTTTATAGCGAAATATAAATTTTGCAGTGGTTCAAGTTGCATTTCTTCAGATGGTCAGTTTATTTCATCATGTTGCTGGATAAACATCAGCAACATAAAAGTGGCTCAATTGCATCACTGATGTTCCAAAAAAAATTAATATTAACAAATATGTTGCCAATACAAAAGAATCAGGCAAACTTGAGACTACCGCTCGGCATCACTATAGTTTCAAGACATTCAGACTGTTTCAAGTATTGTATGTTTATTTTCACATTTATGATTTATTAAACAATTGCCTAAATTCTTCATTTCCTCATGAAATATTTTTCACGACTGCATCTTCCTTTGCGTCAGCCTCAGCAGTGATCTCATGTCAGAATGCATATGTTTAACAGCTACAAACAGAACAGCTGATGACGCTAATCATCGATTAGCCTCTGAAAGGTCAGGTCAGTTGTAACAAATAGCAACCTGAAAGATAACATAAATAGTCGTTATCGTGATATTAAACACATTTAGGACAAGTCGATATCTTTCCTCTTGTTTGAAACTTTCTCTTTACAAAATAAAATACTTTTTTGCTTTAAAAAAACATGGTCCTTTCAGTTTCTTTACATCATTCATTCCCTTATAGATTCTTGCCTGGCTTTTGTTTTCTGTAAAAGAAAACTATTATGGCTGCCTTTGTCTATCCGTCCGCACTTTTTCTGTCCGCCCTAAACAAGATCTCAAAAACTACTAAGGCAGTTAATCAGGGCTGCAAACTATTGTATGTTGATTTCTTCCAACTTCCATTCATCAAACATACAAAAGAAAAGAATCTGGTCTAGGGCCATAATTTTTTTTTTACATTAAGGTTAAATTAGCCATAATCGAAACTTCTGGCACCTACTAAAATTTAGGTACCAACACTTTTATTGCACTTTTAGGCCACCACCTGACCGTGGCTGAGTTTCATTGGCACGCGACTAAGAATTTCATGGGCCGCGGCTGAGGCCACCACAGGATCGTGGCTGAGTTTCATGGGCCGCGGATGAAAGTTTCATACACCATTAAGCGGTGTACCGAAAACTCGATTGCTCTGAAGAAACTTCGGTGCATTATTTACCTCGTTTATTTGCTTTCCCTATTTAACCAGCTTTTATGCACAGTCTTATCATTTTGCCTGAAAATTAGCTAATCTTCTGTGCCTACGATCCCTTTTCTCACAGAACCTTTCCTGCAATAATTTCGTATTAAAGGTATGCGGTAACTCTCTGAGACATTACATTTGATAAATAGGGTTTGTTTTGATTTTTTTATGAAGACTCTCCTTCAACTCATAATGATGGCAACAGCAGTTCCTGTCATTCTGCGTTTGGTCCAGCAGGTTTGTTCATGCGCCAGAGAAAATAAAAAAATTTATGCTTCTCTAATGAAGCGGCTAATAACGGGCAATTTTCAATGAAGCGGCATCCCAGAATCATTTGGAAATATGTCGCTATATTGCTGGTCGTTGCAAACTCTTTTATACTTGAAAATGGCTAAAATACTAATGATTCATTTTGCTGATCTTCCTTCGTAATTGCACTCCAAATTATGCTGTAACTAAGGACTGAGTTTTAATAATTACAAAAATAACCTAATAATGGATCATATATTAGTGTGACGGTGAATACAGGAATTGACGTTTCTGGTTAATGTGATTTTTATTAATGGTCTTAGAAGCGTTAAAACCTCTGTCCATTATGATCCATTGTATTTTATATGTGTTAGTTTGTATAATAGTTGAATGTTTAGTTATGGTTGTATAGGCGTTAAGGTAATCCCTTTACTCTCCCACAATAACACATGCATCTCTAATAGCCTAGCTGGGTTGAGAGAGCAATGGCCTTGAGAGAGAGAGAGAGAGAGAGAGAGAGAGAGAGAATTTGAAAAGAATAATGACCTAGGTAGGCTATTTCAATGAAATGCCCTATTAGCCAGCTTTTCCATCCTAATGCTGTTAGAGAATCCAATTACAGCATAGTTTGTAGTATTATTAGCTGGAGATGCTGAACGTGTTAAACTACTTGATGAATTATCACAAGATGAATGTATTTACTTTCTTTTTCAGAGTCAACAACATTTTTGTTAATATATGTAACAGATATAAGTCAGGAATGCATATAGGAATAAGAAAAATATAGGATAGCAAAATTAGTTATCAAAAACCACGTTTATTACCTATTTTTGAGTATTTAATTTCGTACATTCACTATAGACTTGTTTATATTGCCTAAAAAAAAGTATGTGCGGTGGAACTCTTAAATAATCCTTGGGGATTTGAGCAAGCAAATTTTTCTGGACAGTTTAAAACTAAAAAAAATCTTAAATAGCATATTTTCAGGACTTCATCATCATGCATATTCTCATTCGAGAGTCAGATATCATCATGTCTGGCAAACAAGTCAATGGAGTCATCTAGAATCTTTTGTATATAACCTGTCAACAAAAAGAAGGATTCATGACTAGGTATTTGGAGTCGACAGCTGCTTGACTCACCATTATTTATCTGAAGCTCACAAAGAGGTCCACTATATGGAACAGGGCTTTTTAACTTTTAGAAGATTTTTTGTTTTTGGATACCAGTCCTCAGAAGAGGTTGAACAATTCTCACCTAACCCATAAAAGTCATAAAGGAAGGCTGCAACCTGCCTAGCAAAAACCTCAGGTAACAAGGTATAACTTACCCCTTTCATTTCATTATTTTTGACTTATGAGGTTCAACTGGTAGCGCCCCATTCTTTCATCTGAGAGACTGGGGTTCGATCCGGATGTGAGTCAGAAATTTATTTCTGTGAAACACCTGCTCATATGTTAGTTAGTTCCAACTTATTTTCTCAATGCAGATGGTGAATGATGAATGATATAGCGTAAAAAACATCATTTCGGAGGGCTGGGAAAATCAAAGGTAAAATTTGCTCAGGATGGAGACTAGGAAAATGTTCTTTTATGAGGCTCTATGATTTAATGTTGTCCTTTCATTTGAGAGATTTGTCACCCCAGGAAGAGTACATCAAACCTTGAGACTACTGTGTCTGTAAGTATTAGAATGTATGACTGTTTGTATTGTATGTTTATTTTTGCATTTCAGATTTATTATAGAAGTTGCCTTAATTTGTATATTCCTTTTTTTATGATTTACCTTTTTTTAGCATTAGTCCCAGTCCTCCCACCATAGGAGTCTCAGACCTTCAATCAGCAGGATTCCCAGTTATCCCAATCTCTTTTTGGTACAAGTTGACTCCCATCAGTCTGATGATGAAGTCATCCATCAGCCATTGCAGACATTCAGTTATGATATAGTAGTGTAGATGACATTGATCTGCCTACCCCATCATCTTCACACTCTGTGCCAGGAACAAGTCGATCATCATCATCATCATCACGGAATAATGAAACGTGTGGTCGAACTCCTACTCCAAAACGTAAAGGAATATGACACCAGAACATGCATAGTGCAACCGAGGTAGCATTATCTTTTTTAAAAACCACTGCACAAGCACAAAGGAAAGAAGACATCCCATACGCAGCAGGGTTTTTATGTAAATATAGTAATCTCTGAATTTCCTATATAAACATCCAAAACTTATGCTTAAACTTGCTGCATTCCTAAACAAGTTGAAAAATAAGGCAGTTAATCATTATATATAACTATTGTAAGGTGGTATTTTTTCCTGTATGATTTCTTCCATGGGGTATAGATATGACACACAAAGAAAAGAATCTGTACTAGGGCCATAATTTTATTTTTTACACATTGCATTATGATGTTAAATAAATAAAACATTAGCACAGAAACTTTATTTATCCTATAAAATTTATGCAGAACACTTTTATTGCACTTTTATTTCCTATACAAATATGTTGGTAGCTCTTAATTATTATCATCAGCACAAAAAAAAAAAATAAAAGCTAGTGTTCACAAGGCCATAGCATCCTGAAATGCTACCTTGCCTTTATTCACAAAATGTGTTGCTGATATAACTGCGTAGGCCTTCGGCCTAAATCCATTTAGTTTTCCCAGCCAACACCAGTGTCATTACGCCATTGCCCTGCAATTACTCTACCATTATTTACATCGTCTCACTACTACCTCGTCGATTAACTCTGGTGCTATTTCTATTTGTCTAGATTCTTTGAATAAATAAATTTTAAACAACACAGGGCTTCTTTTGATATTAAAGGATCGTTTTCTTCATCCACCGCGATTACTATTCAAATATTATTGCCATGGCCATATTCTGGTCATAGATGTCAATGACATTCATTTCCATGATTATAATGCGTCTTGATACAACACTTTGACTTTCAGGGTTTGTTTTGATTTTCCAGCAGCTGCATGTACGATATGGGGACTGAACAGCTGATCATATCTGCACCGTTGTTGGCAACGCACTGTTTCTTGCTGAAACTTTTGCGTGTGCTCGCGACCGTGTAATAGTTTTGTTCAGCAAATGCTGAGCGAACTAGCCGTGCTGCGTGAATTTATTCGCCCGTGTAATTGCAGCTTAATGAAGGGTTTCTGTCGTAACAACGAAGCGGCATCCCAAAATCATTTGAAATATGTTATATTTTTATTCGTTCTAACTCTTTTATACTTGAAAATTGTTAAAATGACTAATGATTCATTTTCTGATCTTCCTTCATAATTGCACAAATATTTGCTGTAACTGAAGGACTGAGTTTTCATAGTTACCTTTGCCAAAATAACCTAATAATGGATCATATATTAGTGTGACGGTGAATAGCCTACAGGAATTGACGTTTCTGGTTAATGTGATTTTTATTAATGGTCTTAGAAGGTAAAACCTCTGTCCATTATGATCCATTGCATTTTATATAATGTTCCATGTATAATAGTTGAATGTTTAGTTAAAAGTATATGAATTCCTCTGTCCCGGACTCACCACAATAACACATGCATCTCTAAAGCGCGGCACTTCTTGTTTTACAGAGAGGAGAGAGAAATTTAAAAGAATAATGGGAAAGTATTTCAATGAAATGCCCTATTAAAGCTTTTCCATCCTAATGCTGTTAGAAATCACAAAAAAAGCATGATGGATGATTTATTAGCTGGAGATGCTGAACGTGTTAAACTACCTTGATGAATTATCACAAGATGAAAAAATCAAATTTCATTTTCAAGAAAAGTCAACAACATTTTTGTTAACTTGTTTAAAAACTATTAAAAAAGATCAGGAATGCATATTCAGAGATAAAAAAATTTACCAAAATTAGTTATCATTGAAACCACGTTTATTACCTATAAAAGAGTATCTTAATCGTACATTCACTATAGACTTAGACGCATACTTGCCCAAAAAAAAGTCTGTGCGCTAATTCTTGCTAATCCTTGGATTTGAGCAAGCAAATTTTTCTGG
>NC_089753.1:66594788-66654788 GCF_040412425.1 Macrobrachium rosenbergii
ACTAACATGTACAAATATACCACTGTTCTCCTGTGCATATCTCACACATTTCTTATGCTGTTCAATTCTTTTTTCCAGTGCTTCCCCGTGTTGTCTGCAGAAGCCATCACAAGTGCTTCTACACATAATTGAGCTAATTTATTTTCAACGTTCATTGCAGTTTTGCAGGCATTTCTGTCTTAACAACGAATGTTTAAAATCTTTGACGCATTTATTTTTTATTCATCTAACTCATACAAGTTGTTACAGTGACTTGTGCTTTTTCGAAACATTCTGACCATAGTTCAAATATTTTCGTCTATGAAACTCAGTTTTCAGAGTTACCTTTTGCCTGCCCACCTCGTGTGAGTATCAGAACTCCAGACCTGATTTAGGTAAATCTCTTGCGGCTCTTTTAAAATGAATGTGTTTCTTGGGTGAAATTTACGTTTCGAAGACTTTTGCTGGTATGTATGGACTGCCACACTTTACGAACAATGAACTGGACAAAAGACATAATGAATATCATTGACGGACCACCAAAACATACGTTCCCTCTGAAGAAAAACTCTTCTTGTTTTACAGAAGGAGTTACAAATTTATGTGCGATAAAAAAGTTGTTCAGTAAGTATATGAAAGCTCACTTACATAATATAAATCACAAAAAAAATATGATGGATGATTTACTTAAGAGACGCAGCTGAATGCTACATACCTAGGATAATCAATATAAATGAAAAAATCAAATTGGTCATATAAAAAGGCAAGAAAACTTACTTCGGACACACTGTTCATTGGCAAATATACTTGTTTAAAAACTATTAAAAAGAGATAAATGAATATTGGAACATATTCAGAGATAAAAAAAAATGTTTATTTAGATCCCTATGCAGTTAGAAAATGCTGTTACTGTGGCAGAATCACAGATGTAGTAGAATCACTGAATGTCATAGTCGGCAGGGCAGCCGTTAGCAAGGAAAATTTAGCAACGTAAAAAACATGCTGTATATAAGAAAAGAGATTCCCACAGAAAGCTGTCGTTTGGCATTAACAATAAATTGCACACTCTCTTAACTGAATCCAGTTCACTGTTGTTACCATATCAATATTGAGCATAAATTATAAAATTATTTTCAGTATCAAATTTCCATTTTCTAAATATCCAGTGCAAATGTAGGGGATATAATAGCAATCTTTGCAATGCATATACACAAACCATGATAGTGCACTTTATTGCATTGGACAAAGCAACGACTGGAGGCCAATGGTAAACACAATATACAGAGCAAACCCTGCTCTGAAATACAACATCACACCCTTGCGATAAGCTCTTAAGCTCACAGAAAAGCTTCACTAGGAAAGGAACAGTGTAAATGATAAAAGAACTTCTATTCAGAGCAGAAATAAAGTGTTCAAACAGTAAAAACTAGTCCGCTCTCACAACTTTCATTTTCTGAGATGCGAGGGGCAAGTATTGTAGGCGATGGTTGGTGTATCCAAGAATTTTCAAAGGAACTAATAGAAGTGACATCGTCAAGGATTATTGTTCTATTTCCCTTAAGCAAGAGTAGACTGAGCTCTTCATTACCAGCAGCTTCTGCTACTAGGCCTATTATTGCTATTCAGATCCTCCTCCAGGGTCTCGTTGAAACTGACCTCATCTTAGTCTTTTAAGATCAACACATCGCACGGCTGTGCTTCATATTATCGTTTGGAATTTATGTCATCATGAAATGACTGAGTAAAGCAAAATCGAAGACAAATGCAAATCTCCGTATATTAAACGTATTTAAAAATTACAAAGGAATCGTTCTCGTGATTGAGGTTCAGTTCCCTGCAATATATCATATACAAAAAATAATATTTCTAAATATAAAGAGACACTTATCATTCATTTATCTTCATCGTGAGGAATTCCATTAATTATTATGCCAGTACAGCAGATGTTTCAGCCCAGAAAAAAAAAACGCAAGAATGGCATGTGATGCGTCACGTGTGAATTATGATAAGTATAGTGTAACATCTAATGGTAAAGTGAAGTGGCATACTTACAAATCAAGAAGGAAAAACACTGCTATTATGATAAATGTCACAGAATTGGAATAAAATCCCATTTAAAGAATATGTATTATTTAAGCTTCTTTAAAAAGAAGTTTCATTGCAATGAAAGCTTAACATGTGACAAGCAACAGCATTTTGTGCGTTCTTCATTTATGTTAACATCTGGAGATGCTTATACAGGGTGTATGAAACAACCTAAGCACGAAGCAAAGAGCTATCACTGTACAGACATCTCTTTATAGACTTTGCCAGAAGATAACACACCACGAACACTTCATTTGAATTGCCAGGATAAATTAATTCAGGGAAACATTGACATGTAGCGATGCTTTTGAGTGTTGTGTTTAGACCGCAAAATATATGAAACGAATTTTCATATAGAATAAAAATCTTTTTTCCACTCAGTATATTCCGAACCCTTTTAATGAGAACATAAACATTACTAATTTTTTCAATATGGAGGGTTTACTGTGCAATCAGACAGGCTTATTCAAAAGCAATTCGCATTACCTTTATCATCTGTTAAAAATATAATGAAAATTAATTAAATCTTTATTTGAATATCATAATTACAAAACTAAGATAGGTTTCAACATAATTGATCTAAACATTGTCTAAGAATAATTTAGCTTGAAACTTATTCAGCAATGCTATATTGAAGTTTAATGTTACGGAATATTTGCATTTGCACTGAGGACATTAAAGGGATTGAAAAGAATGTATTTCAATCTGTTATATTTTGGCTGTATATTGTTTTGAATTCCCAAGGGAGTTAAATTCTCTAATTAAGTTTTTAATTCGGGAGAACTATTCGGTCTACGTACGTATTGGAAATGCAAATCACATACTAGAAAAATAATGCTCAAATTGAACGTGGATCGTATCATCAGAAAGATGATGCAAGGAGACTCTAAGAACTTCCAGTTAATGTTGAAAACTATGCTACTGAGACCACATTCTCATGAGGTTAGAAATTCAGCAATTCAGTGTCTTGTATCATTGTTGTTAGGCATTTCAGAGTTACTTCTGCCGTTGCTACTGCTATTCTTATTAATATTTTTCTTCTTTAGCAAAAGAAAAAAATATTAATATCTATTTCTCAAGAAAGATGGAACTTTGGAAAAATAAAATTATCTATCTATCTATCTATCGATCTATATATATATATATATATATATATATATATATATATATATATATATATATATATATATATATATATATATATATATATATATATATATATATATATATATATATATATATATATATAATTGAACTATATCCAGAAACTGGAAAATGAAGTTCAAAACTTTCATTATTTCCAAGCTAGAAACTACAACGAGCCTCATTTATCTCTCTCTCTCTCTCTCTCTCTCTCTCTCTCTCTCTCTCTCTCTCTCTCTCTCTCTCTCTCTCTCTCTCTCTCTCTGCAAAATAGCTGGGAAACGATGAAATATTTCCTTTCATCACGAACCATTCTCGTGCCAGGAAGTGTATGAGCCTGCTCCCTTATGAACAACGAATATCAGAAGCTAATTTGATTCCACGCTGCTGGATTCTATTTCTCATGCAATTTGGTTTCCTCATTATAGAGTTCGACTGTATGGCCTGAATTGCTTTTGATTTACCAACTCGGTCTTTCATGCAGACACAGTCATGTGCCATAATTACTGTGATAAAAGCAACAAAAGTTATGATTCTGGTCGAGGAATGAGTATAGTAGATTGACATGGTGGATTGTTGACGAAGATATAACAAATTTAATGGACCATAAGTGTATAGTACAAAATAAAGGTTTAAGACAACAAAAAAATAAATGACAAGTTAGCTTTTAGATCAAATGAACTCTGAGGTAATTGAAGGTATCTGAAAGAGGTTTTGTTGCAAATAAGTGTAAAAGGCCCAGTGTACATTCCTTTAACCACTTATTGATAATTATCTCCCACAAGTAATTGACAATGTATACAGGATCCTTGGAGATGAAACATCACGCCATAGCTGACTGCACATTTCACCAGCAGAACATAAAAATTATCTAGAGTCATCTTAGCCATAACTCCAGACTATGATGAAACTAGGAGGTGAAAACCCATCTTAAACCAATAAGATCTTAAAAGTAGACGGGGGTCTTGCTCAAAGAACCAGAATAACTGGAAATTGGCGAACTGTTTCAACAATAACTTTATCAGTGTCATCATTTTGTAATGATACAATACAATATTTAATCAACCAAACATTTGCTGTTAGCAAAGAGCACAAGGAAGTAATAGCACCCAGGATGAGCAGAGACCTAGTTAACCTGAGAAATTTAGTAGAAAATCTCCAGCCATTTCCTTGACTTTTGAGTGAATCATTCTTACATAACCTAATTACGAACGGTATGGGAAATGAAGATGTGAATTTTCATAACCTGTTCACCGTGAGCACCTTTCATACAAAAAAAAATAAAATAAAACGTAAAATGGTAACAATGGAAGCAACCCAGAAAGTCAAAATTATCCACGACAAAAGATCAAAACTTGTACCAGAGGCATCCTATACTATCACTTGGTTAAAAAAAAAAAAAAAAAAAAAAAAAAAAAAAAAAAAAAAAAAATTGAAACTAGAAAATCAGGCAGTAAAAATAACAGACAATGGAGGAAGGAGCAAATTAACACCGAAGGTAACCTTAAAGCTAATTTATTATTTACAAATCTTACAATTATATATATTTCATACAAATGAGTCAGTTTCAAAAGTCACTACATAAATGAGCATAACATGAATGACATAGGAACAGCATAATGAGCACCATAAACATTAGACTCAAAAATACAAAATCCACTCACTAAGTAAATATTAAACAGTTCAAAAGCATCATAAATAAATATCTTTTCCAAAGTCAGTTAAATCATTTTGCAAACGGAAACACCGAAACAACGCCTCCAACATAAATGCAGTGTTAAATACTCATCACTCCTGCACAACGCTCAAACCATAATCAAATTGAACAGGTAACAAACCGTCACACTAAAATAAACTCTTTAACACAATAAACATGTTACCTTCAATGAGCACGGTTACTCAAAAATCAAAACAAGATAAGGTATGTTCATCAGACGATTTGTGTTTTTTGCATTTACTAAGCCGAAAGTAATTCAACCTCAAAACAAAGATTACAGAAGGCTGAGACTTATCTAAAACCTGATGAGGGAAACTGAGACACTACAAACCTCCTCAAGTTCCTATGGCCACCGGTGGAGAGGACTAGCTACAACTATTGTTTTCTTTCCTCAATTTTCAGGCCCTTACTGGTCGGTAAAAGGCATGGGAAGCTTCTAGTCTTTCTTTTTTTTTTTTTTTTTTTTTGTATCTTCTTGATGCTGGTTGTTTCCATTTTGTTTGTGGATGCTGGCTGTTACCCATCTTTTATTTCAGTTTTAATCATTAGAAAAGTATTATTCAATACACGAGATACAGCCTCGCGGCTACAGACGCGTCAGCGGCCTATTGTAGGTGGTTTAAGTGTGAGCGTGATTAAGGAGGAGGATAAATACTTTATTCAGAACAATGGGGTGGCCATCGGTTCTAGCCTATCGCCCATTTTGGCGAATATTCTTATGGAATTGCTGGAGATGGAAGAGGTGGGGAGAGTTAAAATAACTGGGCTAGAAATAGTTAAGTAAGTTAGGTATATAGACGATATCTTAGTAATATACCGTGGGGAGAAAGAGAAATTGGTTCGCTTTTTTGGATGGACTCAACCAGATTAATGAACAGATCAAATTAACCTAAGGAGACGAGAAAGACAATCCCCACCCTGGAAGCTAAACTCACAGGGCCAGGTAGCAAAATAGAATACCGTATACACAGAAAAGACACATATAAATGCTTACATACACATGTACTTGAGCTATATGAAGGACAGTAGGGAAGGGATAATGACAGGATTGATTATTAGGGCATACAGGGTTTGCAGCCCATTTTATGTGGAACAGGAGCTTGAGTATCAATTCCTCTCCATTATGGGGAAAGACAGCAAGACAAAGACGGAAAAAACAAGTAAAATATGATCGTCATTCCAAACAATAATATTGCTATGGATTTAAACAAGAAACTGGAAAATATTAGGATAGTCGAGAATTATAAAAAACAACATAGGAATAAGGCAACTAGAAATACAGTACCCTCACAAGGAGAGTAGAAGAGGGACGAGGTCTACCTATCACCTTGAGATAATTGTGATAAATTAGAAGTTGGTCAGAATGGAAAATCATGCAAGGAGAGAGCAACCATAAGCAGAACATTCGCTACCACAACCAAACCTCGGCACTGGCCAAATACTGATGGAACCTTAAGCACAATATCAATAAGGAAAAAACGGATTTCATATACCTCCATCAACTTCTAGTAATTAGTCCAATTAGTCCAAAGCTGCAGAGATATTTATTTTTAATCCATTATAGAAATAAGTGGAATCCGAAGGATGTTAGCTGATAGTCAATACGCATTTAGGAAGCAGTTAGGTACCTATGATGCTCTTTTAGAGTTGACATTCCATTTAAAGAAAACCATAATAAGGGTTTTGAGTGCAGAGTAATTCAAACAGATTTTACTGATGCTTTCATTTTAGTAAATCATAAGGGACTTATTCATAAACTTCAGAATCTTGGACTATGTGGATATGTTTTTTGTTTACTTCAAGATTTTCTTACAGGTAAGGCAGCAGCGAGTTGCTGTTGATGGGATTGTTAGTGAATCACAGCCTATCATGTCTGGAGTTCCACAGGGTAGTGTACTTGGTCCACTTGGCCTAGAAAACAAGATTGTTCAGTATGACGATGGTGCAACACTTGTGGGTGCAGTAAAATCTCCACTTATGAGAAATGAAGCTGCCCTTAGTCTCAGTCGTGACATGGGGCAGATTACCGAAAATTCAAAGCCGATGAAACATGGTTTTTCAGGAACACCATTTTACCAAAGCATCGGATAAAGGTGAAAGTTGGCAAGTGTATATTTTATAACCCTTCCTAATTTTTACAAGTATTATATAATAGCTAAGTGCGATAATTTTCATATTTATAAAAAAAAATGAAGTTGCCAATCCCGGAACCGAGAAAATCACAGACAAGGATCCTAAAACCATTCGTGAAGTAAACAATATCATGTCATGAGGCTCCACCCATCCACCAGGCAGGAGTAACTTCAGTAAGTCACCAACACTTACACAGTCTAGGCTTCAATAAATTTGATAATGGCCAGCAGGATATGGAATTGTCCCCATGGCTGCAAGACTGCATTTGTGCTATGGTTTACCACTTTGTATAGAGGCAAGAAGACTCCTGGCAAGATTTACTATAGCGTGAATAGGTAATAATTTCTATGGTGGGTAATAGTTACTTGGCCACCCCAAGAGAGACAAGGTCTACCCAATTGATGATGACGTACCTTAGAGATACCTGCTCAAGGTCCCTTTTCCTGTTGTCTTTACTGCAATCCACTTGTTAATGCAATAAGGAGATAGACAAAGCTCCGCCTACATGGGGATTTTGGGGGAAGTGAGCAGACCTTCTGTTTCTCTTGGCCTTGAGACAATCCCGTCATTTTAATGAGGAGCACTGGAAGTCGGACAATATCCATGAGAGCAATGAACCAGTCATCACTGACATCATCGCTAGCGACGATGAGGACGGGGATGATGACCTCTTCCTCGAGAGTGACGATGAAGACATTTCGTAAATAAATTATGTATAGTGTTAGATGTTTTATTTGCACATCTAAACCATATTTATTAAAACACAATGATTATAACAATATATTCCTCATTCAAACTGGTTTCAATATATTTTCCTTTCCATGCATATCAATATAAAGCGTGTTACATTTGATTGATATTAAGTAGGTAAATAATAGCTTGCCCTCAAAATCATGACTCCTACCATTGTCTTTTATTTGCAGCGAGTATACGAGCGCTGTTTAGGGTGCTGTATGATATAAATAAAAAAAAGAAGAAAAATAGCAATGGCGTTGACCTTTACACCTCTAACAGTTGAGGGAAATGAGGTATCATTGCTTATCATTTGAATTCTACTTCAAGTGACCGCTCCTAACTTGCTGCAAATCAAAGGCTATAGTGTCGAAATCTGAGGTAAAGCAAAACAGATTGTCTTTTTGTATTCGCGCCCAGAATAGGTGTAGATCTAACAAATGAGCTATAGACTGGTTCATTATGTGGATGAATTACACACACTGAATTATTTGTAAAGTAGAAACAATACGCATATCTAGTAAATGGAAAAATTCCAAGTTAACAACTTAGTCCCTACAACTGCTGCGGAAGTTGCGATGAAACAGCCACAAAATAATAATAATAATAATAATAATAATAATAATAATAATAATAATAATAATAATAATAATAATAATAATAATAATAAAATTATGGATAATGATAATGCAATCAAGGAGACGATGACAAATCCTTTCTCGCCATCGTGAAGAGGTGTTTTCTCCGTATATAAACTTCAATTCACGGTGGGTGGAGCCTCTTGACGTCATAGGTTAACGTCACTATTGTTTGAAACTTTTTTTTTTTTATTGATAAAATTTACAATAGAATCATTACAGTGACTTCATATACATTCATATATACAATATACACAATAACAATAATAATTTACAACCTTACAAATAACAAAGTATGTAAGCTTTATATCGTAACAGTAACTTTTTTTTTATTTCAGGAAATTTATTATATAATAGCATTAAGTACATATTCTTTGGTAAAAAGGTTGTCTAACTTATTTACATAAACTTTACTCAATACAAACTTGGTTTTTGACATTCTATTCCCTATATAGGCAATCAAGTTTGGGTCGTCTGTCAATAGACCCAAGGACCGACCAAACCATACTCCTGCTATGAAATCTGATAGTAGCACCATTGCTGTGTTTTCGTCTTTCTTAGATGGTGTCTTGAAATCTAATTTAAGTATCTTCAGTAAACTATCAGTTTCAATTTTACAATAGCTTTTTAGTATTGACCTTAACCAAATCAGAATGTTTTTTGACGAGGGACAAAAATAAAATATGTGCATATTGTTTTCAATATAACCACAAAAGAGACATTTATCTTCATTCGAGATTTTCATCATATGCAGTCTATCTTTGGCATTAAGTATTTCATGAACATATCTATAAACTATATCTCTGCTTTTCTTATCAATCTACTTATTATTTACATACTTCCAAATCTGGGTCCAATTAAAAAGCGGGTACAATAACTCTATCTTTGGTTTACAGTCTTTACAGTTCATAAGTAACCAGTAAATTTCTTTAACAGACACCTTAGGATAATTCTTTAAACGATATACTTTCCTTAAAACATCGATCATCTCACTATAATATGATGTGATAAAAATAGTACAGTCTCTATATTTTTTTTCAGTTTTCATCAACACACTAGCTTTTATTTTACAATAGAAATACATAATTTCAAAACCATAACACTTATTTATAGAAATCTTGTTAAAAGTACGGAACATAATGGCTTTCGATTTATATAGAATATTCCTCATGCCAGCCCACCTTCTGTCTCTGACAAAAATACAATATTTCTTGCAATTGGTTCACAGCTTCCATTCCATAGGTATCTAAATAAACTTCTCTGTATTCGTTTTGCACAATCCTGTGGAACTGTATATACATGTGACACATACCATGTTTTTGCTAAAATTTTACAATTAATTACAATACATTTTTGGAACACTGTCAGCTTCCTATTCCTAAATATACCTATCATTTTGTTTATCTTACTCTCTAGATTACTCCAATTTAGATTAACACTATCGTGATAATTATTACTATGATAAACACCTAATATTTTACAGGAATCATGAAGGTAATGACAACTATTTATTGGCCATGCTGATTTGTTTCTCCATTTCCCAATGCCTAAAATTGAAGTTTTATTTCTGTTCAGATTTGCACCACTTGCCTTTTCATAATCTGTGATTATATTAAAACATTCTAATATTCCTTTGTCACTAGTAACTATGATAACAGAGTCATCAGCATATCCTAGAACAGAAACCTTTAAATTATTTGGCAAACTCAATGACATATCCACAAGCTTCTTTTTCATCCTCCTGTAAAAGGGTTCCTGGTAAATAATAAATAAAATCATGGATAATGGACATCCTTGCCTTACTGATTTCTTTATGGGGAATGGATCAGAAATATTGTCATTTATGCATAGTACACTTTCAGCATCTGTATAAAGCATTTGTATTAGCTGAATGAAGCTAGGGTCAAAACCAAAGTTGCTCAATATAGCATATAAAAGATCATGATCCACACGATCGAAAGCTTTAGACCAGTCTAGATTTATTAAAGCAGCTTGTTTATCATTATTATTTGCATAAAACATAATATCTCTCATAATGGAATTCAAGTTGATAATTGACCTATCATCTACAAAACAAAACTGCTTGCGGGAAATGATTAAATGTAACAGATTCTTAATCTATTAGTTATTATTTTCGCTATTATCTTAAAATCCACGTTTAACATCGTTATTGGCCGCCAATTTGCAATAAAACCTAAGTCTCCTTCCTTCGGCGTAAGCGTTATTAGTCCTTTGTTCATTTTGGAGATGTTCTTATATTCAAAAATAAACTTTATTATGCTTACAAATTCGATTTTTATTTCCTTCCAAAACATTTTGTAAAACTCATGAGTGAGACCATCTATTCCCGGACTTTTACCGTTCTTCATCCCCCTCAATGCTTTCAATACTTCAGACTCGGTCACTTCTGAGGTTAAAATATCATTCTCGTTCCTATCAGTAACTTTATCTACTAAATTTAAAAACAAGTCTTGATAAGACTTATTACATTTCTCTTTTCTAAAAAGCTTTTAAAAATATTCCCTTATATTTAAAGTAATAGCCTTAGGGTTTACTATTTCGCTACCATCGTCTCTCTTTATCTTATTTACATACGATTTAAAGTTTTTCTCCTTCCCTAACAGGTATGCTGAAACTTGTTCACCCTTTAAGTTATCATCCACCTTTGCTCTAATTTTAACTCCTTCGCAAATATCATCTTGAATACTATTTATTCTCAATTTCAAAGAGTTCACTAACGAAAACTTGTCTTTACCTAACACACCTCCTCCTATTTCTTCTTTCAACTCGTAGTTCAGTAATTTCAGTAAGCCATATTTTTCTTGGTTAATTTGCTTTGAACATGTGATATAGAAAGATTTAAGCTGGGCTTTCGCATATTCCCACCAACATAGAATATTTCCAAATCTGTCTTTGCTCCTCTTAATATTATTCCAAGTCATAAGAAAATTGTCTCTCACAATATCTTTATCTAGAATATTACTGTTAAGTTTCCAGTACCCTTTCTCTGGCGAAGCTACATTTTCTAATTTCAAGGCTAATACTATAATGCTATGGTCAGTCCAGCTAACAGGAATATTTTGCATATTTGCCACATGGTTATGCAAATCTTTTAAATATAATTTATCCAGCCTTGAGCCATAATTCTCCCTAAAATAAGTATATTCCACCTGGTGATGACACGAAAACCAAGAAAGTTTCAAATTGCTTTTCAAGCTTACCAATGATTTTGATAGAAGTTCACTATATGAATTTGAGCAATCCCTGTTACAGGTAATGGAATTCCAATCACCGCCCATTATGATATTGCTTATATTGTTCCTTAAGAAATATAAAATATCTGTATTAAATCATTTCTCCCTATCTTTTTTCTTACTATTTCCAGCAGGAGCATACACATTTAATAATCGAATATTAACATTTGAGTAAGGACAATTAACACTCATAACATAACCATCTATATCATTTTCAAAACTCAAAACTTCCACATTAGATGTTTTATTAAAAAGGATAGCTATTCCACCCTTAAGCATTTTGTATAATTAATCAAAACTTTGCAATATTTTTCAACATATTCCAGTTTCCCTTCCCCTTTTATATTGTGCTATTGAACAAAAATTATATCAAGTTTATGAAGAAACAAAGTTTATTATTTTAATTTGTTTATTCAAAGTACTAAGTCCATTTACGTTAATTGTAGCTACATTTAATGTGGATGAAGTGAATTTTGTATGTTATGTAAACAAAAAACATATACAATACTAGGTTCAAGCATAATACAATACTACGTTAATTTGCTTTAAGCTTCTTAGCACACTTTCCTGTTTCATCATCTGATGATAAATTCGGGTTCGTCCTTTCCATGTTTTGATGCTGGTCTTTCTTCAGCATTATCTTCAGTTTATTGCTAGAGTCTGTTTTTGTATGCCATGTTCCAACTTCTATATCAGTACTGGAAAATTCTGTTTGGGACGCTGGTCTCTCATAATCTGTTTCCTCACTATCCATTTTTTTTTATCTTTTTCCTTCTACAATATTTGCTGCTTCGTTTTCTGTAAATACCTCGTTTTCTTTACCATCCTTATGAATCTCAACGTTTGTTGTAGACGTATGCAAATCACTGACACCTATTGGTTGGGAAACCCTAATTACTGGCCTCCCTTCATCGTCATCATCCTGCTCGTATTCAAGACTGTCCTCAAAAAGATCCTTTTCGTCCTCATAGTTTGGCCGACCAACGATTACCCCTCCCCCCAGTTTGCCATGAACATTTTCTTCCCTCCCCATGCAGCAGTCCAAAGATTCCACTGAGACATGATCTTCCTTCGTTTCTTTCCCTAGATCACTTCCAGCATTCCTTGTTGTTGTGCCCTCCCCAAGGTTCATCGAGTCGTCTTCATCCTTTTCTTGCTCAGAATCATTTTGTGAATTATCCATTGAACTAGGTTCCTCATCTCTGTCCTTTCCTTCGGTTACTATATCTGCAGTTTGATTTCCTTGGGTATCTCCGCTTTCCTCAACTGTTTCATTTTCTACATTGTCTTTATGCAACTCATTTGCGTTTACGTTGGTTTCGTCCTTTCCTTCCGTAGACAGGTGAGGGAACTCTCCTTGTTTAAACTTAGACCTTACATCTTCGTATTTGCAGTCTTTAGCCACGTGCCCTATTTCCCCGCACCTAAAGCATGTACATAAGTTGCTGACCATTATACAAGATAGTTAAGGTAAATCCGAAAACCGTAATAGACGAAGGACCATTCTCTTTTAGTCTCATACTAGCTGTCCTGACTCCCGTCAATAGCCCTTTGAACGGTCCGTAAGCATATTTGTTTTGCCTGATTCCTTCCACTTTGCCATATTTCGATAATACCTCGATCAGCTTTTCATCTGAGAGTTCGAAAGGAGCATTCCTTATTGAAACATACGTCATGGATGTACTAAGGTTCACAATCTTTACATTTCCCAACTGTTCTGAACATACATCTTTGCCTTCGTATTTTTCCATGAGATCATTAAACACATTTGGTACTACTTTAACAATTACTCTATTTCTATTTATAAAATGAACTCCTATAATCGAGTCATGAACCAATTTCATGTTTGAAAATAACATTCTGCTAACAGCATCCATAGAAGGGTATGCAGAAAACTGTAACCCAAAGGAGTCCTTTCTCCTAAACGGTGCTGAGTATGACGTCATACTGTTACACTGAACCTAGTCACTGAAAGACTCAATAGATGGCAGCACCGTCGCCACCGTATAGGGCAGACTCCCCGCCTAGGCAATGCTAGGGCGGGGGAGGCCACTATTCAAAATAAGAGAACTTAACGAAGTTTTCAAGGTTTATAACTGCACTGTCACTTAAACCACCTTCACTGTGCTTACTTCAGCACATATTCACCGATCCATCACATTTTCTCGGCGAAACTGCGTCTATAGTCCCAGAAATAAGCAAAAATGAGCAGGAGCAGCAACAAAGTTGTTTACCTTATGCCTTCTTCTTCTTCTTCCTTGTGTTTGAAACTCTTACCTGTGATTTTGATGGCTCTGGCATAGGAAACGCACTCTTACTCTGATAAGTACCAGACCCATTGAAATTAGGTACTAAATAATACTTGCAAAAATTAGGTAGGGGTATAAAACATACGCTTTCCAACTTTCACCTTCATCCGATGCTTTGATAAAAAGGTGTTGCCGAAAAACCATGTTTCACCGGCTCTGAATCCCTTACTAGGTCATTTGTCCTTCATTTGCTAAAATACTTGTCTCTGGTGGCTGTCTATTTCTGCCAGAGATTTATCTCTTTTAGATAGAGTGGTTCGTGGTGCCAGGTTTCCGCTTCCTAAGATTAGAAGTTATAACTTACAACATTGACAGATGGTCTCTTGTTTGTCAATCTTTATAAACTCTATTTTAACGGATATCGTTCACATAGAAAATTGACCCCTGATCCTCTTTTCCTGGCGAAAGCAACCAGATATGCTGAACATCAGCACCAATATGAAGTAAATGTGCCTCACTGTCGAACTTCTCAGTTCCAGAGGTCCTTTATTCCTCACACTGTTGGACTGTGGAACAGTTCCTCTGAGGATACCGAGCAATTATAACTTCAAAAGTTCAAGTGAAGATGCATTACTACCCTAATGCATTACTACCCTAATGCAATTCTCCTTATAATTTAACAATTTACTTACACTCTTATTTATTTATTTGTTTTTCATTAACTTGTTTATACTTTTTTAATAAGTGATCTTTTTTTCTTTCTCTATTATCCCTTTACCTTCTATACTTCTTTCTAATGAACACCATGTTTTTTGAAGCTTGAATTACAGGTCAATGGTCCCTGCGGGCTTGTTCCATATGAATAGGCTTCATCTTTTGAATCATGATAATAAATTAATTTCTCAAGTTCTCCACACTTTTTTTTTCATATGCTTGTCACTACAAAGCCTGATATCCAAATGCTCTTAAGAACATAAAGGAATTCTGGCTGCCGCAACACGATTCGAACCCACATATTGATTATCAGAAAGAAGTCACGTTACTAGAACGACTTTTACGAATCTTCTTAGAGCAATTTCCTGCTTAGGGATTTCGGTTAACAACTCTATTTCGTTTCCTCGTCTTCTTACATTAAGGCAAACACGAGCAGATAGAGTATTATTCCTGGCCACTGGAGAGAAAAACTGCAATTTGTGCTTTGATAAAGCCTGCTGCAATGAAAGAAAACGGAATAAAGAGAAATAATAACGTCAAAATTGACTTATATCAAATATAATTTTCCTTGAATATATTCATTCTCTTCAATGAATGTGATGAATCTGAAAATTACCACATCTTCTCCCCATGGATAAGTGAATTACTAGAAGAATAGAAAAGTTTTATAACAATCAATTGAGGTCGGCTAATGCAGTCATTATTAATTTACCATACATAATAGTCTCCTTCCTAATAATAATAATAATAATAATAATAATAATAATAATATTATTATTATTATTATTATTATTATTATTATTATTATTATTATTATTATTATTATATCCTTCATTTCTGGTCAGGACCATACACAAGGGATATAGAAAGTTATAGAAAGTAAGGACAATACAATATACACAATTTAGATACACGAGATAAAAATATGAAATTATTAATCGGCTAAACCCAAACAGTTGCTAAAGTAGTATTCATAGTATTCATGATAATAGTAATGATAATGATGACACTGAAATAATAGTAATACTAGGAATAATGATAACGGTGGTAAAAACATTAGCGTACAATTAATTGTCAGCGAGGGACCTTAGGTAAATACAAAATTCAGGTGTGGAATGCTAAATAGGAAATAATAATAGAGAACAAGTATACACATCACCTGATGCCACCATGTCTAAAAAAAAAAAAAGAAAAAAAAAAAAACAGATGCCTTACTGACCCATTTTCCCCACATTTTAGATCTTGCTTCACCGTTTAGTAAGCGAATTGCTGCTGTTTCCTAGTCGGGTGATCAAATTGGACAGTGTCGCTTAGCAATGGTTTTTAAATCATCCTTGGAGTTTTATATCAACTTCTGTGTAGCAGAATGGTAGCGAGGTGTTTGTAAGACGCCTCAGAATAACCTTGTGAACAATAGTGATACGTCGCATGGCTTCTCGGGTATAGTTTCGTCCATAGGGAACCGCATAAATTCTATGGCAGTAAGAGCGGAAAAGCCACAGTTTCGTGTCTCGGTAAAAATGGCAAACCTTAGTGCAATCACGGGATCTTTCCTAGATAGTGAACCCCATGTAGTTCAATCTTAGATAATGGCCCCCAAGAAATATCAGTCCAAGATAATGATCCCCGAGCCTTGTTGGGGGTCACTACCTAGGGAAGATCCGTGGGGATCATTTCTAGATAGTGACCACCAAGTAGTTCAATCTTAGGTAATGACCCCCAAGAAATATCAATCCTTGATAGCGACCCTCGAGCCTTGTTGGGGGTCACTATCTAGGAAAGATCCGTGGGGATCTTTCTTAGATAGAGACCCTCCAAGTAGTTCAATGTTAGATAATGACCCCCAAGAAATATCAGTCCGAGATAACGTTCCCCGAACCTTGTTGGGGGTCACTATCTAGGAAAGATCCTTGTCAATTGCACATAGTTTATTTCGCCACTGTTCTATGTTGGCCGTACCTTGTAGGTCGTCCGTGATGATGTGTCCCAGATGCAGGAATTCATGCACTAATTCCAGATGATGATTTCCGAGAAAAATCGTGGTTTTTCTATATGCTTATGCGATTTCGGGAGCAGGGAAATGCACTGGGACTTGGTTTCTTTGGGCAGAATGTCAAATTCCTCCGCATATCTGCGGGAAGTGCCGATTAGGGCGAAATTAGAACCATATCGTTGGGGTAGCAGAGGTTGTTTAGTTATTTCGTTGATAGGCCATTTGACTGGGAACGAGTTCGATTTGGCATTTGTGGCATCTGTGTACTCACTGAATAGATACGGAGAGGACAATGGCCCCTAGCCGGAGCCCGTTTAGGGAACGAAGTTGTACGACAGTAAGTTAACCCTTTTGACACAAAATTGCTGCGTGAATAACCATAAATATAAAATGTCAATTAATATAAAAGTGTGCCTCTTTTTTGCAGCTTCTGGGAAGCTCCCGGTAGTTTACTCTCTCAAATGCTTTTCCCACAACTTCAAAAAATAGGAATCCAGGAGAGGCTGATGAGAGGGGATAGTTCAGCAATTCTTTCAGGATATAGATGCAGAAGTCATTGAGTGTTTGCTTTAAATTCTAAATGGTCGTCAGCAGCGTGTAGAATGGGGAGAGGTCTTGCTAGAAAAACCGACTCCAGTGTCGTTGATGAAATTGTTGTGATTGCAATCGGGCGATAATTGCCAAAGACAGCTGAATCTTCTAGCTTGTTTTTGATTAATGGTGCTAAATGAACTAAAAGTAGGTAGCTGGGAGGAACTGGTGATTTACGAGCGCATAGAATAGGGCAGTTATCAAAATGTGAATAATCCGCTGGCAGAACTTAACGGCTTCTGCAGGGAGACCAACGCAGCCGGGCGATTTATTATTGGTTAAATTCTTTATGACATCGCTGAAATCACCTGGCGTAATACGATTGGCTAAATGAAATTGATTGTTATCAGTAGGGAGGTTTTCTGCTTCCCTTTGGGATTCTTGATCGTTTATGTAATTTAGGATAGTGCTGAAATGATTAACCCACATTCTTGCCATAGCCTCGTCACCAACGGCTTCTGACAACGTGAGTCAGACAAGTTTCCTAACATTGTTTTAATCATCACCACAGACACACCGGAGAATACCCATTCTTAACAAATGAAGCAATAGCAAAATTCGAAAGTTGTTTCTGATAATGCAAGCATGACCCTCGGTCCGTCCACCTGGCTTTAGCGTGAACGTAATATAAACAGATAAACGTAACAGTAACTGGGAATACTACTTGAATATAAGCAAAATTATTTTTCCTGGCCTATTCAGTTACAAGAAAAATTAAATACAAAAATACATTGAATTTCTCTCTCTCTCTCTCTCTCTCTCTCTCTCTTTCTCCCACACACACACATACATACACACACAAACACAAATTGTCTGAGTCATAATTAGACACTCAAATTTGCATAGAGGTTTACTTCCCGCAAACCAGCATAATTTGCATGTAAATCACGTTCGCCTAAAACAGCCAGTTCTGTATCCTCTTGAACACGTAGAGCCTCCGACTCCCAGACTTGGTTAGTGTGTTTGCATGCCATGTACGTAGTCTTCTGCGCCGAGGAGTTACATTTTTATTAAACATCTTGTCATACATCTCTTTTCATCCACCAGTTTTGAAGACAGCTTCGAAAATCGGACAATGAAATACGACGACAATGAAAGAAAGATCACAAGTACCAGGTCACTGAAGTATTTCTAGCATTACATGTAACCCCCAATAATAATAAAAAAAAAAAAAATAATAATAATAATGATACGGGAAAAGCAATTTACGGGGATACTCATACGACAACACGCCTTGCTAGCATAAGACCAGGTTAATTTAATAAAAAATAACCATCTCCACCCCCCATCCCACACACGTGCTCTTTTATTATGTTTTTCTTTTAACATAAATTCACACGACTTCGAGTTCAAACCGGTCGGGAGATTTTTATTTTCTCAAAATTAATGTGGTGAAAATGAGAAATCGTCAACGAACTCCAGGAGTATGAACTCTAGAAAAATCAAGAAATGAATGGGCCATATCCTGTATTTATCATCGGTCGGTCTGTCTATCTACCTGACTGTTTCTAATGGTTTTACATTACTTACTCAGTTTGCTGTTATAATTTGCGTTAAATTTTATTTTAAGATTTTGCTGTCGTTTTAAGTTATATTGTAACTTTACTTTAGTTTTTCATTTCTGGATCTGAGGAGAGAAACAGTGAATAAAGACGTGGATCAATAATTATTTCTGTAACTTATGTGTTAAAAATATCTGTTCTGGAATTTATATAATGTTAAATATCCGTCAAATTCTAAACTTTCTAGTAGATTTATTAGCCTCTTTTTTTAATGACACTAAAAATGGATAGTTATCATAAGCATATACATCCGGAAAAGGTATTCCGCAGTGTGTAATGAAAAAGAATCTCACTGGGGTCATCTTAATTAAGAAATTAAATTTAATTGTTTGGGTAAAGAAAAAAGAATCTGACGTTTCCCATAATAAGAAAAAAAAAAGATAACTCATTTATTTTTATGGAGACTACCAAAGGAGAAGATTTATATTCCTGGAAGATTGTTATTAGAAAGGAGCTTCCAGTGAGACTTGACATACAGTATGTTAGATTAGATGTCTTTATATGTGAAGTACATTTAAAGGATAATAGATGCAATGAGACTGCCTCGGACCTTGCATGTCACATTCATACTTTCGTAAGCCTTTCTTTCATCATGGAGAAATTAGATTCTGAAGCCTGGCATGCAACCGGGAGGGAGAAGAAAGTTAGTAAAACAGCAACGCTAACAAACAATGAAACCTTTATTCTTCACTGGCCTCCATCTCCTGACAAAAGGCAATAACTACAAGCTTCTAACTTCACTTCTTACGTTTTGCTGTTTAACGTTCATTTCCTTTTACGACATTGGTAACTCGTCCTATCGAAATGTATATTTGTGTGTGTGTGTACTATATATATATATATATATATATATATATATATATATATATATATATATATATATATATATATATATATATATATATATATATATATATATATATATATATATATATATATATATATATATATATATATATATATATATATATATATATATATATATATATATATATATATATATATATATATATATATATATATATATATATATATATATATATATATACGTCCGAAGGTGAGTATAAAACTATATATATATATATATATATTGAACAAGTACTTTTATATTATAAAGTTTATTGAGTGAAAACCAGGACTTTACATTTTGTAGTTTATTCTACATTTTCAAGTTCACACTAAATACAAAAGAAGTTGCCTGAGCCTTATATTAAAAAGAACAGAGGGAGGAGGGGTTACAGTTTGTTAACCTGGGGAGCACGTTCTCTAAACAAAAAAGACATGGACAAAGGATGAAGGGATAACCCAGGATGAAGATTAACTTTCCTAGTGGGCGTAGCTTCAATTAACACAGTTTCTAGCAGATTCCTTCTCCGATGGTCGTTGACCTTGTAGATTACCGTTGACTTATCCCAGTTCATCGCATGGCCTGTCTTAAGCCAATGATCTGCCATACCATTATTTGATAAGCCTCCTGAAATGGCATATTTGTGTTGGGAGTTTCTTACTTCTAGTCATTTTGATGTTTGACGAAATAAATCTTGTTACATTCTTTGCAAGGAATACTGTATACAATATTGTTTGAATTGGGCGGGCTATTCTTAATTAGTTTATTTTTCAAAATATTGATTATATTTAAATACTAAGTTAATATCAATAGCTTTTAAAATTGGCACTGCAGGAATGAAATTAGGATGAAATAGTAAAAAGAGGATATTCTTTATTTCTTTGTTAACACTGGTTCGATTGTCATATGTCTTTTTTGTTTTATATTTACAAGGTTCTAAAAAATATAGAAGATAACATAATGAAACTCCTATTTTATCAATAATTTTAAACTTCTCTTCCAAAAATTCCGGACTACAAATTCTATGAGCTCTTAGATATATACTGGAAAAAGTGATCCCAAAGTCATTATTACTTAGACGATTATATGTGGACAGTGAATCTCCCTTCAATGAATTGTGTGTAAGCTCCCTCAAGATACATATAGAAAAGACAAGAAGGCTCGAATTCAATATTTTCAAGAAATTGAGAACGGATAGATTTCATTTCATGAATAGGATTCCCCCGATTGGATAAGAGTGCTACTGAACAGAATTTATAATAGACTTAGATTCAAGCTAAACAAACCAGTTCATCACCTGGATCATAAATTAAAATAGTGCATTTCCCAAAAATGTTTATAGATGCAATTCACGAAACGGAGAAAGGTAAAAGTTTACACATTACTAAAGCCGACAAATCCAATTGTTTTGTAATAATGGATAAAATTAGGTATGTTGAAAAAATGGAAAGCTTATTATCCGATTCTAGTACTTACAAAAAAACGACGGAAAGACCCATTACCTGATGTCATAAAACATTTCAGTTCTAAAATATAAACTATACTAAAGGAATTCGGTTCAATAAAAGAGAAAGTGTCAACGATTGGTCCATCCTTACCTTACATGTACGTATGAATCAAAACCCATAAAAGAAATTTTCCTATTCGACCCATTATCAGTTATAAACTCTCTAAATATCTACTTAAATTACAATCACCTCATCTGGGTACTATTTCAAAGTCCCATTAACAAAACTCTATTGATTTCTGTGCTTAACTTTCCCATATTGAATTATCCAGTACTGACCAGCTTTGATGTGACATCTTTATTTACTAAAGTTCTATTGATGACTCACTTCAATATTTATCACAACATTTGGACTTGTATAATCTAGAATTAGCTATCAATGTTATTATTAATTTGACCTCCGTTTGTATAAAAAAAATTTTAAATTCACATTCAATGGTAATTTTTATGAACAAATATTTAGTATGGCTATGGGGAACCCTCTTTCGCCATTTATTTATATGGAATTCTTTGAGTCTAGACTTATTCCAAGAAATCTATTCTCTAAGGTGTTTTGGGTTAGATATGTAGATGATTGTTTTTGTATAGTAAAAGAAAGTGTAAATATACCTGATTTCTTGCAAACAACTAATAATCTTGTACCATCTGTAAAATTCACAATAAAATATGAAGAAAACAGTTGTAAACCATTTTTGGATGTCTTAGTTATTAGAAATAACGCCAATTTTTTTTTAAAGTATATAGGAAATCCACGAATAATTTGTCATATATTCATTTTTACTCTAACCATGCTAAACAGATTAAAGTGTTAAAATTTAACATTATGCAACTAAGAGCTCTTAGAATTTGTAGTCCTGAAGTTCTGGAAGAGGAGTTTAAAATTATTGATAAAATAGCAGAGTCATTATGTTACCTTTTATAATTTTTAGAACTTTGTAAAAATAAAACAAAAAGACATATCACATTCCAACCAGTGTTAACAAAGAACTTAAGAATATTCCCTGTTTACCAATTCATCCTAACTTCATTCCTGCAGTGCCCATTTTAAAAACTATTGATATTAACTTATTATTTAAATAAAATAATATTTTGAGAAATAAACTAATTAAGAATAGCCAGTCCAATTCAAACAATATTGTATACAGTATTCTTTGAAAAGAATGTAATAAGATTTATATTGGTCAAACATCTAAAGGACTGAAAGTAAGAAGCTCCCAACACAAATATGCCATTTCAAGAGGCTTATCAAATAATGGCATTGCAGATCATTGGCTTAAGACAGGTCATGTGATGAACTGTGGTAAGTCAACGGCAATCTACAAGGTCAATGACCATTGGAAAAGGAATCTGCTAGAAACTGTTTGTTGAAGCTACATCCACCAGGAATGTTAATCTCCACCCTGGATTATCTCTTCATCCTTTGTCCCTGTCTTTTTTGTTTAGGGAACATGCTGCCCAGATTAACAAACTGTAACCGCCGCCCCACCTACTGCTTTTTGTATATAGAGTAAGGCTCAGGCAACTTCTTTTGTAGTCAGTGTGCACTTCAAAATGTAGAATAAACTAAGAAAGTACTTGTTCAAAGTCATGGTTTTCACTCACCCTCTGATGTGATTTTATAACATTCTCAACCACGTGTCCTTTTAAGCTTTAATATATATATATATATATATATATATATATATATATATATATGCATTTATATATATATATATATATATATATATATATATATATATATATATATATATATATATATATATATATATATATATATATATATATATATATATATATATATATATATATATATATATATATATATATATATATATATATATATATATATATATATATATATATATATATATATATATATATATATATATATATATATATATATATATATATACATCTGGATAAGACAAGTTACCAATGTCGTTAAAGGAAATAACGTTAAACAGCAAAACTTGCGAAACGAAGTTAGAAGCTTGTAGTTGTTGCCTTTTGTCAAGAAATGGATGTCAGTGAAGAATAGAGGCTTCATTGCTTGTTAGCGTTGCCTAATTGCTAGCTTTCTTTTCCCCCCCGGTTGCATGCCAGGCTTCAGTATCGAATTTCTCCATGATGAGAGAAAGATTTAAGAAAGAATGAATGTGACATGCAAGGTCTGAGGCAGTCTCAATGAGTCTATGAAATTATCCTTTAAATGCACTTCAGATTTATAATCTAATATGCTGTAGGCCTATGTCAACTGTCACTGGAAGTTCCTTACTGATAGCAATCTTCCTAGAATATAATTCTTCTCCTTTACAAAAATAAAGGGGTTATTATCTTTTTTTTTTTTTTCCTCATCAAGTGAAACGACAGGTTCCTTTCTCATTACCTAAGCAATGTAGTTTAATTTCTTTACTAAGATGACCCCAGTAAGATTCCTTTTCATTACTAACTGCGGAGTACCTTTTCCGGATGTATATGGTTATGATAACCATCCATTTTCAATGTTATTACAAATGACGCTAATAAATGTATTGACATTTTGAATTTTTATGCTGTATGCATGAATGTATGTATGTATATATATATATATATATATATATATATATATATATATATATATATATATATATATATATATATAGAGAGAGAGAGAGAGAGAGAGAGAGAGAGAGAGAGAGAGAGAGAGAGAGAGAGAGAGAGAGAGAGAGAGAGTCTAATATTTGCCGTCTTAGGTTATTTTTACATGTCACCACCTTCCCACCACTTCTTACTCCTTCATCCTATCAGGGCTGAACTTGGACTTAAAGGGCAGCGGGAGTGCCACTGTTTATTTCAGCGACCTCAAAAACTATGGATTGGACACTAATATCTGTCGTTCACGGTTATTTTTACGTCACCCTTCCCACCCCTTCTCACTCCGTTCCTATTGGGGCTGAAATTGGATTTCAAACCCGTTAATGCCCAATTTTTTTTCAAAAAATTTTGACCAAAAAAATGCGTCTTTAAATATCACTATTTCATAATAAATTTGTAAAAAAAAACACATCATAAAAGTTTAAGAAAAAAGCAGTTTAAATTCTGGTCATTTTTTAGGACCATGGGTACTTATGTTCAGGAAAGAAGGCTCTCTAAATAGAGTTATTGGTTGTGAAAAGATTTTATAACCTAAAATAAATAATGTAAGGTGTTTCTTTCCCATATACTAATCAGAATTAACAACAGATTACTTTGAATTTCATTTGTTAAAGCATTCACCAATATGAAGACCAACATTACATTTTAGGCATTGTTTTCAAACTTTTTTCTTGCAATAAGCGTACTTCCGTTGCTTCCCCACCTATTCGATGAAGAGCATGTCCTGCAGAATAAAACCTAATTTTTGGGATTACTTTTGAACAAAATGCTTTTAGCCATCCTGAATGTTTAGGATTCAAGTCTGAAGAGATCTGCAGAAGAGCTCTTGTAACTGATCTCCTAAAATCTAGCAGTGTCATTGTATCCTAATTTCCATTTGTAAAACTGTATACAGTCTAGGAATTAAGCATCATAACATCAACGAAAAGTGTGAATAAATTAAAATACCACTTCTTACAAACAAGGGGAATGCGATAGTTCTGAATAAGCTAATCTAAATGGTCCAGTCCAGTCCTCCCATATATTTATTATATTGGGAGATGAGAAATAGTCGAGGAACAAGTATTTCTTTCCTACGGCTAGTTGGCCATCTATTTGAATTTCCAACAGGGTTGGCAGATTGATGGTTGCTAGCATTTTTAATTATGCTCTTGTTATGTCATTTCACAAAGAACAGTTCTTTTTCTTGAAATCTGTAGTCAAAACCCACGATCATTTTTTGTTCTTTATCATCCTTTAGTGGACATTTGGAGGTTCGGTTTGAACATATTGTTCCATGTAATTCTGATTCGGAATTGTTTTATTTCTACAAACACGTTATAGCTTGAAAAAATTATCAACATAAATTTTATGGTCATATGGGTTCTCAAAGTGACTTAATCACAGACATAACCTTTTTTGAACCTAGGCTGTCATTTTTTGGCAACAGGAATAGAATCTGATTACTTTGCTTGATATAAATACATTTAAATCCTTTATCTCTTATGCAGTTTCCAGCATTTTTATTGTGAACAAAATGAAGATAATGCTTACTGTTTAATGATTAAAAATCGGTTTCTTGGCATCATTTCCTGAATAGTATGAGTTTCATTCTTTAGCCAAACACCAATAATACCGTTCACTTGGCAATCTGTAGCAACCTGAAAACAATAAGATTCCTAGATAATTTTTCAAACAGTTTGTTAACAATAAAATCATGTGCATTTTTCTGTAGAATAAGTATTAGACTCCCTGAAACTTTCCTTTAGCATATTGCAAAGGAAAGTTCAAAAATGTTCAGTTGGGTTTTCTCCACGTAGTCCAACTTTTATTGATTTAAATTTTTCATTTGTCCCATTGCTAGTTGGAGATATCAATGTTGATAAATAAGGGGTTTTTATTTTCCAAGAGAAATCAGAGTTTTCCTTTCTTTTTTATTCAGGCTCAGTTTCTTATTCATTACAATATCGATGAAGTAACCGTAGAAAACAGAAAAATGGCCTCCTCTTGCCCATGGTCCTGTTTTTACGCCCAAACTTTCGGAGCTTACTATATCTAAACTAAGCCACTTCAAAACATTTAGGGAAATTAGAACATTTGTTTACAATCTTTGTTAGTATGGAATAGACAGGACTTCAACTTACCCACAAATATTTTGAATGAAAATAAGGAAAAATGAGGTCTATCCTTACATTAAAGCTTTTCATACGAAATTGAAAACAGTGACAACAGTGTTGTCAATGTCCATCAAAATACAGTTAAAATGTCTAAGAGACACTTCGGTCTTCATGATTAATTAAATGTATCTCATAACAGTTCCATTGATTACAATATATTATTGGTCATTCCTTTGGTTCTAAAAAAAAAAAAAAAGGACCATAGGCACTAATGGGGTTAATTAAAGGGGATCAGGAGTGCTACTTTTCATCACAGCAACCTGAAAAACTATTTTAACATGTCACTCCCTTTCCACCCCTTCTCACTCCCTTACTATTGGGGCTGAACTTGGACTTAAAGGGCCTCAAGAGTGTTACCATTCATCTGAGCAACCTCAGAAACTATGGATTATACACTAATATCTGTAATTTATATGTCACCCCCTTCCCACCCACTTCCCTCCCCTACATCTTATTGTGGCTGAACTTGGATTTAAAGGGCATCAGGAGTGTCAATAGTCATCTCAGCGGCCTCGGAAACTTTGGATTAGACAATAATATCTGTCATTTTTTACATTTTATTTTTCACCCCTTCTCACCCCCCTCTTCCTATCGGCGCTGAACTTGGACTTAAAGGGCATTGGGAGTGGCATTATTCATATCAGCGACCTTGAAAAATATTGATTAGACACTAGTATCTGTCGTTTTTGGTTATTTTTACATGTTACCCCCTTTTCACCCCCACCCCTTTGGTGCCGGTGATGTCTTACCACCACAGTTTTCTTTTCTAGATAGTAAGTCTTATGTGTACCAAGTTTGGTTGAAATTACTCGATGCGTTTCAGAGTTATGCTGGAACATATACGCACACACAAACAAACACACACACACACATGCATCCATTTTAATATATATAGATAAATAGAAGATAGATATAAAGATCTACAAACTTGGAAAAACCAAACATTGCTTACAAGACAAGTGAAAGAGAAATCTGCCTGCTGACCTTTGGCAGAGAGAATCGTACGCATTGATGTATGCATTGAACAAGAGAGATTCTCTGAATAAAAGTACCAGGACAGGAACTGGGAATTTCTCCAGAGTTAGATGGGGACATTTTGTTTTTATATGTAAATTCAGATTTCAGAAACTCTAATATGTGAGAAATATTTCCATAATATATACACCAGATGTAAGATATATTCACTTCTAGGAGTGGCCGTCATGAGAGAGAGAGAGAGAAGAGAGAGAGAGAGAGAGAGAGAGAGAGAGAGAGAGAGAGAGAGAGAGAGAGAGAGAGAGAGAGAGAGATTATTGGTGGTGAGAATAAATACATGCATTTGAGATGTTAAGTAAGGCTAATTACAGAAGTAAGGGACATGTGGTGGCTAAGGTTAAAGAGGAGGCGAACCATAATGGACGGAAAGCTCCCAGACGTCCTAAAGAGTAAATCTCAGGCTTCTTATGGAGGAATAAGAAGAGAAAGAGGTACAGGAAGGCGATAGGAGCGTGCTTATAGGAAGAAAATGTTAGCAAGGAAAGATAGTTGAGATATAAAGACACCATAAGACCTTTATTCCGAGATTACATTAATGAAATATGGCAAAAAGGGATAAAAGATAAAAAGGTTAATACTGTTCTTTAGACATTTTGACTGAAAAATAATGTTTTTTTCTTTCAGAAGACATCATCGCAAGCATTTAACTTGGCATTCATAAGATTTCATTCTTAACTGATGGGAGAACGGAAATTAATGATTGATTGATAAAAATGCCGGGCAGTTTTCTTGACTATATGGTGTTGGTGTGCTGACTCCCTATTGTGCCACTGGCTTCGTTATTATAAATCTTTCACTGCTTTTTCTGGACTGTGTTTGTTAATAGTATCTGGTTACCATAAGCCAATATTTGAAGCTTACATCTTGCAAAATTGACATTTTCTCACTTATCTTTTATTGCCTTAATTTTACACATTTAGAATGACGTCACTTTGAAGTTGGTTTATGCTCCTTTTCCTTTCTCTTTTTATTCATTTTAGATTGGTGCCAGTCTTTGTACAGCTATCCTCAAACATGAGGTGACATGATTCTTTTCATATCGTCCAAAATCTCAGACTCAACGTAACATTGTCAAGCAGTGTTAAACATTTATTTTTATTTCCATTGTCATACATGCTGACAAGTTTGCGAATTCACTATTTTCCCTGTAGTTATATAAATATGATCCCTTTTATGCACTGGTATAATTCGTAACCTGTGTGATTTGAACCGAATATCTTTTTTACATTGTTTCAAAGCACGGTGTGATAAGGCTAGTGGTGCTGTCAATGACAGCGCGCTCAGCATGCTCCTCGGGCTGGTGAACGGAACTACCTCTGCAGCATTACAACAGTAGACCTAATATGCTCAACAGTCATAACATTTTCAAAACAGGAATATGAATTACAACAAGTTTTCTTTGAATGTTGAAGTCTTACGCTGTGCTAAAGCTGTCTGTATGTTGCAAAATGATTTATAGGTCTAAAAAAATAATTTAAGCCTTCAGAGTTGTAACCTCTGTTAGTAAAGAATTTATTTGTAGAGATTACCTGTTCTTTGAAAAATAAAAGATGGTGATCATTTTAATTATATGGAGAAGTTGGATCTTAATCGAAATATCTATTAGTATTAATGTCAAGGCCTAAGGAGTCCTTGTTTTTTTTTTTTTTAACTGGCTTAAAATATTATTTTCTTAAAAGACCTTCTGCTCTCTTCTGGTGTATTATTTGTTCACTCATAAGGTAACTTGAAGTGCAAGAATGTGTAGATAACTTTATATGCTTTCTGGCCAGAAATTGTTAATATAGAAATGTGAATGCCAAGTGTAATGTATTTATAGTAAGAAAATAAATCTAACACACCCAGGCCTAGGAACAAAATTTCAGCTTTAACAAAAGAATGACTGCATAAGCGAATAACTGCCAGTAAATCATAAGTTTTTGATGTGGTTAAGAAATATAACTTTTCAAGATAATTCCATTGTCACTACTCATTGTATACGTAGTGCTCTAGGTGTTTGCGCCGCCACTCTATAATGGTTGCTCTACACACACTGCCACTCGTTCATATCGGTGGATGTATTCTACTTTTGTATTTATCTATTTACATTTTTTCAGCGTTGATGCGTAAAAACAATAAAATGGGATTATTTCAGGTTTTATGGTTGTATTGGAAGCAATATTACTATGACCATTTTTTTCGTTTTTTATTTAACATTTGGACTGAGGTTTGATGATGACTTTTTTTTTGTCAAATGCATCGGCGATGAGGGAACGAAGGCTTTGAAAATATTCCGTAAGTGTTTTTCTGAAATTTGGCTACACGTGATATTTTCTTACAGCTTTGAAATATGTGACAGATTATGGCCTGATTATATGCAATAACCGCGTTTTCGTATTGAAATAATTGATTAATATGGAGCATGGTACGTTGCCAGTTCGTGAGTTTTGAACGAAATCCTATGGAACCAAGTCGCATCACTTAAGAGCATAGCTGTATAGTAGAATTAAATTGTATTCCAAGGGATAAACTCTAAAGAATTTATTAAAATGAGTGGAAGTTGGTTGGGCTGATGCAAAAACATTTAAGGTTCTGTGCCTTCTAAAAAGAGATAAGGATTCGTAACGTGTTTTGTGAGTAAGGGTCAGAGTTTAGAAATATTAATTGATTACTAACAGTTAAGAATTTTGTAGGTACAGAGATATTCTAGTGGATAAAAAGGAAAAAGGGAATATATAAAAATCTGAGAGAAAAATATGTAGTCCAAAGATATCAAGATATTAAAAATAAAAGTTTATGATATGGAGTTCGCGGTGCTCTACTTCCCTTCACTCCGTTTATTGAATTTTCATGTTCTCTTCCGTATTTTCCTGTTCTTGGCATCTTTATTCAACTTCCGTTTTAATCAACGCACGTGAATGCAGACGATTTTCCTTTTCACATTTCATTCTCAATTTCTTTGCAACTTCTCTTTTACCTCAATAAATCCTAAACTTCAATGATAAATCCCATGTTACACTATTGTCTTATCATGCTTTCATAACTGAGTAGTCTTCTCCACATTTGTTTATGGGCTTTAATGAATAGGAATGGAAAGCTTATTTCCCATTAAGTACCAAGGTTTTATTTCCAGTCTTGTCCCTGTTTCACGGTTACAAGGAGAGAGAGAGAGAGAGAGAGAGAGAGAGAGAGAGAGAGAGAGAGAGAGAGAGAGATTTGTTATAATATGAGCTTAATGTTGTTTTAGTTAAGTCTTAAATAAAACATCTCGATCTCTCTTATTGCAGTTTAAGGAAGAATGTGTATGCATGTGTGTATTTGTGTTAATTTTAATAAAAAGTGAAATATGACTTTATCTCATAAATTCTACGGAAGCTCTTTGACTGATAAATAGCAATATGGTGTAAGGAGATATATTAGGGAGATATGGACTTGATAAAATAGCAATAACAAAATCTAAGTAATTGGCGCTCCAGTAACCACTAAATGACATCCATACCAAATTATAAAGTCGAGGACGGCAAGCAAAATGAGATTTGCATATTCACTTCGGAGAATGAAATAAAGGGGAAGCCGGTGGATGGAATGTGTTAGTGAATAAGGTTATCTAGTACGTACAGAAGAAAAGTAAGGTAAAGGAATGCTAATCTCACATTTTCTTTAATACTAATGACTAAATGTGACTCAAATGTATTCTCAGCTAAATATACTGTCGTGCTTCTGATTTCTTGCTCCACTCCATCTATAAGGGCATTAGCTACAGACGTAAACACACCCTTGCGTTTTTAATTGCTCTCAGCAATTATCTTTTGTACCATACTTCCTTAACATTCTCCATATTTTTTGTCTAAATAATTTAACGCACCCTACATATACCATGACCAGGCATTTTGTCACCACCAGGATAAGTACTCCTTAGATATACAGGAATGGATATATGCGGTTTACTGTAGTACTGGAATCATCTTGCATGGCTTGTACTCAGACTGATTCAACTGATATTCATCTTTATATTTATGTTTTGCGGCCTTCCAACTATATTCTGTTTACTTCAGAACATATAGCAGATTTTCCACGACCAGTTGTCGTGCTGTAATGTTTATGTACATACGTCAAAGTACTGTGACTGACTGAACTGGTGGGACTAAAATTCATCACACAGTATAGGCTATGCAGTCGAGGTGTGGTCTCATTTATACCATTTGTACCGTGTGGTTAATTGGTTGAAAGTTAGTTTCAATTTGTATTTATTACAAAGACAATTTGTATTTATTACAAAGACAATTTGTATTTATTACAAAGACTTAATTTTTTCAGCTGTACTGATATATGTGGAAAAGTTTTTGAATAGTATGTGAAAAATATACTGGAAATTTCTATAATTTATAGTAAGGTTATTTGGAAAGCCTACGCCCTGCAATCGCTTCTTTATGCTTACCTCAAGACAAAGGTCTTCATCTTCTGTAAACTGCCACTTTACGACTTTTACATCTCCCCACCTTTACATCGTTATCCCAAACATTTTTTCCTGCTATCCTGTGTTGAAATATTTTCCAACTTTATGGCATTTATATTACACGTGCTTTTAGCCAAGGTAACGAAGGAAGAGACTCGTTTGAAATATTCATTCCTCTACACCACACTTGCACGACGAAGGGTCAATGGATTTTCTCTCTTTTACATTTCAGTGAAACCATTCCTTTTCCCTTTAATGTATATCTAAGTGAATTCAGGAAACTTTTGCGGAATATTTATACTTAATGAGCTTGGATGTTTCCCAAAGTGTTTTTGCATTCAAAAATAAAAAGCTTGTAAAAATCACGAAATATAGGTTAGAGTTTTAGTAAAATGGTTTTAAAATGTGTCGAATTATAGTTTCCATGTGCTGGAACGATAATTGCCTATGAAGGATTATGTCTAAAAACATTCATGTTAATCACCAGACAGTTTGAATGTCGATATGAAAAGATAAATGCAACATATAAAAACACTATGTAGTTTATAATCTCTGAAAGTGAAAAGTGAGTCATTTTTAAGCTACAATAATAATTTTGAGCTTATTGAATTTATGCCATGTCAGTATATTATGATATTACTATCATGTAATATTTGCCGTAAGTTTATTTCTTTTGGTTTAATTACATTTACGACTCACAAGTCATGAGTAATGAAATAAGCCTAAGAGTACTGACGTAGCGCTACGTTTGTAATAGTAAATCACCGCGACCTAATCTATCATATACGTTCAGTGGCGATTATCAACGATGTCTCTTAAATAGATTTTTCTCCTTGCAAGAAACGTTTGAATTTTTCAGTAATACCAACACAACTGGCATAAAGGAAATTATGATCAGTAAAAAAAATAAATCTTTAAAAATAAAAAAAAACTGCTTAAAAAAGGGAAGAATTAAATAAACGAAAAAAAGTGATGCTATAAAGAAATTATGTTTCAAAATTTCAGAAATAGGTGCATGAAGTTTTATCTGATTCCTACATCATTTAATTAAATTTGAAGTTTTCTTTTTCATAACGAAATATAATATATTTGGATCATATGAGAGGCATTTGTCAATAAGGATAGACTAAAAGTTTTAGGCACATCGCAGGGTAGAAAGATCTCCTGTCACTGAAGGATATTTTCCTGTATATGCTGAATAAGGTGGTTGAAAAAAGGTGGATATGGAATGAAAAGATGGGTACATGAGGTATAGTAATTACTGCTTACGATGGAAACAAAAGAGTAAAGGTAATAAGATGGTGGTATGTGTTGCATTCGGTGATTTGTTTATGCTCCTTTTCATCTGACATTATCACATCTAAAGATCTTTGCCAAAATGTCACCATTAATCTTGTCTCCTTCTCTTACGATGAAACACGAATCTCTAAAGATAATGCGCATGTCCCTCTTGTCTACTAGTTCCGTCAGTATTTTAATTTCTATTCCATTCATAACTTATGTTCTGTTACTTGACTTTTTCTATTGTAGCGTTGTTTGCGCTTGTAACAAAGTTCCCCACTGAACCAAGTTCTAGAGATAAAACAATGCGATGAAATAGGGATGAAGGGAATAGTTATATAAATTCAGAACTCTCACTAAACTATGAATCAGAAACCACGAATTCCATCAAGTCGCATTCACATTGTGTTACAACACATCCATCACTTTTTTTTTTCTTTAAATAGATAAATGCAAATCACCATATATGTCATACACTTCAACATATATATTTTTTTTAAGTCATGTAGCATATGGAGCAAATAACGATTTTTTCTGTGAAATCTCTCTCTCTCTCTCTCTCTCTCTCTCTCTCTCTCTCTCTCTCTCTTGTGAACGTTGCTGTTTTGGGATGAAAATCCCAAAGACAAAGACCAGCACAACTGCGAAGCTTCCCGGAAAGTATCTGGCAAGCTATCCTTGCAGCTGTTGATAGATGAGGCAACAGCCAAGGAAAGTCGGTGGAAAGAAATTTTTGCCAATTAACTTTTCGACACTTGGTAAGAACTTTCGAGTACTGAGAAACAAAGGAGGCAATTGGGAGTAATGAACTTTGAGCATATAGCGTATTTGAACACGAGAAAAGTATTATTTTTCCTTTATTCTTAAAATACATTCAGATTTACACAATAATAATAATAACATAATACATGATAAATTATAGTAAAGATTATGTAGTTATTGCTTGAATACGCATTTTATTCTAAAATATTTCATAGTTTTCGCAATCCTTCATTTACATTGTATGCATGATAACTTTCCGACAAGTTTAATAACTGATTAACTGATCATCATGGTTTAAGATAAAGCACTTGCATGTCCCTTAGTTACTTTACACTAAATTTTAATTCTGTACATATTTCTCTGCATCATCTCTGATAAGCTTTGGAGCTAACATTCTTATTCCTCTTCATCCAAACAGAAAATAGCTTCCTGTTACCAGCACATTTCTGTATATCTTTGCAGTAACGTTTATGTTATAAATCTGATTTTTCATTGATAATTTTTCAAGAAAATAATTTCTTAACAGAGAGTCAAATCACTCAAGTACAGACTGAATTGCTTCATAAAAATAAGGCATACTCATTTTGTAATATTTTCACAAAATAATACGTTCTAGTATTAGCTGTTATTGTTTCATCTATACGCAAATACTCTCTCTTCTAATCTATTATGAGAATTACGAAATTTTTCTAAGTTCTTTCCGATTACTTAATGGCTACTTTTATTTCTTATTCGTAGTAGGTATGAAGTGGCGCATAAGGATGGTAGTGCGTACTTGAAGTTATTTTTTCCAGCAGCTGATACATTAGTCATAAAACTCCTGTCGCTTTTTGATGAATGGATGACCTGTTTGTACATTCGCCCAGGCCTACGTCAGTGTGTTTTAAGATAAGCTGCTGGCAGTTACCGTCTCATGAGGTATATCGAAGCAAAATAAGTCACTAAGTTCCTTGAAGTTAAGGTGTGGTGGCTTTAGGCTCAGCAACTGATGCCTTAGGAGTGATTTGTTTATACACTGATGCTTAAGTAGTATGAGTCCTGCAAAAGTTTCTTTATTTCACCCAGAAGGCATCATAAGAGGTGCATAAGGTTAACCATGTCGGCGTTGCTGACGGAATAGTCAATAATCTATTGAAAGACAGCTCAAACTTAAGTATACTAGTCGATTTTCCCATCGATACGAGGATCACAGCACTGTAAGCATCGGGTGTGCACAGTGGGTGACTGCTGTCTCTGAGGGGTATGAGGCATTCTTCTTTCTATCTGACCGAGACTTGTCCACACAAGCAACAGCAGAGCCTTACTTTTTTCCAAAGTGGTATTAAATTCCTCGCTAGAGAAGGTCTCAAACAACATCTTGAGATGTTCCTCCAAATTGGTAACGAAACCCAGCCTTGTAGCTGCCACCCGGTACTGACATCTGGGGGGCACTCTTCTAACTCGATACGCTGTAATTATTGATCAAGTTTTTACTTGACGGATTTTTGCCTCTTATGAAGAGCTTGACTTGTAGAGATTATCTTGATAAAGGGGAGGTTAACCTTGGAGATTGTGATAATTAAGGGATGACTGATGGTCTCGTCAATATTTCCGCATGCAGACACTGAGCGGACCTTCTTTACTCGGCTTCTTGAGCATACGAGGTTTCTGCGAGCAGATCGCTGATTAAATGCACTGTGTTAAATCCAGAATTTATATGATAAATACAGGAATAAATAACCAAATAAAATTAATATAAAGAAAGATGTCTAAACAAGTATTGAATAATTAATTATCTGAGAATGGGAGAGAGAAATTCCAAGCACTATAGTCAAACGAGTGGGGCAAATGGTTAAAAAAAATTCCAACTCAAGACAGAAGTGAGAAGAGAAGGGAAAAGAAAAACTACGCAGAAAAAAAGCAACCGATTCACAGGCTGCTGAGAACAACGACGATGGAGAAGAAGTGAAAAGAACTAAGCCAAAATACGATAAAGTAGCGTGCAGAGAAAGAACAAGATAGTTGCAGAAAAGAAATTGCAGCAGATGATAACAAAGGAGCTGAGATGACCCTCGTCTTGATAGATTAGATATGGTGTTAGCAACCAGTAACCGTAGCAACAAGAAGTGAATATGGGGGCTACAGTGAAAACCCAAATTATTACTTTCTCTTCATCTGGTGGACTCAAACATCCTAACAAGAGCAAATGCGCAAAATTACGAGTGAGTTTGACGGTCATATAGAGCAAAAGAAAGGTTCTCAAAAAAAAAAAAAAAAAAAAAAGAGACGTAAGCGTGAAAATTACCTCTTGAAACAAATATCAAAATCAATAGAATTTAGCAAATTTAAATCATGGGTCAGGAGGAGACAATGACATTTGAAAGGCATGGCCTCGATTTATTTGTGATTATAAACAAGAGGCTATGATTTTACATATAAAAAACAATTAATCTATTATGAGATAATGTAGCAGTGAGCAAAATGTACAATAATCTATTCCCTAAACTCGAATGTAAAAAAAAAAGACTACAGAATTGAGCCAAACAATCATAACCAATTGAAAAAGAAATACACAATGACAATAAAAATAATTGATCTTTTACGAGTAACAAGTGTCAGATTGCAAAGTATCGTTTTCTGTATTTAAGAATCTATTGAGTCTTTATGGCTGCTGCTTAAGTGCATCAACTTGTGGAAGCACGAGGTGTTTCTGAATCTCTCCTCATTAGTATGGGTGGAAGATCAGTCGAAAGCTCAGGCTTCCCATGACACTGAGCTTTCTAGAAAAACTTTATAGAGAATAATATTGGGAAGAAGCTCTGCCTACTTACACAGGAGGATCATTGAGTTCCCGATGTAAGTTTTTAACTAAATACAAAAAGTTTACTACATGGTATTCTGAAATTCAGCTCTTTTGTGTCATTTGTATTAATAGTGCTCACGTGTCGGCCACATTCACCTTTTGAAAATAAATCAAAAATAGGTGTGTAATGCAGCGCTGATTGGTGTTGCTATTGGTTTTCGTTGAATAAAATTAAAATGACTGTCAAAGGAACAATTACTTTTCCATCAATGAGAAATTCAACGTGACATTACAACGGAAATTATTTTATATATCTGAAACACCCAGTTATGAAAATCACCATACTGCAAGAGTCTGAAATATAAAACATTTCTTTCTGGTTATTGAAAGATAAATAACAAATAAATAAAAAAAAATCTACAGGGCGATTTTTTTATCAGTTTAAGAAACTGTTTTTGCAAGATTTCTGTTTTTTTCACCAGAAACATCATATAATCAAGCTGCCTGACAAACATGAATTACCTGGCGCACATACACGAGGAATCAGCACTAAGTGTGTTGAGAGTAGATGTCGAAAACATTCCTTTTACAGACGTTTCCTGTAACCTAGTGTAATTTTTTCTGTTTTAATTTTTTTCTGTGAACTATTTGAAATATACAGTTCAATATAGAGGACTTATTGTGTTCACAATCTAGTTCTGCCGTTTTATATGAATCATGTTAATTAAGGTTCAAATCTCCAAACCAGTCAAAACAATTCAAGCAAAAAAAAAAAAAAAAATAAATAAAAATAAATAAATATCACCACACGAAGAGTTAGGTCGTAATACCAGGTTATGGTCGGTCTCTTCGCCTACTGAATTTCAACAAGGATACCTTAGGAAACGTGGTATGTTATGTTCTTCTGTTTTGCTTTACAAGAATGAATGATATTCTGACGAACATATTTTCAAGCTTGTCATGAAATTTTATTATGTACTTAACTTTATAACACAACCTGATAACTAATGTGCAAGATAGCGTTGACTGGAGGCATTTCTTATTTCATTCGGACAATAGAGAGAGAGAGAGAGAGAGAGAGAGAGAGAGAGAGAGAGAGAGAGAGAGAGAGAGAGAGAGAGAGAATTTGTTTTTCTCTCTTATTTTTGTCAGAGGTGAAAATAACATAAAGTAATTCACACATATTGCGGTGATTTTTTTACCATTAGGATGGACGAAGGAAACAAGGTAGTCATGGGTAGGGTTTATTGCCGGACTTCTCCCCCTTTTACCTGAGTTGTCGACTTAATGGGACTAAGGAAAGAACGTGAGAAGGAGAGATACGGTGATGGGAGTGTAAGATGCTGCTACGTGAAAAACAGCAGAGCGATGAAAGTGCAAGAGTAACCATATGTATGATGAAAATTATTCTTGTATTTTGTTGATACTTATGCAGAATTACGTTAATGGCTTTGTCAGAATTGAGTTTAATAAAGTCATCATTTTGAGGGAAGGATATTAAATGATTCTTTTAAATTTTGCTGTGCTCATGCCTCATTCAATGCTGGTTCATGCACGGCTAATAGCTTCTGAGCTCCACTTGATCCGTTCACTGAGTGGACAGGCATGTAGGCTTTAGCCGTCGTTCGTGCGTGAGTTGCTTTTGTTTTGACTGGTCGTGAATCCTAGTGTAGGATCGAAACTCATACCTGCGTTATTACAGCCAGATTGAAAATCTTGTATAATATTAAGTCTGTAGTGATATCAGACGGCATGAAAATTTTATTAGTTATAATAAAAGGGTACAGTTACAGGAAAAGGCTGAACTCTCAGAAATCTGGAGATTTTAACAAATGAATGATTTTGTGCAGTTTGTTAATAAAATAAAAGAAAGACCGACGCAGTTAAAAATCTTTCTTTTTAGGCGTAATAATAGTAATAATAACAACAACAACAACAACAAAAACAACAACAACAATAATAATAATAATAATAATAATAATAATAATAATAATAATAATAATAATAATAATAATAATAATAATCTGAGATACTTTTGGTTCTTATAAATATTTGACTTTCTTAGAAACTCATCTGCGCTAAACATTGACAGGCTATATCGCCTTGGCTTCTTAGTTGTGTACCTCTAGACCAGTGGTTCCCAAAGTGGGCGGTACCGCCCCCTGGGGGCTGTGGATTGATATCGGGGGGGCGGTGAGGCAAAAGGGGGTGGTTGGGGGGCGACAGGGTGGCATTAAGAGCATTTAATTTTAAGCAATTAAAAGCAAAAAAAAAAATAAATAAAAAACACAGACTTAAAATTACCCGATTGTGGGGATCTACGACTTCTTAGTGAGTTCCAGCCTGATGTGGAGAAACCGATATCCCTGCGCCAAGCACACCCATCCCATTAACAATAATTATGAAGACCAAGTTTAATAAATTAAGTATTGTTTGTGGAATACATCTTCGAGTTTAATATTGTTGTTTTCAATTTGAAGCAAACCGTCCGGCCGCCCCCCCCCCAAAAAAAAAAAATAATAATACTCGCGTGTGTGTATCGGCGGGAGGGGGGCGCTAGGAATCCATCTGGAAGCCAAGGGGGCGCCAGCCTGAAAAAGTTTGGGAAACTCTGCTCTAGACAAACGAGGCGAACTATGATGTAACAATAATTCAAGTTGAGAGAGAGAGAGAGAGAGAGAGAGAGAGAGAGAGAGAGAGAGAGAGAGTTCACATAAAATTTCAGCAAATGTCTTCGAAAAAGGGTGGCTTTTGAAATCCCCATCCTATAATTCTCTGAACATTTAAATAAAAAAAGTAGTTTTAGCGTATAGCATTTCATGTTCATGTTGGAACTATATTATATATATATATATATATATATATATATATATATATATATATATATATATATATATATATATATATATATATATATATAATATCAGGATGAACATATATATATATATATATGTAAAGCCAATTCTGAAGCCTTCACTTTATTTAAGTCTCTGTTTTATGAACAAAGGTTTGATCTCGCTTATCCCGAGATTTTATGTGATAGCGTGTAGCGTGAGCCAACGTCATCAGTTATATCTTTCCCTAACTAAAATCTAAGGACTACTGGAATGAGATACTAAGTACAAAACTAAAACCTTTATTGACAAAAAAATAACGAAAATAACTTCTTAAAAATTATAAAAATGGAAACGAATGATTCATCAAAGAATCAAAAATTCTTCTAAGGAAATAAGATTCCAAAATCGCAAACACCCAATTACTTAAGGGAATACAGAAAATAACTCATCTGTCAAAACACCAACAGGTCAATTAATAAAATCAGGTCATCTCAAAAAAACGTCATGCCACTCCCTTCCTTGTAGGAGGGAGAGAGGGAAAAAGGAGAGAAATACTCCACAAGTCCTCTGGGACAGTCTTCATGTGAAAAATAACACCTCACATTTCTTAGAGTCACTGATATCGGATCGCAATGCCCGATCAAACAACGGTCCCTCCCATTATATTCATTATGCAATGCACGAACAAACGTACTTTTCCGTGACATCATTCGAGGTCAAAGTACGGCAAGACACGCCTCTGTACTTCAAGGCATCACGAAGTATACGTACACACACACACATTATCGAAATGCATTCTTCAAAACCGGATTTTGTAACCGGTTCATTGCTAGAACATTCTTGGCTGACAACGCATTTTGCCAGCCCGTGACCTGTCACCAAGGGGGTTTCTTCGACCCTTGTGATCTGAGAATGTTTCAGCATTTTCCTATTTGCTGTGTATAGTCAGAATGGACCCTGCGAATAGCTGACCCAACTTTTCAAAGGTCACCTTCGCGAGCACTTACATATATATAGTTTTCAAGGTCACTGAGGGGAATAGTGATACTCCCAATGCCCTTTAAGTCCAAGTTCATCCCCTATAGGAAGGGAGGTGAGAAGGGATGGGAAGAGGCTGACATGTACAAATAACCAAAAACAACAGGTATTAGTGTCTAATCCATAGTTTTTGAGGTCATTAAGATGCATAGTGACACTTCTGTTGCCCTTTAAGTCCAAGTTCAGCCCCTGTAGGAAGGGGGTGAGAAGGCATGGGAAGGGAGTGACTTGTAAAAATAACCAAAAATGACAGATATTAGTGTTTAATCCATAGTTTTTGAGGTTGCTGATATGAATAGTGACGCTCCCGATGCCCTTTACGTCCAAGTTCAGCCTTAGGAAGGTGGGGGGGGGTGAGAAGGGGTGGTAGGGGTGATATGTAAAATTAAGCAAAAATGACAGATATCAGTGTTTAATTCAGTGGTTCTTACCCCACGGTTGCAGCCCAAAGTTGGGTCACCAGACTATTTCAATGGGTCCCCAAGGGTTATAACTTTATGGGCTTATTATTCCCCCAATACTCTTTTTAGAATTATTATTACTAGAGAAAATATTCTATTAAGATTACACAATTCATTAATATCATAGATCATTATTACGCAGATGTGCTGCTTGCATTAATAAAAATCTCTGCATCTAATTTTGTTTTTGTAACACGTTTTCATAAGCATAATTACATAAAAAGAAAAGGTTTATGAGGGCATGGGTCGCCATGGTTAATTTGGACCAGATTTTGGGTCACTACCAAAAATGATTAAGAACAGTGGTCTAATCCATAGTTTTGGAGGTTGCTGAGATGAATAGTAAAGCTCCCAATGCCCTATAAGTTGAAGTTCAGCCCCGATAGGAAGTGTGTTGAGAAGGGGTGACAAATAAAATGTAAAAAAATGACAGATATTGGTGTCTAATCCATAGTTTTCAAGGTCACTGAGACGAATAGTGACACTCCCAATGCCATTTAAGTCCAAGTTCAGCACTGATAGGAATGGGGGTGAGAAGGGGTGAAATATAAAATGTCAAAAATACTTGGCAATGTAATTGAAGCAACTATCTTAACAGGAAATAGAGAGGAAGTGAGAGAGAGAGTAGAAGGGCCTTGGACAGAGAAAGAGGGAAAGAGTGGGGGGTAGAGAGAGAGAGAGAGTTTATCGGTTGTCATCCAGAGTTTTCCCGGGCAGCACTGGGTTGGTCAGCTAGTATGTGTGTGTGTGTATATAATATATATATATATATATATATATATATATATATATATATATATATATATATATATGTGTGTATAGATATATATATAGTCAGGTTTGGTCGTTATTTTATTGAAACAGTCATCTAAGGTTGTTTGCCTGTTTCTCCTTCTTTCTGCTTGTTTTTATCAGGTTGGTGAGGTAATGTCGGCTTTGTTGAAAAGAGCAGTATTAGTCAGGTTTTGGAAAGCAGATCAGCAGGTTCTCGACAATGGTCTGTCGAGAACACAGCAGCAGTAGTTTCTGAGGATTACCTTATTGATGGTGATGGCAGCAACAGCCTGCTTTGGAAGGATCACCAGGGTGTTGGTGAGGACGGCAACAAGTTTTGGAGTGTCACTTCATTGATGGACTGCATACGGCAGGTATTCGTTACCAAGGGAGCACGTCAATTCAAGTTCTCGAGGAGGAGGTCGTGACCGGAGCATGGTCACCAATATTGAAGAGGATTTCTTCAGGACAGCGGTTTAGCTGTTGTGTCGACGCTGTGGTGATCGTTCGGTGGTGGATCGGCGATAGTTAAGCGGCGTTCGATGGTCGTCCTCTAGGGTTTCTGTTTGATGGTGGCGCTCATCGTAAGACTCCATTTATAGTGTATTATTATTCATGTCGTTGTTATCTACAGTGTTTTGTCACTATTGCTGCTGGTTGAGCAAACGGCTCTTTTGGTGTTTTTATCATTACTTTTGGTTGAGCAAAAGGCTCTTGTGGATTATTGTCATCATATTATTGTTATTAAGCAATATGTAATTCTGGTTTATGATTATTATTGTTATGAGAGTGGGTGTAGCTCTGGTTATGATTTATTGAATTCCTACTGAATTATTATTTAATTACGCTGCTGTTAGTTTTTTACTGTATTTTCTAATTTACTGTTTTATGATCATCTATGATGTTTCGCTGTGCTTCCCAAGAACCTGAACTCGTTTGTATATAATGTAACATATAATGTAAATAAATTAAGTTAAGGCACGGAGGTATTTTCTTTGGCTCCTTCCACTTTTGGTTGTTGCAGTACTTCAGACCACTCCAGTCCCCATACTGTTCTTTACTTAAAAAAAGAACCTGAATGCCCCAAAAAGGATCATAAAAACAATAATAAAAAAGAACCTGAATATATATATATATAGGAAAAGGGGATCATAAAAACAATATATATATATATATATATATATATATATATATATATATATATATATATATATGTGTGTGTGTGTGTGTGTGTGTGTATGTATATATATATATATATATATATATATATATATATATATATATATATATATATATATATATATATATATATATATATATATATATATATATATATATATATATATATATATATATATATATACATTACTGACATTACATAACAGAGTTTTCTACTTTTATGCTTGCAGCCTAAAAGTAAATATATATAGAATCAAATGGGTAGCACTTCTCTCTGTAAGATATATAAACAAGGCAATTATTCATCGTTACGTAGTTTGAGAACAGCTGCTGATTTGTAACTATATCCAGCTTTGTCTCTTAATGTCCTTTGGACTTGAATATAAATAATTATTGTTGCCAGTGTACTATGGTGTTGTTTTGAGAATAACTGATAACCAATAGTTATGTGGTTACATTATTCTAAAGAAGTTTTTTTAAATTTCTTATTTGGTTAGAGTTTTTCCTCTCCAAGCCATGCAACGAGTTTTTCTTGTCTGGACTCATTCTGGCATACAGCAGGTATCTTTTATCTACTCCTGTGTATCAAGTTTAAAAGCTTTTCAGTTGCCCAGTAGCATACTATTCAACTGTGAATAAAAGAAAAACGATAACCTCCTTCTAACTTTCTTTTATTTAGATTGCTGCAAAAAAGTAAAAAAAAAAAAAAAAAAAAAAATGCCATCTATTCATCCGGCTTCACGGCCAGAAGCTTTTTCAGCATTCAGAAAGGAAAGATACAGATAAACGGAAGATTCTGAGAAGGATGAGGGTCATTTTGGGAGGTGTCGCTTGCGCCATAATATGCAGTTCAAACAGGGTCCACCCTCCCCCACCACGTTTTCAAAAGAAAAAAACAAACTGTATATGAAAATAGATACGTTTAAGAAGGTATGTACATGTAAGCGGCGGCTGAAAGATCCAGTTCAAGTTTTATTTTCTTATTTGTGTTTCATTTGCTTTTTGTCCGTATGGTTTTGCGCTGCTATTAGTGGGGCAGATAAGAGTAATTTTTTTAGAAGAATCGTGCAAATGATGATACAAGCATCAAATTTGGGATTATTGTTCTCCAAGGGATACTAATCAAATCTACCCAATTGGCCAATTGAAAATCCAAAATGGCTGCCATTTTTCAAGATGGCCGCCAAAATAACCACCTGAAGTTGATGTTTTGCTTAGAAATATTTGTAGTTGTCCGAATTGCATTATCTAAGAGTGAATTCCTATGTTTTTAAGCCTGCTGATGTATATTTTCTAGTTTATAACATGGTTAAGGCACTGTATTAAAGGAGTGACATCACTGCTGTGAAACTCAGCATGGGGTTCTGTGTCAGCTAAGTATGAAATTTATGTTGGCATCATACTGCAACAACCTACTAGTATCCCAAATGCTGCCTAATCAACACCAAATCAGTTAGGCAGCTGCACCTGAATGGACAGGACGTGCCAGCGTGGGGGAGCCGAACCAAGGATAACAGGATTTTAGTTATCTGGATGGCGTACAGATCGCATGGGACTTATGGCACTGGATGAACAATCGGACTAGGTGTATGGCACAGTGCAAGAACCTAGTTGCATCCCATACAGGAAAGCACCTATTGTATATTACAGGACATAAGAGGCCTATAATACTATTACATGAACAGGGTGGTAAAAGGATAAACCCTCGACCCTGAACGTCATCGTAATCATGGATGTGAACTCTACTGGCCAATCATGGAGAACAGACTGGGCCAAGTGTTGCTTATGTCAGGAGGTTAAGAAAGAAGATCTAAAATCTCCACAGGCCAATCCTGCCAGAAGAGGGGATGATGGATGTACGAACCTGGCAAAGAAAATTCCTCTATTTCACTCACTCAATGCACTACCAATCAAGCTAGACCCTGCAAGACTTGATGAAGGTCCTGGGATAGAGGAAATGTTGAGAAAAAATAAGGCACAATATCATGAGAGTTGTAGGCTTCTGCTCAACAACACAAAGTTACACCGAGCTGAAAAAAGAGCTAGTCATGTAGGTACTAGTGATGAGGGCAGTAGAAGTAAGATTCCACGAAAGCTCCAAGAAACTAAAACAAAAGAATGCTTCTTCTGCGAAACTGAAGGAGGGGAGCTTAGAGAAGCAATGACAATGCAAGTGAATAGGAGAATAAATGAATGTGCCAAAACACTCAGTGATACAAAACTTCTCGCCAAACTAAGTACAGGAGATGTTGTAGCCCAAGAAGTGAAATATCACCCTGATTGGTTGGTGGCATTGTATAACTGAGAATGGGCATACCTAATGGTGCGGGAGCAAGAAAAGGCACAGGAACACTGGAAGGATGCATATCCAATTGCTTTCTCTGAACTAGTCACCTACATCTGCGAGATGAAAAATGCCAGTGAGAGGCCACCGATTTTCAAGCTTGTTAATTTGACCAAGCTTTACAAGCAGAGGCTGGAACAGCTTGGTGTTGACTCACCTGATGTTCATCCTACTCGACTCAAGGATCAGCTGCTTTTGCACATTCCACAGCTGCAAGCTCATTGCCAAGGACGAGAAGTTCTGTTGGCTGTTGAAACTGATGTAGGTTGAATCCTATCAGAAGCATCCCATTATGGTGAAGCGATCCATCTAACAAAAGCCGCTGGGATAATAAGACAAGACATGCTTCATCAGAAATCAAATTTCAGCAGCTATTTTCATGACAAAGACTTAGATGCATGATCGAACATGGTGCAGACATCAAGGCCATCATGGAGCGTCGAAATCAGACTTTGCTATATCACAACTTCTACAGTACAACTGCTTTGCCAAATACAAGGAAGGAGTGGATGTCCACAGGCATTCCAAGGGCCGGGAGCCACATTTTGCAGTCTACATGGGCCTGTATGTGTTTGCCAAGACGAGGAAGAGACAAATAATTGAAATGCTCCATGAGAATGGGCTCAGCATATCATATGACCGAGTCCTACAAATCTCGGCACAGTTAGGAGAAGCAGTTGTTGCACAGTATGTGGAAGATGGAGTAATCTGTCCCCCAGTCTTGAGAAAGAATTTGTTCACAACTGGAGCAGTTGACAACATAGATCATAATCTGACTGCGACCACAGATGGAACATCTTTACATGGTACAAGTGTGTCCATTTTCCAGCATCCAGACACAGGAAATCCTGATGATGAACGTGAGCCACTCAAACTAGATATAGAGTCAAAAATGAAGGTTAAAAAAGTTCCAGGACTTCCAGAAGCATACACTGATATTCAACCAGCATACATCACCAAAAACCCCAATCCTCCTCCAGTTGCAAGCCAAGCTTTACCAGCACCAGAGTCAATCAGGTCACATTTGAAAGAAGAATATTCTTGGTTGGAGGAAATCTTCTTCACTGAGAATGTGGCTGATGCAGTCAGCATCACATGGTCGGCATATCATGCGACACAAAAAAGGAGCCGTCCATTTGAAGTGAGCATATCGGCAATAATGCCTATGTGGCGAGACCAGGCACACTCTGTTGCAACTATCAAGCATGCCATGGAGAAGGTCCGTGATACAGTGGCTTTTTTGAACCCACAGCAGACACTTGTAATTGTTGCTGACCAACCATTGTATGCTCTGGCAAAACAAATACAGTGGAAGTGGCAAGAATATGGAGAGGATAAGTTCGTTGTCATGTTCAGAGGCCTTCATATAGAAATGGCTTCACTGAGATCGATAGGAACATTACTACAAGACAGTGGGTGGACCAGTGCCATTGTGGAAGCAGGGGTGGCCTCATCTGGTACATCAGAGCCTTACCTGTCTGCATCCAGTGTCACAAAGACAAGACAAGCACACCAGATTACAGCATGCAGCTTGAACAAACTGATGAAGAAGGCATATCATAATTTCTGCTCTGAAGAGTCTAGCACATCAGAAATAACCTTTGAGGACTGGTGTGAAAAATGGAACAAAGAGAGTCCGCAGTTCCAATTCTGGAGTCTGGTGCTGGACATGGAACTCATGATATTCACCCTCATCCACTCATTCACAGAAGGAGACTTCAACTTGTACCGTGAAGCACTTTCAGAACTGGTGCCTTACTTCTTTGCAAATAACAATGTTAACTATGCCCGGTGGATCACTATTCACCTCCGAGAAATGATGTCACTCGAACAACAACATCCAGACGTGGCCAAGGAGTTTCACAATGGTAACTTCGTCATCCACAAGTTGAAAAGAGAATTCTCTGGCATGGCAATTGATCAAGCGCATGAGCACAATAATGCAGTGATCGAAGGTGACGGAGGAGCAACTGGGTTGACAGAAGACCCATTGGCACTTTGTAGGTGGATGGTCGATGAACTTGAAGTTAGTCGTCTACTAGCTGGATATGAGGCCATATCTGGTACGAAGGATGCCACATACAGCAGCAGACACCACAAGCAGACACCGAGTGCCCAGGAATCTTTCTTTGAAAAGGTGAAATCACTCTCTGCAGTGGTGCAGGAGATGGGTAACCCATTCCAAGAAGAATCAGCAGACCTGATGGTGTTAGATACAAAGAACATTACATACCCAACTCTTGCTGAAATGGTAGCTACACATCACTGGAGAGGCAAAGAGCAGTTCCTATCATTTATGAAAGGGCTAGAGGATGAAGCTGAAAGTCTTTTCTATCTTCCAATCAAGAAGAACCCTGTTTCATTCTTCAAACAAGAACAGGCAGAGGGAATTTCTAAGGAGAAAGTCCTAAAAGATGACTGTCAATTATTCTCGCGACTGTTCATCTCAAGCCAGAACAGACAGTGTGATTTGCAAGAATTCTTCAAGTGTGAAAATCAGTCATACCCTGCATCTCTCAGTGACAGTGGCAAGCTTCATACGTGTCAGAAGTCACAGTTGGTTGAAATTATTGAAGCACAAGTGAATGTCCCAGTGGGAGAACCAAAGGGAGATATAGTCATCATTGATGGCTCAGCACTTATCAATGCCTCACCTCCAAATACTTCAAAGACATTTAATGACTATGCCAAAGAAGACATCATCCCAAAGGTGGAATCCTATGGTGTTCGGTACAAGCGGGTGGACATAGTCTTTGATGCATACAAGAAATCAAGTCTGAAATCAGAGATGAGGTCAAAAAGGGGAAAGGAATCAGAAGAACAGTGACAGAAACAAACAAGGCACCAGGAAACTGGCAAAGCTTCCTTCATGACCCCAGCAACAAGGCTGAACTGTTTCACTTCCTGGCCGGAAAGATGTGTGTAGCAGAAACGACAAGCACAGTCATCATCACAAAAGGAGAGGATGCCATTAGCAACACAGTGAAGTCTCTGGATGCTGTGTCCCCATGTTGTCACAAAGAAGCTGACAGTCGAATACTTGTTCACGCTAAGGTTGCAACGACTGACGGGAGCAAGTCTATAATCATCAAGACTAATGACACTGATGTGCTAGTCATAGCAATATCTGTACTGCCATCCTTCCAGAAACTAGGTCTTCAGGAAATGTGGATTGCCTTTGGCCAAGGAGCCCATATGCGATGGATTCTAGTCCATGAGCTAGCTTCTGCAATTGGGCTTGAGAAAGCTAGAGGGATCCCTTAATTTCACACATTCACTGGATGTGACATTGTGTCTGCCTTCTGTGGGAAAGCGAAGAAATCTACATGGCAGACTTGGAATGTATTTGATGATATTACTGAAACATTCATCAGTCTCAGCCAGCATCCAACATTGATTCGCGATCTTGACATGCAGAGGCTGGAAAGATTCATTGTCCTCATGTACAACAGATCAAGCGCAGCCATTGGTGTGGACGAAGCAAGACTAGATTTGTTTGTCTGCAAGCAGAGGCCGTACAACTCAATTCCACCAACACAGGCAGCCCTAAGAGAACATGCAAAGCATGCAGCCTACCAGGCTGGGATCATCTAGGGCCAGGCAACCCACTGTAATCCACACATGAGCAGTCCAGCTGAATGGGGGTGGACACAGAAGGGAGAAGCATGGCAGATACATTGGACAATACTACCGCTGATTGCAGCAAGCTGATAAGAATTGACAAAGTGCTCCTGTAAGAAGGTTGCAAAGGAAGATGCAAGTGCTCTCAGGAAGAGCTTCCCTGCACATCACTCTGCAGCTGCATTTGTGAACAGTAGCAGATAGAGAAACAGCAGCCCGGTATGCATAACTTTGAAAATGTACTAGCCAGGACAAAACTTATGTAAAGAAAGACAAACATCTTGGCGGTCATCTTAAGAAATATGTCTCAGAGTGCTTTTTAAACAGGAAAATATAGTACAGCAGGCTTCAAAACATAGGAATCCAAACTTAGATCTTGCAAATCAGACAACTACAAATATTTCTAAGCAAAACATCTACTTCGGGTGGTTATTTTGGCGGCCATCTTGAAAATGGGCGCCATCTTGGATTTTCAAGTGGCCAATCGGGCAGATTTGATTAGTATACCTTGGAGGACACTAGTGCCAAATTTGATGCTTGTAACATCATTTGTACGATTTTTCTGTTATCTGCCCCACTATATGTGGCTGGTGAAATTTTCTAGAAAATTCAGATGAAACGCCCATTATATGACATTTATGTTACTGTTCTTACTATGGTTCCATCCCGTGAAGGTGGTCCTATTTTCTCTTAGTTTTTGCATTTCATTCACCCTTGCTCTGTGTCTCAGTAACTGAATCTGAGGTTGATAAATGCGTCAGTAGGGACGTTTTATCTGGGTTTCTTTACTTCTTCTGTCATCCTTCACGTAGGAAGTTTCACATCTTGTCTCTAAATTCACCCATGAAAGACAATAAATAAAGGAATTAATTTCTCGCCGTCTGTAGTATGAAATGAGTCATGACATATCTTGCCAGTCCTGTTGTTATAGTCGTCGTTTACCACTACACCCAGCTAGTTCTTAGAGTTTATGATATGAAGGAATGTTGGTTACATAGAACATTAAATATAGTTTAGGGATATTCTGCTTGACAGCGAACCTGGTTTTTTTTTTATGTTTACATGGATTTCATGAAATAACCTGTGACTCGTTTAATAGCAGTAAGCAGAGGTACCGTAATGCGAGGACCTGGTCCTGAACGACTTTGGATGCTCAGACTCGCCACTAGAGAGGCCAAATTTACCTAGTATTTGGGTACCGAAAGGACGGCCTTAGCGGCGGGGCCCCGGTTGCTAAGTCCTTGCTTTTCTGACAAAACCTGCACCGTTGGCTGCTATGTATTATGAAGGAAAGGCTAGAGAGGAAATTATTCATTATTTTGGCGTGCCTGACCGACAGCCCTTATGTACATAAGTGCATGTACTTGAGCGTTAGTACCAGTTGTGGTGTTACAAAATGTACGGCTACAAAAATATTAGTTACCATGTTGACAGTCTTGGGGTGGCTATTTGATGCAAGACACACTCACCCACACCAATATGGTGCCATACTTTCAACAAAGTTAGACTTCCCCTAGATAATTATTAAAGCTCCTAAACAAAAAGCACTTTAGAATATAAATGCTATTATGAGTTACATAAAACGAATAGGATCATTTACTATCTTCTTTTATACTTTTTGGATACTTTTGATACTTTTCACGCACACACGCACAAACACACCCACACACAACACACACACACACACACACACACACACACACACATACATACATACACACACACACACACACACATATATATATATATATATATATATATATATATATATATATATATATATATATATATATATATATATATATATATATATATATATATATATATATATATAATATTTTGAATATGTTAAATATTTTGTTCAAAACTGACACATTCCAATGAAATAAATTCATATCAGGTTGTTGTAACTATATCATAATTCAATTTGTATTTGTCATTGTATTTGCAATGAAAGGACGTGTGTAGCCTACACATGCAGATCAGTTTGCATGTGAAAAAGTAACAAAAAAGACAGTAAATGATCCTACTCGTCTTATGTAACCTTTTTATAGTATTTATATTTTAAAGTGTTTTGCTTATATGTAGTGTGAAAGAAATTAATTAATATAGTTTATGAAGCCAATAGAATGTCACTTCATATTTTGGTGAAATTTTTACGAAGTTTTTGAGACCTGTTTTCTACTATAACCATTATAGCTTTTGTCGAACATAAAATTACAGCAAATTCACCTAACCTAACTCACAGTCAAAGGGAGTCTTATTTTTTTACCACATAAATTAAAGAACAAATATGCCAAAAAGTTTTCTTTTCAAGTTTTTAATTAGCTTTTACTCTTATCAACTACGGGAAAAATACAAAATACCAAACCTAAAACAGTTTATGGACATGACTCTTCCTGATCAATACTCAGTATGTTTCCACTATCTATTCTTCAATGCCAGAATTATAAGACTGACAGAAAATAAGCAGTTTTCAAAAGTGGTCGTAAATTAACTTTGCGTTTTGGAACTTAGATATTGTTAGAAATAATGGAACAATAAATTAGTGCACTTAATGTTAACATTTATTATCCGTCATTATCCTGAGAAAAAAAAATGAGCGAATGCTTCATAAAACGAAGTTTGTTAAAACTCGGAAGTCAAGTTTCATAAGACGTAAATGTCATTACAAAAGCAAGAGAAATATATGAATATACATAAAACTGTATCATAATAATATTTGATAAGAAGTATAACCACTGAAAGCAAGCAAGCATAGATTTCTTGTTTTAATGGCAGGGAAGAGTTTACAACTGAATGTTATGTGAGGACTATTCCTCTGCCACTTCTTAGTTTTTAGAAGCACTCAATTACTGCAACAAGGATCTGTGTATGTTTGGAGAACGGTCATCGATATGCACTTCCAACTATATGAAATGGATGCAGAAGGTAATATTAACCAAAACACAATTGATTAGCAGATCTCTTACAGATTTCCCACCCCATCTTCCCCTTCCGGTGGATGGAACTTTGCGGAATGACTCTGGAGCTTTAACTGTTCAAGGTGTAACTTTTGACTCTCATCTAATTCTTGAGAAACATCTAATGAAAGTTTCAGCAGACGCCGCACGAAAGTTAGGTATTGTTCGTAAAGGCCTCCTATATTTATAGCAGTGATAAAATTAATGGAACCTGTTTTAGGCCCTTTGTGCTTCATTTACCGGAATTGAATTAAATATAGAATTTAGGCCAAAGGTCAAGCACTGGGACCAATGACGTCATTCAGCACTGAAACAGAAATTGACAGTAAAAGTTTGAAAGGTGTAAGAGGAGGAAAACCTCGCAGCTGCACTATGAGTCAGTTGTTAGGAGAGGGTTGAAAGTAAGATGAAAGAAAGAGAATATGAAAGTATGTACAGTAAAAGGAACGAAATGGGTACAGCTAGCGGCCGAAGGCACGCAGCAAAGCACCTAAGTAATGCCTACAGTGCACTGCATGAGGCGCACTTACGGGACTACCCCGCTAAGGGGTCCTTTCCTTTACTGGAATACTGTTCTCCGGTGTGGATGTCTGCTTCTGCCAGAGATTTATCTATTTTAAATAGTGGTTCGTGGTGTTACGTTTCTGTTTCCTAATAGCAGCAGTTATGACTTCGGTCATTGACGGATGGTCTCTTATTTGTCACTTTTTCATAAGTTGTATTTCAACAGATCTTTCACATTCACATTTGATCCCTGATCCCCTTTTCCTGCCAAGAGCAACCAGATTCGCGGACCAACAGCACAATATATGCAGTAAAGAGCCTCGCTGTCGAACTTCTCAGTTCCAGAGGTCCATTATTCCTTACACTGCTGGACTGTGGAATAACCTCCCAGAGGATGCCGTGCAATTGGAACTTCAGAAGTTCAAGCGAAGAGGCAATTCATTACTACATTAGTACTATTCTCCTTGCATTTTGATACATTTTTATCTATTTATTAATTTATTTTTTTAACAAGTGGGATCTCTTCTTTCTGCATTTCCCTTTACCTCTTACTTCTTACTAATGAATACCATATTCTTTGGCAGCTTGAATTTCAAGTCAATGGCCCCCATGGTCTTGTTCCATATGAATCGGTTTCATTTTCTGAATAATAATAATAATAATAATAATAATAATAATAATAATAATAATAATAATAATAATAATAATAATAATAATAATAATAATAATAATAATAATGATATTTCTTTTTGGTACTGTAAGAAGATAAGACCGACTAAAAGAAATAAAAAATCTCGTTAGTGATGATTAGTCCGCATGTTGACATCAAAGGCCAACAAAACCCTTGAACCACTGAACTATTCAAGTATTTCATACATAGGCTTAATTGAACAACTTTGATCCCTGTAACTCCATCACCGAAAGTACACAGGAGGGCCTTTGTAGACAACTCCTGATTGGATACTCTCTGGGATATTATCGTTACTTCTCTTACCTCGTAATGAACTATTAATTGCATTTATCACTGACTCCGCTCGAGATGGTCGATTCTGGCTTTTTCCGTAACACTTTAGAAGTTCAGATATGAATTACTTCGTAGGTTGGGCCTACACCCTTAAGTTCTTTACTAAAAAATTTGGTATGTAAATGTTTCGGTCAGAATTGAATGAATTTGAGATTGCACAAAAAAAACGAATATTGTTTATTTCCTTTGACCACTGAAAAAGAAAACTTTAATTTCGATGAAATTCTGTAGGATAAGGCGTTATGTTAAACCATGTTTGCCTCGGGTTACCTAATAAATTAAGCATTTGAATTCGGATAAAAGAAAGTCCTGAGAAAAAAAATCCTGGACTCAGTCCGGAGCCTTACATGAACGCAAAAATAAATGACTGAATGAGAACTAAAAGGGAAGGCCAGGAAATTTAAAATGAAAAAATGGCCCCACATACAAAGAATAAAAACGCACAATATTCTTTAAATTAATGTTTTTCAGTACTTGAAAACAAGGTTATTCAGTCACATAAAATCAGAAAAAGCCCCCACACAGAAAAATAAAAATGCACAACATTCTTAAAATTAATGTTTTTCAGTACTTGAGGAAAGGTTATTCAGTCACAGCTTTTATGTTGGATTAAACATAAGAGAGAGCAATGCATTATTTTCTACGAATAAAGAATGTGTATCTTGATCTATACAGTCAGTATTCTGCTGCACCTCTGTGTACAGCAAATGATGTTTCTTAGTTCACTGAGTGCTGTTCTTGGTTGCTCAGTTCCATATTTTGTGGCATAAGGTTGATCCTAATTTTATGTTTCTATTTTCAGTACATATATTTAACAATATTATTTTCGTTGCTGAGTCATTTGTATTGATTTTATCTGCTATAACTTGTGTATTTTAGTTCTGATGATAAAGCCAAGCTTCAGAACGTCGGCTGATAAAAAAACTTGAAGCGTACATCACCTACTTTTTGTCCTCCTACTTATGCTGTACATCTACAGTATAAGAAAGAGAGAGAGAGAGAGAGAGAGAGAGAGAGAGAGAGAGAGAGAGAGAGAGAGAGAGAGATGATGATGATGATGAAAAAGAAACCAAGAAGAGTGTCATTCATCTCTGTAGTTTCTTTACACCATTGTTTCGAGAATACATTTCCATCACCAATGTTACACAGAAACACGAAAATAAAATTAGGAAATATTACAGCAAAAAATTGATCAATAGCCACTGCGTTAATAAATTACTTAGTTTTATAATTCAACAGATTAATTCTTGGCTAAATGTAAAATAAGACATGAACAGAGCACAATGTCGGAGAAATTATAATATATATAATATTATATATATATATATATATATATATATATATATATATATATATATATATATATATATATATATATATATATATATATATATATATATATATATATATATATATATATATATATATATATATATATATATATATATAAAATATTATATGTATATATAATTATGTGTTACAATATATAAAAACATTCTACAAATATGATATGTGTCTCTGTGAAAATTTTTATGTTTTGCTTTGAGATTCGTCATTTGTTGTAAGATATGATAATATGATCTTAAAATGTCTTTTTCTTACAGATAAACTGTGTATCATGTGATTCTGAATATGTTTTGATATGTTTTTTTTTTATTTGTTTAATATATTGTGCAGTATATTAAAATGAGTACTGAGTGTTTTGAAATCGAATTCGTAACATGCTGAGTAGAGAGAAAGGTTAGGATTCTTATCACTTAGCCGCATCCTGTACTGCTATAAGTGTTTGGAGGAAGTCATGTTCGGAGGGCCACTTTGCTTATCTTTGAAATGAGATGACAGTTATCGGCCAAATGCTTGTTACACATTTGTTCTGTGTGCCTATTCTGAAGTTATTATCTTTGTCTATGCCTATTAAAGTTTTCATAATCTGAGTAGAAAAAAATGAGGAAGTGAGAGAGATGAAGTTGACACACTGAGAGCCAAGCCAGTTTGGTTGCAAAATACTTTTTCCTATTTGCTCAAGTGTTTAACCCACGACAGGAAATGTCAATCATACAGATAAGAGCTCTGGCATATTTTCTTCTGAGCCTTAGAATTCTCTGTGTGTATTCTTTGTGTATTCTGTAGAAGAGGAATAAGGTGTTCTGTGTATTCCCTATGTGTATTCTTTGAGTATTCTGGGAGGGCTTGAAGATAAAAGAAGAGTACTGAATGAAAAACAGTTAGTTAGGCAAAGGGGTTACTGGCATAAGTTTCTCTCTCTCTCTCTGCTCATAATAGGGTGTAAATTTTGATCATTTTCCCGCTAATGTTAATAATTTTGTGACTTACTGAAGGTGTTGGTATTTTACAAGCATTATGAAAAGTGTATAATGGTGTACCACTTGTAAAAGGTAATGTGATATTTACTGGTTTTATATTATGTTAAGAGTTAAAGTGATGCTCTAGTTAAAAGAGAATTATTATTTTGATAAGAGATGGATAATATCACTTATAGTGAGTTCTAATGTGTTTTGCTGCTAACTGTATCTTACAAAGTGCATATAATTGTGACTTGGCAGTGTTGTCTTTGAGAAAGTCTTACAAGGATGTGAGTTTATCCTTTTTTCTTTTTAAAACGAAGGTAATCTTTTGAGAGATTGATATAATCTTTAATCATATTTTGTCTTAGCGAAATTGCTGTTTGTATATTTCCATGTTTTGCATATTTCATTCTTATATGTTTGTGTTTTTATATTAGTCACACAAGTTGAAATGTTTATAATTTCAAAATATTTACCCAAAATTTTGTAATGGTGATTGCTTAGCATTTGTTAGTGCATACTTATTATTGAGAGTTCAGAGAATACTTATATGGATTGTAGTCAGTAATACTTTGGTGAACACTTGTGTTGAGTTTAGTTAATCAGGTATATATTTAAAACTTGAGTGAAAGTTAGGGTTTGAATCTTACCTAATTAAATTGCTTTCTTGATAAATTAAAGTTTTGTGAATTGATCTCGACTAATAAATACTTAAATCTTAGACTGTTGTCAAGTATTAGTAAATCTTTTTTGAGATGGTGAACTCTGCTATAACTTTTGAACTTAGAAATAAACTTGTCTGTTTAAAGTTTTAAAAGCAGTGTTTCATTTTGACCACCAGTGATTAGAGAAATTAATGAATGTGTACAAGGTAAGTGATATATATGTCTAGTTCTCCTTTATCAAAGTGAAATAGAACCAAGGAAACCATTATAGTGTTTGATGGAGTGATGCCTATTTTCCACTGGTCTGTTTATAACTTATTAGTTGTTACCTCACCCATAATTTTAAAGTGTCAGGCCTGAAGTGAGGTAATTTTTTGGTCTTATCAATTGTGTAATAGCCAGGTGCTTGAACACTTTATGAAAATATATATATATATATATATATATATATATATATATATATATATATATATATATATATATATATATATATATATATATATATATATATATATATATATATATATATATATATATATATGAGATCATGTACAAATATCACTTAATATCAAATCCACGCTACTCGGGAATATAAAATCGATGGGGAATTATCAAAGGGAATTTATAAGTGATAAATGGACGGGCACTGCCGAGTCTTGATCCCACGACACAGACAGTCGCATCCAGAATGAATCCAGTCAACGCTAACCACTGAGCTATCAAGAGAGGTATAAGTTAACGCAATGTCTGGAAAACTTTATTTACCCATCGAGAGAGGGGAAATTGTACTTAGCATCGCATTAACTCACCTCGACCATGATAGTTCTTTTGGTCAATTTGGAACACGCAGTTATTTTATGCCATTTTTTTATCACACCGTGATTTATATACGATCTTTGAATTTACAAATATAGCTTAATATCAAACCACGCTATATTCGGGAATATTCAATGGGAAATTATCACCGAAGGGGAATTTATGATGATAAATGGACGGGCACTGCCCGAGTCTCGATCCCACGATCACAGACATGCATCCAGCAAATCCAGTCGAGTATATATAACCACTGAGCTATCAAGAGAGGCTTCTTTTTAAACTTAACGCCAAGTCTGGTGTACTTTATTTACCCATTGAGAGCGGGGAAGTTTGTAGATTAGGGTCATTAATTTCTTTTGAACATGATAGTTCTTTTACTTTCTGAAACGCAGCATCTTTTTATGACATTTTTTATCACATCTTATGATTTATATACGATCATCTTTTTTGAAGCAACAACTATTTCGCTTTTCAAATCCAAATTAGTTTAGATGGAATATCATTTGTTGGGGAATTATCACTGAAGGGGAATTTATCATGATAAATGCCAACGGCATGCCGAGTCTCAATCCTTGTCGAACACAGACGCAGCATCCAATTTAATCCAGTCGACGCTAACCACTGAGCTATCAAGAGACCCGTTAACGCCGAGTCTGGTGTACTTTATTTACCCGTACGAGAGTTGGGGAAATTGAACTTGGCTTCGGCATTAACCCACCTCGACCATGATAGTTCTTTGGTTTCGTTTGGAACATGCAGCTCTTTTTATGACATTTTTTTATTAACCGTGAATTTATATGATCATGAAGCTACAAAAAATCTAATATAAATCCACGACAAACGGGAATAACATAACGATGGGGAATTATCACAGGAAGGACAGGGGAATTTATATGATAAATGGATGGGTTCTCCCGAGTCTCGATCCCACGAACACAGACGGACATCCAGCCAATCCTGTCGATGTTAACTACTGAGCTATAAAAAGAAAGGTATGTTAACACCGAGTCTAAAATTACTAAAAATATTCTTGTCGAGAGTGGGGAAATAACACATTAGCATCAGGCATTAACCCACCTCGACCATAATCTAGTTCTTCCCCCACAGGAACATTGTTTGAACACGCATTTTCGAGGCTAACACTTAAATCAGTCCTGTCTGATTTTCCTCCTTGAATCCATAGAAACACATTAAGGTCAAAAGCCCTTTTGTTAACGGTTCCAGAATAAGCACTGGGGAATTTCTTTAGCAAGATTATAATTGGCTGTATTAATAGATGAGAAGGCATTGCAGCGGGTCATCGATCTTGGGTAGATGGACAATCCACACAATACTGTATGAAGAACTGAGTTCAAACATACTTTGGTGCATATGTTTTCTATAATATTATTTTGTTTCAATGTTCTGAGGAATCTGTTAATTTTGTCCTTGGACTCGGCAGTGATATACAGGTCAGGGAGCCAAGTTTTCAAATTTTAATGTATCATTTAATATATTTCCGTTTTATATATATATATATATATATATATATATATATATATGTATATATATATATATATATATATATATGTGTGTGTGTGTGTGTGTGTGTGTGTGTGTGTGTGTGTGCATGTACATATATATTGTCAATAGCAAACCTCACACATCATGTCTCATCCTCTGTGGACGAATATATCGTTAGCCAGTAAATGAGATAATTAACTTTATTGCAATCAGAGTCATTTGTTGCTTTTATCTTGAAGTGAGCTGTGGGTGCCAACAACCGGCCCTAATTTGTCTCCTCACCACTACCCTGTATGAGAAAACCCTTTAACGCTTTCGTTTGCCCTAATATCTTTTAAAATGCTGAAAGTATTTATATACGTCTGAGTCATCCATTTATTTAATATCGGGAATATCGAAAAAAGATGAAGCGATTGTCACGGGGATTTTGATAAGTGATCAATGATGAATACTGCCACGCTGCATGCTTGCGAATCGGGCAGAAAATCGATCAGGCGAATCAATACCGAGCTATCCAAAGAGGCATAAAGTTGGCATAAAAGAGTCTGGTGACTCTTAATTTACTCAGAATTGTCGAGAGCGGGAAATGCAATCGGAACCTTCCCAGGACAATACGAGCCATGATTTTAAAGGAGAGGGCGTTTGGAACATGCAGCTCTTTTATGACATTTTTTATCACACGTGATTTTTTAGATCATGAAGAAATATCGCTTAATATGGGGCACGCTACCCGGGAATATCCCCGATGGGGAATTATCACCCGAGGTAGCGTGATGATTTGATATTGCCGATATTTGTAGCTTCATGATCGTATATAAATCAGTGATAAAAAATGTCATAAAAAGAGCTGCATGTTCCAAACGTACCAAAGAACTATCATGGTCGAGGTGGGTTAATGCCGAAGTCCATACAATTTCCCGCTCGACGGGTAAATACAGTACACCAGACTCGGCGTTAACTTATACCTCCTTTGATAGCTCAGTGGTTAGCGCCAACTGGATTCGCTGGATGCGCTTTCGTGTCGGGATTGAGACTCGTCAGTGCCTGTCCATTTATCACTTATAAATTTCTTCGGTGATAATTCCCATAGGGATATTCCTGAGGTAGCGTGGATTTGATATAAAGCGATATTTGTAGTCATGATCGTACATATAAATCACGATGTGATAAAAAAATGTCATAAAAAGAGCTGCGGTTCCAAACAACCCAAAGAACTATCATGGTCGAGGTGGGTTAATGCAGAAACAATGTCCCCGCCTCGACGGGTAAATAAAGTACACCAGACTCTGCGTTAACTTATACCTTTGATAGCTCAGTGGTTAGCATCGACTGATTCGCTGGATTCCGCCTGTGTTTGGGATCGACTCGCAGTGCCCGTCCATTTATCACTTATAAATTCCCTTCGGTGATAATTTCCCATTGGGGATATTCCTGAGGTAGAGGGATTTTATATTAAGCGATATTTGTAGCTTCATGATCGTATATAAATCACGGTGTGATAAAAAGTCATAAAAAGAACTGCGTGTTCCAAACGTACCAAAGAACTATCATGGTCGAGGTGGGTTAATGCCGAATAAAGAAACTACAATTTCTCCGCTTCGATGGTAAATAAAGTACACCAGACATTGCGTTAACTTATACCTCTCTTTGATAGCTCAGTGGTTAGCGTCGACTGATTCGCTGGATGCGCGCCTGTGTCGTGGGATTGAGACTCGCCAGTGCCCTCCATTTATCAC
>NC_089753.1:66662288-66664788 GCF_040412425.1 Macrobrachium rosenbergii
TTGAGGGCGGACAGAAAAAGTGCGGACAAAAAAGTCCGGACAGATAAGTGCGGATGGATAGACAAACCCGGAACAATAGTTTTCCTTTACAGAAAACTATAGAGCAAGAAGAAAGAAAGCATTATTGTAGGCTAACAGCAGGAAGTAGAGGGGACACTTAACTAGTCCGGAAACAATGGCTATCAAATGTGTTCTACAAGTAAACACAAACGTCCTTCGCCCAGCTTTCGAGGCGTCTGTGTCTAAGGGGTATCTTCTCCCGTTCACATGCTTCTGCGATCAAGGTCTACACTTTTCTCAATTATGGAATGTTAAGGCAGGACGAGCTATGATTATTTGAATGAAACCAACCAAGGGTTTGAATGATATCACCCGCTACAATTTAACAATTTATTCTGCAAGATTTTTACACTACACTATTACACTTCAGGGGGGCGGGGTTGAAGTTAATTTGAACAAAAAGATGCTATGCAAAAGGGAGTTACTCAAAAATGTCTGCTATGTTATAAACAAGAAAATGAAAATGAATAGATACAACAGAAATATAACACAGAATTGAAAATCATTAAAATGCATACATAACAAAACAAGAAATAATCACAATGGCAAAAAACAAGTCCATAGACAAATCAATTAAATGAAATAAAACATGGCGCATAAATATTGAACAAAATGCAAGTGGAAATCACAAGGCAAAATAAACACTTAAAGTACAGTACAGCTATGCTCTTAAGTGATACGACATAATTGCATAGGATTTTGTTAAAAATTCACGAACTGGCAACCACCGTTTCTCCATATTTTCTCTAGTTTCAATGCAAAACATGATTATTTCACACAATTAGCCATAATTTGTTTCATAAGAGTGAAATCTGTCATATGTTTCAAAACTGTAAGAAAACTATCATGTTTAGTCAAATTTCGAAAAACAGTTACGAAACATTTTGAGAACTTTCATTCACTCATCGCCGATGCATTTGACAAAAATATCATCATCAAACGTCAGTTGAAATGTTGAAATAATAAAAAAACGAAAACATTGTCATAACATTAATATTGCTTGCAATGCAACTATAAGTTTTGAAATAGTCCTATTTGATTGTTTTTATACCTCAAGGCTGAAAAATGTAAATAAGTAAATACAAAAAGTATTACTTTAGCTAGAACATACCCACCGATAACAATGGGTGGGCAGAGCCTGTGTGATGCAACCATTAATAAGCTGCCTGGAACACAGGTCTACAATGAGTAGCGGCAATAAAATTATTGTTGAAAACATTGATTTAATATTTGTTAAGGAATATTTGGATTATCTTATATTTCTTAACCACTTCAAATATTATGGCTTTTTAGCAGCTATTCACCTATATGATTATTCTTTGTTAAAGCCAAGATTTTGTTCTTAGACCTAGGTTGTTGGAGTTTTTACTTACTATAAATACATTACACTTAGCATTCACATTTCTATATTAACAATTTCTGGCCAGAAAGCGTATGAAGTTAGCTACACATTCTTTCACTTCAAGTTACCTTATGAAGGAAAAAATTATACACCAAAAGTGAACAGAGGGAATTTTAATAAAATATTTCAAGCCAGTTAAAAACAAAAAGTGTCCCATAGCCCTTGATATTAATACAAATAGATATTACAATTAATAGCCATCTTCTCCATGTAATTTGAATCATCATCATCTTTTATTCTTCAAAGAACAGATAATCTCTACAAATAAATTCTTAAGTAACAGAGATTACAACTCAGAAGGCATAGATGATTTTAGGCCTATAAATCATTTTGCAGCATACGGCAGCTTGAACAGTCTACAACTTTAACATTCAAAGAAAATTTGTAATTCATATTCTATTTTGAGAACTTTAGACCATTGAGCTTATTAGGTCTCCTATTATAATGCTGCAGAGGTGGTTATGTTGACCAGCCCGAGGAGCATGTTAAGTGCACTGTCATTGACGGCACCACTAATGTTATCACACTGTGCTTTAAGTTAAGCAATGCAAAAGAAAAAATCAGCTCAAATCTCTCTCTCCTTTTTGTGTTAAGACAGTTGCTTCTATTTCAGTGCCCAGAATTTCAGACATTTCATACTTCACCCCTTTTCAGCCCCCCAACCATTCCTATTGGGGCTGAACTTGGACTTAAAGGGAATCTGGAGAGTAGCTATCATATCAGCGACCTCGAAAGCTATGGATTAGACACTAATATCTGTTGTTCTTGGTTAATTTTACATGTCATACCCTTCCCCCACTTCTCAACTCCTCCTATTAGGGCTGAACTTGACTTAAAGGGCATAAGTGTCACTTTTCATATCAGCGACCTCGAAAACTATGGATTGGGCACTCTGTAGTTTTCATTTTATTTATTTTACATGGCATCCCCTTCCAACCCTTCTCACCCCTTCCTATCTGGGCTGAATTTGGACTTGAAGGGCATCGGAGTGTCACTATTCACCTCAGCAACCTTGAAAACTATGGATTATACACTAAT
>NC_089753.1:66667288-66684788 GCF_040412425.1 Macrobrachium rosenbergii
ATATATATATATATATATATATATACCATATATTTCTGGCACTTATTTCTGTGCCCTCTGTTCACTGCAGAATATGGACAGGTGGAAAGTTACAATGGTATATATACAAAACATGAAGTGTGGCCTTAGGCCTGATGTTAAGGGAGGTGGCGTTTTCTAAGAAGGAGGAGATTGACCAAATTCCCTAGTGGTTTTTGGTCTTCATTAGCCCCGCTTGGCGATGGATCTGGCGGTCGCGTTTCTGGGTCATCTTCTTCAAAAGGGTGCGAGGATTAAGGTGTCAATAGCGTCCGATTTCCAATGTCCTCCTGACAGGTTCATATTGTTGGTTTGATTGATGATAGCAGATTCCAGCATCTTTCTTTTGTACGGACAGCTACTCTTGAAAACCAACTCCGCCCCACCCAGTTAATGACATGCCCTGTATTTCTAATATGTAGGAAAATTCCCGAACTCTCCGAAGCGTAACGTACTGATCTTTTGTGCTCTGTTATTCTTTGCGAGAGCGATCTACCTGTCTCGCCTACATAAATGTCATGACAATTACTACACGGTATCTTGTAAACTCCGCTTCTTCCCTTTTGTTATTTAAGTATACGTTAACGAGCGAACTCCCGATGGATTTGGGATAATGGAAAATGAAAGGATTATCAGAACTGAGTTGCTCGGTGGCCTTTTGATGTTTTCATCGTATGGAAGCTTTTATTTTGTTGTTGAAATCTATTTGTCTGTTGTGAGGGACCTCTGTAGTATATTTTATTTGCTTTATTAATAGCCCTCTCGATAATGTGGTGGATAGAGCAGTTGCGTTAGGTGTTATGGATCGTGTTAAATTCTTGATCCAGGTACTCATTTGAACATATTCTAAGTCCTCTGAGAATAGGTTGCACCCTACCATGATTTTTACGGAGACGTCGTGGTAGCTTAAGAAATGAATGTAGAGACAGCGAATATGGGTTTTCTCGTACTGTAAATGCATAACTGTTCTGTTTTCTTGATCAGTACATGATATCTTTACTTTCGGGACAGTTTTGGGGGACTTTTCCCATTCTAATTTAAATTTTATGTTCGGAACCTAAAATTTAAAACAGAATAAAAAAAGGACGGAAAGTCCCCAGCCGTTCCCAGAAAGTAAAGATATCATCTAAAAACAGAACAGGTTATGGGGTTTGATAGACGACAAAAACCCTGTTTCGAAATATTCCATTCAAGTTTGCTAGAAGGGGTGATACGGACTTCCCATGCTAAAAATTTTTGTTTATAAAACCATTGAAAGAAAACTTAGATGTTAGTTACACAATGAGGTTGATAAGTTTTAACACGTTTTATCTATGCCAACGGAAAATGGTCTTCCACCATGGTTATCGTAACTTCCTCTCTAAGAAAAACAACACGTCGGCAATCAGGACTTTAGACAAATAATGAATCAACAAAATAAGACTAGCAGTTTGATGTTGTTTCCAAAAGGGATCAGTTTAAAATCTATTAATTTTTTATCCCAAAATCTTCTGCATGTTTGACGTGGGAGGATGATAAGGTTCCTAGAAAGGAGTGATAACAAGTCTGAAGAAGCCATTTTGATAATTTGTCATGACATTTAGCCCTGCTGATATTATCGGGGCGCAAAGAGAATCCAAATCTTTACGTGTTTCGGAGAGTTAGGGGGGTATTTTCCACACATTAAGACATCTATGTGATTAAAAGAAAAATAGTTGAGTTTTTCACCCACTTCCCTCAAAAAAGATGCTGGGATGATGGTATGTCAATCAAACTTTCAATTTTGAACCTATCAGGTGCTATTGAGGAAATCGGTCCCACTCCATTGACACCTTAATCCTCAAATTAAAAAGATGATTAAAGAAACAGCGTATGGAATCCATCTTAACGGAGCTTCCAAAAATGTGCTGAATTTGGTCTAACCATCCCCTCCTTCTTAAGAAACAGACACGTTTTAAATCTTGAGGCCATTCGCTCAAAACCCTGGTCCCGATGTTTTTGTAATATACTAGTTGCTTTTGATAAACATTTTGCAAAAACAACTATGACAAGAAAAGAATGTCTTGCAAAGGCATTTTCAACTTTAAATAGTGTTTTATGGAGCAAAATATAATAACAAAATTATATATATAAAAGATTCCAAAATGCATTAGTTAGCTTAAGAAAATATATATATCATATACAAAAATCTGACAAAGATATAAACATAGTATATATATTAGACAAGGGATATACATCAATAAAGTTCATAGAACTTCCCTAAATATATGCGATACCTAAGGACAAATTAATAAGATCCACAATAAATATTGCTGCTCAGTTTAATAAATCAGTTAGAACCATAGGGGCATATAAAAAAATACATATATTACTAGAGACATTCATATATAATCAACCCCTCTCCCCTCCCAGTATATATATATATGAAAAACATATATATATGGATATATTTATATATAATATCTATATATATCTTTCATAATACAATTATCAAAATGTTCAGTGACTTATTATCACCCTTTCTGGAACCTTTCATCCTCCAATCAAACATGCAAAGAAACAAGAAAAATTTAATAGTTTAAACATCCCTCAAACAACATCAAACTGCTCCAGTCTAGACGTCGATTCATTATTTACTAAAGTCCCGATTGCCAACGTGTTGTTTTTCTTAGATCAGGAGGAGTTACAACCATATGAGACCATTTTCCTCTTGGCATAGATAAAACTTTAAAAACTTATCAACTCTGTGTAACTAACAAACTGTATGTTTTTCTTTCAATGCTTAAAATTTCACAACACAAAATTTGGCTGTAGGCTTGGGAAGGAGGCTATCACCCAAACAAACTTGTACATGGAATATTTCGAAACAGAACTTTTGTCGTCTATCAAACCCCTGTAACATGATCACTGGCTTGATTTCGTAGATGATATCTTTGCTTTCTGGGACAACTGGCTTTCAGTGCCTTTTAATAGGCATGTCAAGTGCTAGTTCCGACCATAAAATTTAAAACTAGTAATGGAAAAGTCGTTAAAACTCTGCTTCTAGATCTCCCAGGGATCAAGGCTAAACAGAACAAAATATATTTTCTTAAAGAAAACCCACCTTACCATAATAATTAGAATGATTTCTATAACTCTACCACGTATATCAAAAGAAAAATCATGGAAGAGTAACCCTTTCGACCAGTGGACTTAGGATAAATTTAAATGGGTAACCTGGACAAGAATTTAGAGGGGTAGTCACTCCAACTCAGACTGCTCTTCCAAAGGGAAACAGGGTGAGGAGAGAATGATATATCAAATATTTAGTAGCTCCCCTAAGGAAGAGATGTTTGACAACAAAATAAAGTCTTCCAAGATGATTAAAACTATTGCTTTAATTACTGTCAACTCTCCTAAATCCTTTCATTTTCCATTAAAAAATTACTATGGTTCTGCTTTTAATTAACCATAGTTGAAATAACAAAAATGAAGAAAATGAGACAAAAACATACTAGTAATTGTCATAGACATTTATAAATGAATGGTATTTCGCTCTGGTTAAGAATAACAGAGCAAATGATCAATAATGATATTGAAGTTCAGGAATTTTATCATGCAATCTGGGCATGCATTAACTGGGGGGGCGGAGTTGGTTTCAAAGTAGCTGTCACAAAAGAAAGATGCTGGAATCTGCTAAATAAATCAAAAAAACAATATGAACCAAATCTATAAACATAAAATCGGACCCATTGAGGTCGTAATCTCACCCCTTTGTGATGCCATGTTACTCTTTGTGTGGATCCACTTCGCCAAATGTGGGGGCACTAGTGTCCAAAACCACTAGTGGCTCTTATAATCTCCATAAAATTTTCCCACCTTTAACAGGGTTTAAAATTTGTCACCTTCATGTTTTTGTATATAGCAAAATTTAATTTTGACCTGTCCATATTCTGGCAGTTAGTGAATTGGGGCACAGAAACAATGAAGGTTAGTAAGGTTTCAAGGTCAATGGTAGTTTTACAAGGTGATTATTTTCATATAAATGATAAATTACAAGAGGAAAACATTCATATTAACATTGACAGATATATATATATAATATAAATATATATATGTATTGACACATGCACACACATACAGCATAGTCCCAGGCAGTAGTTTTGGTTTAGGTATTCAACGAGACATGAGAGTGCAGGAAGAGCGACTGCTCTATGATGGCATCCATCCTGTACATCTCAGACTTCTTTTGAACTTGGATTTGGAATTGAGTGGTTTGGGTGTTTACAAGGAAAAATGCAAGTCCCAAAATTAGCCGAGAACCATAAGCTCCAGCCCTCTCCAATTGAAAAAGGTGTGAGCTGGATATATATTTACTCTAATATACATATATATATATATATATATATATATATATATATATATATATATTGTCTATATGTATATATATGTATATGTATACATATATGTATATGGGCTAATATATATTATATATATATATATATATATATATGATATAGTGTATGTGAACAGATAGATTACTCATTTAAAAAAATTAGTGTCAGGATGTTTTATTTTCTGAGCCACCCCATTTTATGAAAGGGTACATTGTACCAGTATTAGTATATATATACTGTATTTGTGTGTGTGTATGTATATATATATATATATATATATATATATATATATATATATATATATATATATGGCTACTATATATGTCATGTACAGTATGGGCATGTATATATCACATAAATTAGTGATATCTTTTATATTCACAAAATAAAGAAGAAAACACAGTTATAAACACCTTAGCTTACTTGTATCGTATCTACGAGCACACTTTACTATGCGTATATCAAGCCTATTTGAAAAATAAACCCTACTCTTCCACAGTAGGCCCTCTGATCCGGAAATGGTCTCCAGCTGATCGAACAAGACACACATGCTGAGATGTCGTGACAGGAACTGAGGACGGGCAAAGGCCGTGAGGATACATACAAGATCTTTATCTGATGTTTTATCACTTTCGGAAGTAAAATTCTCTTCATTTTTATTTCTTGAGTAAAAATTACCCCTGTCTTCTATTTATTTCAACTATCTGCCGGTGTCTTTCGATTAGTTTTTGCACTCTTAACTCTATTTGGCTCTTGCATAGAAAATGAAGAGACAGTTAAAAAAAAAAAAACTTTAATCTACTGTTACAAATTACAACAATGATCAATATCTGTCGGAAAACTTAGAAATCGTCGAGTAGAGTTTTACGTCATTATTGTAACCACTGACTGGATCAATCCGAGTGGTGTCGAGTTTTTGTTTTATGTTAAATTTGCTACGCCACTTCCGTGGATTTTCCCCAAAATAAAGTCAAGCTGCGTCATTTTCCAAATGTGCATTATAACCTATTACTCGTGCATCAACTTGCCGCAAACAACTGCATTTAGTTTACTGTATAAACAAACTGCTTCCTATGAATGGATTTTCTTATATTTGGCGACTCATCACAAACAGTTTTTTCTGACACCATAACATAATACACAAGAAAATATAAATACACAAGTCTTGTGTTATAAGCGTATAGATTTAACGACACGATAAGGGTAACAACTTTTCTTACCAGAGTTAAGAAAAATTGAATCATACATGAAAGTAAACAAAGCTGATGATAGGTGGCACTTCACACAGAACACGAGAGATGAGAGAGAGAGAGAGAGAGAGAGAGAGAGAGAGAGAAGAGAGAGAGAGAGAGAGAGAGAGAGAGAAAGCATTACGCAAGGTAAAAAAAGCCGTGTTTAAACTACGCTTTTATTAAAATGTTGAGTGTATTTCATATAAATTGTTTCAAACACTCAAGTCATCTTTCAATAACTGTCAGTCTTTCAACTATTCTTGATTTCCTTTTTGAATATTCAAGTAAATGGCTTAAGCCATTTTACGGAAAAATATAAGGTTGAATAGTACGCCCGTTGATAACCATTGTGATATATTTAGATAATATTTAAAGTCTATATTAATTTTGCGATAATTTCATAACAATATGTTCCTTATTCACGTCAATTCTGAGTTCAAGTTATGCTTTCCTCCTTTTACAGCCATCTGGGAATTTCCCAATTTTAGCTTTTCCCACTTAACTTGCCAACACGGCTTAATAACTATGCGAATATCTTAAGAAGTGAAATATATTTATGAAATTTATTTACCAGAGGAATAATATGATTCTAAGCCCGAAAAGAGAGAGAGAGAGAGAGAGAGAGAGAGAGAGAGAGAGAGAAGAGAGAGAGAGAGAGAGAGAGAGATAAAGTTAAAATGCACTGTAAAATATAAAATATATTTCTTATACTCAAAATGATTCCGCCTACCTTTCAACGAAAGAAACTCTTTCGATCCTAATTCACTGAAGTGTTCGTAAATATCTTATTGATATATACGAAAAGAAAACTTTACTGTCGCGAAGTGAAACCACGAGCAACCTCCACCAAGACATTTGTTTTGATCTTGCGACAACACATCAATCTAAAATTTTCGCGAGGAAGCCCGACAGAGGAAAACGATTCAGAAGAGCTATTGGACGGTTTACTCTCAAAACGCTGAGTTGAAAGAAATCGCAATAGCATTTTACGCTTCAAAAGAGCCGGATAGAAAAACTTCTGGACTATTGAGTACAACGAAGTTTACCCACTTTTCGTTTAACTTTTGATCTTACACGTGGTCTATCGATTCCCTTTCTAACCTTGCCCTTCTAGCAATTACTCTTCTTTCTTTCATGGTGTGTGTGTGTGTGTGTGTGTGTGTGTGTGTGTGTGAGAGAGAGAGAGAGAGAGAGAGAGAGAGAGAGAGAGAGAGAGAGAGAGAGAGAGAGAGAACGCAGGCTTAAAAATTGTCATTAATCTTACAGATGGACACAAATTTCTGAGCTCAAATAATTTTACACATAACATTGCGTTATGCTACATAAACACTTCGTTAAGTTCCACTTAGATTTTTTTGAAGCAAAATAAAGGAAAAATTAACAAAAACAGATTAAGCAAAAACACGTCAAAGGTCCTAGGTCCGTGATACTGATTGCAAAAACCACTTGATCTTTTGATTGGTTGTCTGTTGCAAATATGAATGTGTCGAACTGAACGAAGTCATTTCGGCTCGCCTTCAATCTCTTTCTCCCGTTATTATACTTCGATCTTTCTCTCCTCTCCCCGTACTTTGATATAAAAATGGAATTTCTTCATTGTCGTTTAAAAATTTATTACTATTATTATTACAGCAAATTTCCATGTATATACAGTATATATATAACATATACATACATATGTACAGTATATATATGTATGTGTATATATATACATACATTTGATGTGATAATGATAGTAATAAATTATTAAACGACACAATGAAGTCATTTCATTTTCTATAAAGTATAGGAGAGGAAGATCGAAGTATAATAACGGAGAAAGCGACTAAAAGGCGAGCTGAATATATATATATATATATATATATATATATATATATATATATATATATATATATATATATATATATATGTGTGTGTGTGTGTGTATATGTATATATACAGTATATAGTTAAAGTCCTCCTGGGCTCTGTAGGCTAATAGGGTAGGCGCTGATCTGTTTCTTAGGCCGACAGCCAGTGGGGAACAGGTCCCAATGCCTATGACACGTGGCCAGTGGGTCGCTAGGCCCACTGTTTAACTCCCAGGCCGAGGGCTGGTGCCTAATCTCCTACTGAGCCTCTCGGGTTTTTCGGACCGCTAGGTTGACGGGCTGCCGGGATTTTGCAGCGGCGCAATCCGAGCCATCAGTGAGAGGCGGGATATATACATAAAAATCCAAGGCGGGTCAGGAAAGGCACTAACGTTTCACAACTCCTCATAGTTGCATTTTCCAGGCAGCACACTGCGAACATAGCAATCAGTAAACTAATAAAATCAGTATTACAAATTAGAATTACAATAAAAAACATTCAGAATAAAATACTAAAACCTTTACTAAAAGAACAAGGAAAAGGCTGTAACAGCCTACCCAGAATGAAGCTAAAAACAAACTACTGTACTTGCATTGAGAATTACAAAAGAGAAGAAAAAAAATAAATAAACATAGACAGAGAAGAAACAGCTTAACAAGACCATCAGGCAATAAACAACTGTGTGGACGATGTTTGGAAGCTTAACGGTGGTACTGTCAGTTTGATAACAATAGAGTCAAGTGTTGTTAAATCATTTTCATTTTGTATCTGTTCTATTATTGGAAAGTCTTTATTTTCTATAAACGTTTTACATATTTTGGAATGACTCCTAAATTAGACTGTTCAGGGATAGACAATCTGCTCCCGGTTCTGAAGCTGGCTCCTCTACGAGCATCAATGCGTACTCGCAACAGCCTCTTAGTACACCCGACACAGATCCCTGATTACATCTGGGGCACTTGTCCTATATATATAACGTTGGTTGTCAATAAAGGACTGAGCTTGTCTTTAAACGTGAAGAGAAGCCAACTGTTCGGGGGTTCTCGGAATGAGTTTGAGGTTAATGGCCATAATTCCTTTTGAATGATGTTCAGAAATTTCTTTCTGAAAGAATCATCTTGTATCTAGGGAACGCTGCCTATAAATTCATCTTAGGGACAGTATAACATAGGGTAGGTGGCGTCATCTTTTTATTGAACATACTATTTACCGGTTTAAAAAAATAGTTTAGATGGAAACAGTTGTTCCTGAAATTATTAGTAAGAGTTGTTATTTCGTCATGAAAAGTCAGCCAATTAGATGACAGAGTAAAAGCCCTGTGGCGGAGGGTAGAAACAGCATTTAACTTAAAACTGAAATAACAATAGCTATAAAATTATACCCAGACCCGTAAATGTCCCTTTATGATATATGCCAGCGTAGAATCCTGCCGAGTTCTGGCAACAAGAACGTCAAAAATGGTAGCTTGCTGTTAGATTCTTTTCTAGCGTAAATTTTATGTTAGCGTGTTGGGTATTAACCAAGTCCAAAAAGAGTCTGCATTAAAATCTCGTTTAAATAAGACAAACGTGTCATCAACGCAACGTTTATAAAAGAAAGGAGGAAGGTCAAGGGCCAGGCGTCCATTATGCGCTCTTCCAGGGTTCATAAAAATTTTGGCATAACATAGGTCCTAAAGGACTTCCATGGCCATTCCTTCCACCTGTTTATATAAAATGCCATTAAAAATAAAGGCTGTGTCCAGCACGGCCAATTCTAAAAATTGTTTAAAAATATTCTTGTTGAAATTATGAAATAACACATCATCATCAGGAAAAGCTTTTAGCAAGATTATAATTGGATTGTATTAATAGAGGAGAGAAGAGGATGCAGTGGGACATCGGTCTTGGGTACTTTGGACAATCCACACAATACTGTATGAAGAACCTGTAACAAACATACTTTGGTGCATATGTTCGTCTATAATATTATTTTGTTTCAATGTTCTGAGGAATCGGTTAATTTTGTCCTTGGACTTAGTGATATACAGGTCAGGGAGCCAAGTTTTTTTAATTTTAATGTATCATTAGAATATTTTCCGTTTTATATATATATATATTTATATATATATATATATATATATATATATATATATATATATATATATGTGTGTAATATGATTTGTGTTTGTAATTTCAATTTACTGATTGCATGTACATATATATTGTCAATAGCAAACTGCACACATCACCTCATCCCTAAACGGACGAATATATCATAATAAAATGAGAAATAATTAACTTTTATTGCAATCAGACTCATTTGTTGTTTTTTATCTTGAAGTGAGCTGTGGGTGTATATATATATATATATTGTATCTCTCACCACTACTCCTGTATGATAAACCCTTAATTCTTTTCTTGCCCTAATAAAATGCTGAAAGTCCTAATATCAGGTATGAGTCATCCAGAGATCGCTAATCCCCAAGGCAGGCGCACTCCAAAAGAAGAAGCGCCCATATAAGGGACTGACCCATGTATACTGCCATACTGAATACAATAAGATGCGAATGCTCCCACGTGCGAATCGTATAGAAAATGGGGCTATATATTTTGTACAAATAGCAGCGGCATATTCATGAACACCGGCATAAAACCTTACGAGGGCATAAATATAGTAATAAATATAAGTGTAGAATTATTCGAGTCTGAAGATCGGAACCATCAGGACACTTGGTCCACCACTGCTTTCCTGAAGCGGCCCCTTATAATTACAAGGCTGTCCTGAGCCTTCTCACCCCTTTTGTGGTAAAACCACTTAACACTAACCCCACCACCCGTCAGCCCCCAAAGATGAGGAAGCCATCTCATAACTGATGAGATCAAGGTTTATCAGTCGATATATTTGTCAGCCTCCTAAAATATTTGTTTAATTCTGAGGCAGTTTATCAATAATGGCTGAAATACTTTAAATTGTTTTACCATAACAATATCCTATAGTGGGAGTGAATTACTTGTTTATTGCTTGAATTAGAGTCACCAGAATCGAAGCCCTCCTTATATTTCCGCATGCCCTCGGGACTCCTTGATCACACTCCCATATACCCAACGCAACAATCTGTATTCCAATTACCGATAGGATTGCCTGCTATGGATCTGAGGTCATCTTGTGTGTACAGCTTATAACCTGTGTTATCCCCTCTGCAAGACCTTGAACTGGGCCTTGTTAGTTCCCTGTTACCCCTTGAAAAAACAGTTGTGTTTACCTGTCCAGTTTAATAAACCTTTCTTCTGATATGTGACTCCCTATATACTGTAAAAAAGAATGTTTACGAAACTTCAGCCTCATCCTTGCGGATGAATTTACTGTTACCAGTAAGAGTCAGATATAATCAGTTTTACAATAGTTCCCATTGCACTAAAAACATGAAGTTAACGCTATGGGTGTATATTAGATATATATATATATACTGACACACACACCCTGTTTGCAACACACACACAGAAACACACTTGACATAGTAAATATATGTTATATAGATATTTTATATATTAGTTTCTCGCGAATATATATGTATTTGTATAAATATATGTTTATATATATATACCCAATCAAATAATATCAATACCTGGCAGATATATATATATATATATATATATATATATATATAAAAATGCGGGCTCAGGCGATATATATGTATATATATGGATATAACATGGCATAAACCTTATATTTATAAATAGTATATATATCTATATATATATAGGGTCTCTGATGCTCTGAAGCTATAGGTTTATATTCACGATGATATACCATCTATTATATGAATATATACCGTCCCGTGTGGCTGTCCTTGAACCTACAGTAACCCTTTATGGTGAAACCCATAACATATACCCCCACCACCCGTCAGCCCCAAGATAAATATAACTATGATGAGATCAAGGTTCTTATATCAGTCATATTTGTCATATATACCATATGTTTAAAATATATCTTGTAGTTTATGACATTGAGGCTGAAATATTTAAATTGTTTTATATAACAATATATACATGAAATATATATAATAAATATAATTATAACTTAGATCACTAGAATCCAACTCCCTCTTCATTAATTTTATGCATGCCCTATATATATTTAATCCCAATATTTTCTTATATAATCTGTATTATATATACCGATATATGGCCTGCTGTGGATCCTGAGTGTCATATTTATGTATATATGTTATTTAAATATGCTAATATCCCCTCTGCGGGTATATGATTTAGTGGGCCTATTCTTACAGTTCTTTATTACCCCTTTGAAACGACAGGAATGTGTTTACCTGTCCAGTTTACACTCCCTTTCTTCTGATATGTAATTAATGTGATATACTCACGGAAGTGAAAAGAATGTTTACCTGAATACTTCAGCCTATTCCTTTTACATATGTTTACTGGACTCCAGCCTAAGAGTCGGATATAATCAATTTTCAAGATATAAGTTCCCATTGCACATAAAACATAGATATATATGTGTATACACACACACACATACACACATACACACACACACACACATATATATATATATTATGTATATATATATATATATATATATGTATATATATATATATATGTATATATATATATATATATATATATATAAATATACATATATATATTTTATATATATATATATATATATATATATATATATATCAGTTTATATATATATATATATATATATATGTATATATATATATATATATATATATATATATGATATATATATATATATATATATATATCGTATAACTATATATATATATATATATATATATATAACAGTGAGTCACTGTCAGGTTCAGTACTAGTCCTGGGGGTCAAAATGCAGGTCTAGTACTAGCTCCTGGGGATCAATGTTTTTGGTGCATTATTGACTGAAATTTCAGTCATTACGCTAATGACTGATTACGTGTTTGTCATATATATATATATATATATATATATATATATATATATATATATATATATATATATATATATATATATATATATATATATATATATATATATATATATATATATACATATAATATATATATATATATATATATATATATATATATATATATATATATATATATATATGTATATACTATATATATATATATATATATATATATATATATATATATATTCCTGTATATATATATATATGTGTATGTGTATGTCTGTTCCTTTTATGTGTGTGAATCAATGTACAGACTGTCCCTTTTATCCAGAAATTACTGTACTAACTGTTCCTTTTATCCAAACATTACTTTGCTGATTGTCCCATTTATCCAAGTATTACTGTGGTGACTGTCTAATTTATCCAGGTATTACTATGGTGACTGTCCCTTTTTTCCAGGTATGACTGTACTGACTGTTCCATTTATCCAGGTATTGCTGTAGTGACTGTCCAATCATCCAGGTATTACAGTAGTTTCTGCCCCAATTATCCAGTTATTACTGTGATGACTGTCCATTTTATCCAGGTATTACTGTGGTGAATGTCTATTTTGTAGACATTTCTGTGCTAAATGTCCCTCTTATCCAGGCATTACTGTGCTAACTGTCCCTTTTATCCTGGTATTACTGTGCTGGCCCCCAAATTTATCCAGATATGAGTGTACTGACTGTCCAACTTATCCAGTTAATACTGTAATGACTGTCCTTTTATACAGATATTACTGTAGTTTCTGTCCCATTCATCCAAATGGTATTGTGTTGACTGCCCCTTTTATCCAGGTATTATTCCTCTGACTTTCCCATTTATCCAGGTATTACTGTACTGACTGCCTCTTTTATCCAGGAATTGCTGCAGTGACTGTCCGATTTATCCATGTACTACTGTGCTGACTGTCCCGTTTATCCAGGTATTACTGTGCTAACTGAGCCTTCTATCCAAATATTACTGTGCTGACTGTCCCTATTATCCAGGTATTACCGTGGTGACTGTCCAATTTATCCAGGTATTACTCAGCTGCCTGTCCCTTTTATCCGGGTATCACTGTGCTGACTGTCCCTTTTATTTAAGCATTACTGTTGTGACTTTCCACTTTATCCAGACATTACTGTGGTGATTGTCCCCAAATATTACTGTGGTGACTGTCCCATTTATCCAGGTATTACTCTGCTGCCTGTCCCTTTTATCCAGGTATTACTGTGCTGACTGTCCCTTTTATGTAAGCATTACTGTTGTGACTTTCCACATTATCCAGACATTACTGTGGTTACTGTTCCCAAGTATTACCGTGGTGACTGTCCCATTTATCCAGGTATTACTGTTCTGTCTGTCCCTTTTATCCAAGTATTACTATGCCGACTGTCCCTCTTATCCAGATATTACTGTTTTGACTGTCTAATTTATCCAGGTACAACTGTGGTGACTGTCCCATTTATCCAGGTATTACAGTGGTGGCTGTCCCATTTATCCAGGTATTACTCTGCTGACTGCCCCAGCCACAGGACACAGATATGGAGGGCAGGGGACACAAAAGAAGGGGTAGGGAGCAGGGCTTTACTCCATAACCTGATAGATTATGATGAAAACGAAAAGTAGAAGCAGGAGTCTTTTCCCAAGCAGTATAGAAAGTGAGTGCCATTATAATATGCAATATTGAAAAGGCTTCAGTTTGGACAAACCACTGCTGATGATGTGAAAATTAAGCAAGAGCGCCTGATTCCAGTCCCACCCAATGCTGACCCAGCCCAACATTTCGTTGAACATTACCCTAGTCTCAACAACAACAATGGCAACAATCGGGATGAGTCACCGTATTATTCTCGACAAAAAAAAAAAATTGTTACCCACACAGAAGAGTTGCGTTAATATGTTCGGGTGCTTCTCAGTGGGTACACCTGCTATATGTCTTCAAGTTGTATTTCTTAAAGAAGTGCCAGTCTGTATCTCTTCAGGTTTTGTTATCGTTGTGCATATTATAATGGCACTGATTGAGAAAAAGACTCTACTTCTACTTTTTGCTCTCATCATAATTTATCAGGTTGCTGAATAAAGCCCTATGCCCTACCCCTTCCTTTGTATCCCCTGACCTTCATATCTGTCTCTTGTGGCTGGGCTTTAAAACCCGTTTTGTGATTTCATCTCATTTTGCCTGTGATATATATATATATATATATATATATATATATATATATATATATATATATATATATATATATATATATATATATATATATATATATATATATATATATATATCATATATATATATATATATATATATATATATAATATCCAGTCATGGGAATAAATAAAACAAGTAAAATGTAAAATGTGCACCAGAGTTTCTTCTGCACAATCAAGAGTTCCCTGCACAACAGTTCAGAGTATGATCAAGGCTATCTTTCGGTGGTCTTGGTATAATACTGTATGAGCCGCGTCCTATGAAACTTTAACCAATGCTTGGTGGTGGCCTGTCCTATGTCGTTGTCAGATACACGATTTTGGCTAACTTTAACCTTAAATAAAATAAGAACTACTGAGGCTAGAGGGCTGCAATTTGGTATGTTTGATGATTGGAGGGTGGATGATCAACATACCATTTTGCAGCCCTATAACCTAAGTATTTTTTAAAGATTTGAGGGATGACAGAAAAAGTGCGGACAAAAAAGTCCGGACAGATAAGTGCGGATGGATAGACAAACCCGGAACAATAGTTTTCCTTTACAGAAAACTATAGAGCAAGAAGAAAGAAAGCATTATTGTAGGCTAACAGCAGGAAGTAGAGGGGACACTTAACTAGTCCGGAAACAATGGCTATCAAATGTGTTCTACAAGTAAACACGAACGTCCTTCGCCCAGCTTTCGAGGCGTCTATGTCTAAGGGGTATCTTCTCCCGTTCACATGCTTCTGCGATCAAGGTCTACACTTTTCTCAATTATGGAATGTTAAGGCAGGACGAGCTATGATTATTTGAATGAAACCAACCAAGGGTTTGAATGATATCACCCGCTACAATTTAACAATTTATTCTGCAAGATTTTTACACTACACTATTACACTTCAGGGGGGCGGGGTTGAAGTTAATTTGAACAAAAAGATGGTACGCAAAAGGGTTACTCAAAAATGTCTGCTATGTTAGAAACAAGAAAATGAAAATGAATAGATACAACAGAAATATAACACAGAATTGAAAATCATTAAAAGGCATACATAACAAAACAAGAAATAATCACAATGGCAAAAAACAAGTCCATAGACAAATCAATTAAATGAAATAAAACATGGCGCATAAATATTGAACAAAATGCAAGTGGAAATCACAAGGCAAAATAAACACTTAAAGTACAGTACAGCTATGCTCTTAAGTGATACGACATAATTGCATAGGATTTCGTTACAAATTCACGAACTGGCAACTACCGTTCTCCATATTTCTCTCTAGTTTCAATGCAAAAACATGATTATTTCACACAATTAGGCCATAATTTGTTTCATAAGAGTGAAATCTGTCATATGTTTCAAAACTGTAAGAAACTATCATGTTTAGTCAAATTTCGGAAAAACAGTTACGAAACATTTTGAGAACTTTCATTCACTCATCGCTGATGCATTTGACAAAAAATATCATCATCAAACGTCAGTTGAAATGTTGAAATAATAAAAAAAAACGAAAAACATTGTCATAACATTAATATTGCTTGCAATGCAACTATAAGTTTTGAAATAGTCCTATTTGATTGTTTTTATACCTCAAGGCTGAAAAAATGTAAATAAGTAAATACAAAAGTATTACTTTAGCTAGAACATACCCACCGATAACAATGGGTGGGCAGAGCCTGTGTGATGCAACCATTAATAAGCTGCCTGGAACACAGGTCTACAATGAGTAGCGGCAAATAAAATTATCGTGAAAACATTGATTTAATATTTGTTACAGGAATATTTGGATTATCTTATATTTCTTAACCACTTCAAATATTATGGCTTTTAGCAGCTATTCACCTATGCGATTATTCTTTTGTTAAAGCCAAGATTTTGTTCTTAGACCTAGGTTGTTGGAGTTCTTTACTTACTATAAATACATTACACTTAGCATTCACATTTCTATATTAACAATTTCTGGCCAGAAAGCGTATGAAGTTAGCTACACGTTCTTTCACTTCAAGTTACCTTATGAAGGAAAAAATTATACACCAAAAGTGAACAGAGGGAATTTTAATAAAATATTTCAAGCCAGTTATAAACAAAAAGTGTCCCATAGCCCTTGATATTAATACAAATAGATATTACAATTAATAACCATCTTCTCCATGTAATTTGAATCATCATCTTTTATTCTTCAAAGAACAGATAATCTCTACAAATAAATTCTTAAGTAACAGAGATTACAACTCAGAAGGCATAGATTATTTTTTTAGGCCTATAAATCATTTCGCAGCATACGGGCAGCTTGAACAGTCTACAACTTTAACATTCAAAGAAAATTTGTAATTCATATTCCTATTTTGAGAACTTTAGACCATTGAGCTTATTAGGTCTCCTATTATAATGCTGCAGAGGTGGTTATGTTGACCAACCCGAGGAGCATGTTAAGTGCACTGTCATTGACGGCACCACTAATGTTATCACACTGTGCTTTAAGTTAAGCAATGCAAAAGAAAAAATCAGCTCAAATCTCTCTCTCCTTTTTGTGTTAAGACAGTTGCTTCTATTCCATTGCCCAGAATTTCAGACATTTCATACTTCACCCCTTTTCAGCCCCCCAACCATTCCTATTGGGGCTGAACTTGGACTTAAAGGGAATCTGGAGAGTAGCTATCATATCAGCGACCTCGAAAGCTATGGATTAGACACTAATATCTGTTGTTCTTGGTTAATTTTACATGTCATACCCTTCCCCCACTTCTCAACTCCTCCTATTAGGGCTGAACTTGACTTAAATGGCATCGTAAGTGTCACTTTTCATATCAGCGACCTCGAAAACTATGGATTGGGCACTCTGTAGTTTTCATTTATTTATTTTACATGGCATCCCCTTTCCAACCCTTCTCACCCCCTTCCTAT
>NC_089753.1:66687288-66694788 GCF_040412425.1 Macrobrachium rosenbergii
TATATATATATATATATATATATATATATATTGTATATATTACATTATGGCATGTTTCGCTTTCATAATTATATTTTATATGTTGATTTCAGAGAGAGAGGGAATTTGATGTTTTCAGCTTCCATACTTTTCACTTTTTATGTGTAAACATTTCACAATTTTTTTTTTTTTACATTTTGGGCAAATTTCTCTTTCATAATTTTATTTTTATATGTTTACTTCACAGAGGAGAGAGAGAGAGAGAGAGAGAGAGAGAGAGAGAGAGAGAGAGAGAGAGAATATGATTTTTTTAATGTACGTGAATAGTCTCCATAATTTTTATTTTTATGTGTGTAAACTTTTTCACTATCTTCTTTTACATTAATTTACATGTGAATTTCACTTTCATAAATATGTTGCTTTAAGAGAGAGAGAGAGTTTTTTGATGTATGTCGGATGGATTTTGATACTTTATGCTTTTGTTGGTGGAGGGGGGGGCAGTAAAATTATAAGTGTTTTTCTCTTCAGATAAAAATAAAAGTTTAGATTATTTGCTGTACACAACTGCGAAAATTTAGAATAGAATGATTTGTGTGGTTCTTTTTTGTGAGCATGTCAGAGAAGATGCCCGCCCCGGGCCAAAGCACTTAAGCCAGCTGCATCCCGCGTATCGCTTGTAGAAACTTTTATAATCAACTCGCTGTGGTGAGTGCAGAATTTTTTTTAGAATTTTTCCTTTTTCTTCATGAGGATGTTTGTGTTCTTTTCGTTCATATGTACGAGTATATTTCTTAAATTTCATTTCTAAAATTTAAAAAGCGATCAGTTGAAAAATGAACTGAAGCGATCATTACAAACTTGAAGAAGAGAGATGGTAAGTCGGTGTGCTCCTAAGAAAGCTGTAATTCTTTCACAGAATTTCAGCCTTACATGACAATTGTCAGTCAATGTTCACAATGCTATGCTCTTCTCCCTACTCCTGTTTATTGAATTTTCTCTTAATTTCTTATGATATAAAGTAGGCGCAGTAGGGATTACCCTCTGAATCAACTACAATGATCTGTTGTAAACATTTCATAACTGTGTTCTCTATATGTTGCACAGTTTTTATTTATAAAATTTCGTTGAGGTGTCAGTGCGTACTTCAGTGGATAAATAATGTTCCATCGAATATGCATTTATATTGTGTAGTGACAACAATCCAGCCATGAAGATTAGCAACAATCGTAAGCATTGCGTCTATACATCCAGTATTTTTGGAAGGTTGATAAAATCTCTATTGCCGAATCACATTTCACAAGTCTTGCTCGAAATAAACTGAAAGAAGAGATCATAAATCTGAAGTAACATTCTTTTCAGGTGCAGCGGTTACGTAAATGCAAATATCGAACTACGTAATTTATCACGATGTAAATATTTGTTTATTCTAAAAACAGCTTGTTTCCATTTCGTGTTATTGGTTTTTTTTAATGTATGGTACGATAAACATGACAGCGTGGCGTTGTTTACAAGTTTAGTATTATTGACGTTATTCGTATTTCATTGGTTGTTGAGTATTTTGGCAGTATTCCAGTAAACACCAAAAAAGCTATTTTTACAGTAACGAGTTTTAGATGATCATGTCGATAAAATTTTTGGTATATATGTTCGCTGCAGTATAAACATTGATCAGTTTATATACAGTATATATATATATATATATATATATATATATATATATATATATATATATATATATATATATATATATATATATATATATATATATATATATATATCAATTCACCCTGCCTCAGAAATAACACTGGATGGGAATTATAACTGACAACTTGTTTGTCATCTGGTGGATTCGATCCCCTCACAACAACTGCCTCCGACTTCAGTGGACGAGTACTCTACCAATCGGCTATCTTGAGGTTGTGCTGTCGAACAGCTGAACGATAGGTTACTCATACAATGAAGCCGGAGGCATTTTGTTGTTGGTGGATTGAATCACTTTTCAATTATAATTCTCCTTCGGTATTAATTTCGAGGTAGAGTGAATTGGATATCAAAAAGACATTTTGTAGCATAATGTTTGTAAATATAAAAATGTCACAATGATGTAATGAACATTCATATAATGTATATATACTGTATATATATATATATATATATATATATATATATATATATATATATATATATATATATATATATATATATATATATATATATATATATATATATATATATATATATATATATATATATATATATATATATATATAAATATAAATATATATATATAAATATATATATATATATATATATATATATATATATATATATATATATATATATATATATATATATATATAATATATTCTCTTATGAATGTTAATTGATCTATTATCGTTACCTCAGTGTCGCATATCCTAACTGGTGGTCAACACTCACAAGAAACAAGAACATGTTGATTTAAAAGAAATTTCAGCTTGAGAAAGGGCTCAGTAGAGAAATTCTAGATCTGAGTTAATTACATGTATTTACAATTAATCAGAAGAGTCAGTTATATAGAGCCATCCCCACTGGCTCTTGGCACTTATGGTGCAAACTAACACAAACTTAATTAACTGGAGTGCCCAACAATTATGCAATCATTGCTTAAATCGGTTCACTGGCACAAAATTTAATAGATAGGCTTGGGTAGGAGGCTCTTGGCCAAACAAAGGCCTCTGGGGAAAGCCAAATAGGACGTGTTTCCTCTATGGAATTTTGCCTGTGACTCTCCTGCTTGCCCTTTCTCTCGGCCATTTTATGCCCTTCTCAACCAACTGGCTTTCAGTGCCTGGGGGCATGTCAAGTGCGGGCACTTTTACTAGTATGTGAAGTCGTTAAGGCTCTGCTTCTCCGTCTCCCAGGGACAAGGCTTTAATCTGGAATAGAAGATCTTCAGCCAGAGATCAGAAAGGTCAAGTTAGAATGATGGTATAGCGAGGTATATGAGGAGGGTAATGGAAGAGTACTTTCGACCGTGTCGAATCTATAATTAAATTTAAATGGGAAACCCACATTGGCAGAGGGGTAGTCTTAGCTCAGAGCGTGTCTTCCAAAGGAAACAGGGTGAGGAGAGAATGATATATCAATATTCCTAGTAGCTCCCCCTAAGGACGAGATGTTTGACACCTTCGGGTGTGAAAGTCTCCAAGCAAGCCTATTGCTTTACATTACTGTCTCTCTCCTAAAGCCTTCGCAAAATGTGTTAAAGTAAAATTACTATGGTGTCTGCTTTTAATAATGAACCATAGTTGAAACGGCATGCATGAATACTTAGGCAGCATTTGCAAAGTTACATACTACTTTGAGTAGATTTTATTAATGAATGGATTTCCTTATGGTTAAGCCACTTGTGCAAATGATACAATAATGATATTGAAGGTATTATACATGCAATCTGGCATGCATATAGGCTAGGATGGATTTCTGCCTGTCAGGGTAGAGACCCGATTTAGCTAAAGTAAGGTAACAATTTCATACAAATCTATAAAACCTGTATGTGTTCGTGGGGGCAACTCATTTGGTGAGTGCCATGTTACCTTGCTTGTGGGGGGGGGTGGCACTTCGCCAGGTGGGGCACTAGTGTCGTCAAGGCCTAGTGGCTCTTATGGTGTACAGTTAATTTTCCCTTTAGAGGGTTTTAAAATTTGTCATGCAAGTAATTGCATGAAAGGAAAGTCAGAGACTTGGAGTGCCAGAGGGTCTGGCAGTTAGCACTCTGCATTGGTCAGAGTATGAAGGTTAGTAAGGTTGTTATGCAAGGTCAATGGCTAGTTGTTACAAGGCTTAAGATTAAAATTATAAATGATTAAAGTTACAAGAGGAAAGTAAGTTACACATTGACAGAGAGTGAGATTAAGGGAGTAACTTAGCATCCTACTCTGGTTGGGTGCCAAGATACTCAATTGTGGAGGCACTTTGCCAGGTTGACAAGAGTGCCAGGAGAGCTCTATGTCTCTCGTAGGCTACCTGGGCTTTCTACATCTTTGACTGTTCTTCCTTGAACTTCCTTTGGATTGATGGTTTGGTGGTTTAAGAGGAATCGGTGAGCCCAAGTCTGAGGGAGGCAATAGCGTGCCAATTGTTCCAGCTGCTGTGGCAACTAAAGCAGGGGCGGTACCAGTAATTTCTATCAGCTGACGTCACAGTTCCTTGACCTCTGCAACCAGCTGAGATATGGAAGAATTTTCCACCAGAGTGTTGTCTTCTGAAGACTGGGAAAGAGAGGAAGAAGTCTTCATGGTGTGAGGGGCTTGCAGGTTACGATGACCAACTCAGGCACGGATTGTGGAGTCGCACCAAGGGTTGAGTTTCTGCTGAGAGCAGGGTAATCAGGAAGGGACCATTGTAAACTTTGGGTTGGCTCTCTTACCGGTGCTGGTAGCGGGGCCAAGCCAGGAGAAGAGAGGTGGTCTGGTCTAGGATCTCCTGAAGGGAGATTTATAGCGTGCTCTGGTACTGGCACTAAGGCTGGACCCGGCACTGGGATTAAAGTTGGAATTGGCTCTAGCACTGTCATGAGAGCAAGGGCAGGCTCAGGACTTAAATTAGATGTTGGCTCAACATTCAGAAAAGACGGAGCGTAGCACTGCTCAGGGCATTCAAGTGGCAATAGCAGGGAGTTTAGGAAGTTTGGGATATACTGAGGGGAGAACTAAGATGTGCTCTGGCACTGACACAAGGCTGGGGCAGGCAAGGGAATTAAATTTGGTAAGGGCTCAACAACCAAGGCAGATGTAGCTCAGGGCACTCAAGTGGCACTGGCAGTGGTTCTGGGGCAGGTCTGTGAGGATTATTTGTGCCTGATGGAGACTGTGAGAGGTCAGAACCTTTGGGCAGTTTTGAGTTAGGTTGGGAACGAGAATCCTTTTGCAGGAGGAGGTCATAGCCTGGAAGGTAATTGGTTACTGCGATTGTGCAGACCTTGGTTCGGTGGGGCCTAGTGACTCTCAAACAAACTGTTGGGAGAATCAGTTTCAACTGATTAATACTCTTGATGGGGACAAGTTTATGTTTTCCAATTTTAGCCCCATAGGGGACTTTGTCTTCCCTTATCAGGGAGATTTGTGTGCCAGTGTCTACAAATGTCTCGACCTGGTGTGCAGGATAGCTACCTTCAGGAGGTGCCACAAGACTAGGGCCCCTGGCTGGAGGACCTACAGACTGATTATTGGTGTCCACCAGTGCAATGGTAGGTGCAGCTGCTTTGCTAGGGCAATTCTTCCAGAGGAATGAGTGCCCATAGATTTTACAGGCAGTGCAATAAATCTTGCTAAAGTCCTACTGAGGAGCTGGGGAAGATTGAGGTTGTTTCTTGGTTTGATCAGGGGGAGGCATTGCAGCAGTTCCTCCCTTAAAGCAGCACTGGGGTTCCAAGTACCCTTTCCTTTTGCAATGAGTGCAAACAGGTATTTTAGAAGTGGGCCCATTCCTTGGTTGGGCTTGCAATGAAGTGTGACATGGAGGAATGGTCTTTTGATGCAGGGAACTAGTGTAAGAATGATAAGTGTCCCAGTCATTTGCTAAGTGGCAACACTCATCGAAGGTCTTGGGACGTTTCTTGCATTGGAGCGTAATAGAAGAAGTCTTCCAGTTTTAGGTGCTCTAAGAGTTCCTCAAATGTTGTGATGTTGAGGGCTTCCAGCCAAAGCTTGACAGCTCAAGTCTTGTGATAGGCCTAATCAGTTTACGTTTGACCCGCTTCCTTTGGCTGGCCATGCCAACGTTGTCTGCAGCATTCAGGGGTCATTTCGTAGGCCTTGATGACAGCATTCCTGACCTCTTCAAGGTCCCCCTGAGTGTCGTCGGTTAGGGAACGGAAAGTGATTAAGCTCACTCCTCCCATGTGTTTTTCAAGGATCAGGGGGATTTCTGCTGCAGTAGGTTCAAAATTGGTGAAGACACGTTCCACTTGTTCGAGCCATGCCTCAGGTTTGGCATCATTCCACTTTAGGATTAGTGAGCTTATGCTGTTGAGAGTGGACTGTAGAGAGGCCGGAGCAGGATGTTTGGCCCTATGTCGGGCAAGTGCCATGGCACTCTCCCGGTGAGATTTTCCAAGTGCCAACTCATGGTTGCGCTGGCATTCCCTTTCTTGTCTTTCTAATTCAGCAAGGGCTCTCTTCTCCTGGGCCAAGGCTAGTTCGAACTGTCATTGCTTCTCCTCCTTTGCTTCTCTCTCCTGATTTGTGGCAGCTACTTGGTCTTGAACCCATGAGTTCAGTTCCTCCCCACCCCTGAGATTCAGCTCCTTCCCAATATCTAGGAAGTTCATCTAATCTTTGGCAGACTTAGAAATGTTGCTGCGGCTGTTGTGAGCCTAAAACTCCAAGTAAGGTGGTAGATAGGTAAGTAGTAGACCGTACAATCAGTTGCATGGACTGGAAATGGCACTCTGCTTTTGGAAGGGTGTGGTTATGCAATGGTATGAGTCAGTAATGTGGCACCACTAGTAATGGGAGTGCCCCCTTGGTGACATGACACCGGCACTAAGTGCGAGATCATTCCAAAGAACTGGGGGTGGCACTGGGCCAGATGCTAATGGCAGTAATTTGGACGAGGACTCATGAATACTGAGCCAGTAACGCAAAATTTACATACTGGTGAGTTGCACTTAAGGTGCGAGTTGGTGATAAAATAGCCCAAGTCACAAATGAAGCAGACTTGGGGCAGCACTCAAAGGTGCGGTGATTACGGATGATGTTAGGCGGAATACGCAAACTATCAAGATGAGTGATAGGCTACATACAACACGACAAACGTTCATTTGCCGAGTGCAGAATTGAGATGAGCAAAAAGTTACATACATACGACAATTACTTGTTTACCGAGCTCAGAAGCACTGTGAGCAAAAAGTTACACACACACACACACACACACACACACATACACAAACACGACAATCGCTCATTTGCCAAGTGCAGAACCGAGGTTCCAAAGAACGATTTGTTTGTTCAAAAGAATGGGTTTATTTTGTTCTGAAGAACAGTAAGTTGTTCAAGAGAACAATTCTGGTTTGTTCTGAAGAATGGTAATTTGTTCAAGAAAATTCTTCTAGTTTGTTCCAAAGAACTGTATTCTGTTCAAAAGAATGATTTGGTTTTTGTACAAGAAAATGGTTCTAGTTTGTTCTGAAGAACTGTAAATTATTCAAAAGAATTGGTTGGTTTTTTGTTCAAGTGAATGGTTCTGGTTATGACTCTCGTTCCTAAGAATCAAGTGTAATTAAACACATGAGCGTAGGTAAATGTGAGGTAAGCATAAACTGGTTTGCAAGAGTATCGCAGAGCTTGAGAGCAGGTGAACTCCTAATAATTAATTATATTACCTGCTTGAGTTTTGCGCTTTTTTGGGAATCAATTTGTAAAGTAATATATTATAAACAGCCCACAGGCACAAACAAGTTATAAAGCAATGTGTTGCAAACAGTAACACTTTCATATATATTATTGAGATTGGCAATATTCTTGCCATTAAAAGTCA
>NC_089753.1:66697288-66712288 GCF_040412425.1 Macrobrachium rosenbergii
TCGGGACAAGATTAATCCAAAACCACTTCAAGCAGGACTGAATCTCTCCTAGTCCACTCTGACTCACGGACTGCTATCTGAAGAGTTACCAGTAGTGATTTATGGCTCATGGATCATTTTCTCATCGCAAAAGCAAATACACACATACACATACATACGACAGCCATACATTGATACACACACATTATATATTATATATATATATATATATATATATATATATATATATATATATATATATATATATATATATATATATATATATATTGGTATATATATATATATATATATATGAAAAAAATAGAAGGCCCATAAAACTATTTAAACATATATATATACTTATACATATCTATATGCCCCTGTTCACTGGTAGAATATGGACAGGTGAAAGTCACATTTATAATGGTATATATATAAAAACATGAAGGTGTGGCCTTGGGCCTATATATTGGGATATTTCTTAAGAAGGAGGATATTGTATGTATTTTTGGCCTGTATCCGTATATATATGGCGTTTCTTATATCTTCTTATATATGCGATATATATATCATATGGCGTCGATTTCCAATATATATGACAGGTTCATATTGTTGGTTTTGATTGATGATAGCAAGATTCGCGGCATACATATATACATACAGCTACTGTATATATGCCCCGCTCCAGTTAATGACATATGTATTTCTAATATGTTGGATAAATTCGAACTCTCGGCGTATACTGATCTTTTGTGCTCTGTTATTCTATGCGGGCGTATATGTATACATAAATGTCGGCAATACTATATATAAACTCGGCTTCTTCCCTTTTGTTATTTATATCATATATATTTATAATGGAAAATGAAAATTATTAGAACTGATTTATTTCGGTGGCCCCTTTTGGATGTTTTCATCGTGTGGATATTTATTTTGTTGAAATATATTTGTCTGTATATGGGACCTCTGTATATATTTTATTTATATATTAATAAGCCCTCTCGATAATATATGGATATATTGCGGTATGTATATATCGTATAATATTCTTGATATACTCATTTGAACATATCCTAAGTCCTCATATACAAGATTGCACCTACCATAAGTTACTGTCACGTCGTATAGCCAAGAAATGAATATATAGGAGACTTAATATTTCATAACAGAACTTTTGTCGTCTATCAAACCCTCATAACATGATCTGGCTTAGATATAGATGATATCTTTACTTTCTGGGACAATATATGGGGACTTTATAGGAATTTTTAATAGGCTAAATTCAACTGTGTTCCGACCATAAATTTAAAACAGAATGGGAAAAGGATATAAAAATGCCGTTCCTAGATGTGCCGATCATAAGAAAAACAGAACAGGTATGCATTTACAGTATATAGAAAAACCCACTTCGCTGTATCCTACATTCATTTCTTCGCCACGAGACGTCTCCGTAAAAATCATGGTAGGTGCAACTATTTCAGGGACAGAGGATATGTTCAAATGAGTTACCTGGATCAAGAATTCAACACGATCCGCCAACACCAACGCAAACTTTATCCATCCCACATTACCAGGAGGGCTAAATAACCAAATAAAATTTTTGAACCACGTAAAACAATTTATCTTTCAAAAATAAAGCTCCATAGGACAAAACATCCAAAACGCCACTCAGTGGTCCTGGTAGTTCTAATAATACTTTCATTTTCCATTATCCCAAATATCGTGTATGTATTAACGTATACTATAAATAACAAAAGGGAAGATACATATATATAAGATATATATAGTAATTATAGCTAGGACATTTATGTAGGCTTATTCTCTCAGATCGCTTTGTGAAAGAATAATGAGCCAAAAAGATCAAACGTTACGCTCGGAGAGTTCGGGAATTTCCCCATATTAAAATACAGGCAATTCATTAACTGGTCAGAGTTGGTCTTCCATTACTTTCCGCATAAAAGAAAGATGCTGGAATCTGCTATCATCAATCAAACCAACAATATGAACGTGTCAGGAGGAATTGATAACGGACGCCACACAAACAGACCTATTGAAGAAGATTCACCCAAGAAATTTTACTCCAGATCCATCGTAAAATATTTACGAGGCCAAAAACCACTAGAATTTGGTCAATCTCTCCTCCTTCAAGAAACGCCACCTCCTTAACATCGGACTAAGGCCACCTCTCATGTTTTTATACCATTGTGACTTTCCACTGCTATCTGAAGAGGTTGTGAACAGGGGCACAGAAACAAGTGCATGGATCATTTTCAACGTTTAAATAAATGGGCCTTCTTATTTTCATATTACACTGTAGTATTACACAAAAGACATTCATATATATATATATATATATATATATATATATATATATATATATATATATATATATATATATATATATATATATATATATATATATATGTGTGTGTGTGTGTGTGTGTAACGTAGCAAACACACACACTCATATATATATATATATATATATATATATATATATATATATATATATATATATATATATATATATATATATATATATATATATATATGTGTATGTGTGTGTGTGTAATGTGTGTGTGTGTGTGTTGTGTGTGTGTGTGTGTGTCACCTGACCACGAGGGCTTAACTTCTGGATCAACTCCACCTCTCATACCTTTCAGCTTTTCAAAAACTGTCCCATCAATGGTAGGACTTGGTTCTGCATCAGGAGCCTGTTCTTCAGCCTTCTGGTATAACAGCAGATAATCTGGGAGTTTGAGAGCGTGTGCTTATTCCCTTATCTTCTTATAAGGCTGACAGTTGATATGATAATTTAACTGAATGTCACATGATCAATTCCAGCTGGTTGACTTTAATCAGCTAATGCCACCATGACACAAACTTGTACTAAACTCAGGAACACAATGGTCACGAAAAAATCATTTTAATGAACTGGGAGAAAGCTTAGTGTGATTATGAAATAAAAGGTTACAATGTATGAAGGGATTTGTGAGGCAACTTACCTCTATGAGAGTAAAATGTAGATGCCACATTCGTCTGAATGAAAAAAGATAGTTCCTAAAGAGATTAACTACTAATGTCGTACATGTTGCACGAGAAGTGAGAGGATTAGAAAACTAGAGGTAATTTGTATATGACCTCGGTATCAGACTCACTTAATTATCCTCAAAGACACATTCTCTTTCTTTCCTCTCCAACTTGAACTTCCAACTAACTTGACTTTTGCTTCAGCCAAGCACTGAACAGATATATCCCCCGTAACTCCTCTTTTTATCATTGGATCTAGCAGGTTATGCATTCCCCAGGTATACTTGAGTACACTTTTCTTTAGGAACCTTGTATTTTCAGCCCAGTCTCATGAGTCTCCCCTACATTCTTATTTACTTGCGCAATTCCATATCTGCCCAAAGCGCCCTTTCTTTCTCAATCACGTCACTTCCCTTTTCATTTTCTTCAATCCTGGCCCATACGTGCTCCCTATCAAAACTTTTCAACCGCCACACTAAATTTCACGAGAGAGAGAGAGAGAGAGAGAGAGAGAGAGACAAATGAGAAGAAAGACAAGGAGTAAAATAGTAAGCAGTTCAGACTGTTACTACGTATTGAGAAAATATAAAGGCGGCATAAGATATACTATGAAACTGCTTGCTTTTAATATCAGGTTATGAAAACTAAGTATAATTTCGAATTGTACATAATACTTTTGTTTTTTTAACGTGAAACGCATCTCAATGTAAGTAAAAATAAAAGCAAATTTAGCAAAGCATAAACTGTTACAAGTTGGGCGAACCGTGTTTGAAAGTTGCAATTTTGAAATAAGTTATTGTGATATTAATTCACCTTTGAAACACTGAATTTAAACTTCAGTTGAAAATAGATCTAACGACTTCATAACATTATCGAAAGATGTTTGTTGCAATTATGCCTAGAAAAAATAAGTAGTTAGGAAAAGAATTCATCATGAGTTTTGACGCTGCTTAAACATAGGTTAAACATAATCGGATCCATAACTGAAAGAATATGAAAATTTATTAAGTAAAAAACACATTATGCAGTGTCATTTACATTGTCTCTTCAATGCACCAATTAACGCAAAACATTTATTATGCATCTCCAAAAACCTTAGTGCCAGTTCCTGTCATGGAAATGTATCAGTGGCTTTTCCTTAATTCTGCAATTTACTTTGAAATAAAAAAGAAAAATTTTGATCTCTGTTTCTATTCGAAAAATAATGTATATCCCCATTTTAAACACTATGAAAAGATATAGGCACCATCTAACCGTTCTTGGCAAGAGAAAGGAATTGCACCTGCCACTTTCTGTCACCCAGTATCTCAGACTCGTCGTTTGTTGCTTCAGCTGTATGCATTTTTATAGATAATATTATTAGTGGGTCTAGCGTCATAAATTCATTTAAAAAACATTTTGGAAAAACCTCCCCTAATCTGAGAATGTATAATAATTATCCTTTGTCTTCGGGTAACAATAAAATGAGGTTCCTGCAGAAAATGCATATTTGTTGCGTCCTTATTGAAGGATAATTTCCCCCTAATAACTTGCCTTATCGAGTTCATCATTTCGGTAGAAAAGGATAGTATGAAAATTACCGATCCTAGATGACCCCTGGTTACTGTAAAAAGGATCCATAAATTACATTTGTTTATTTATTAGTGTATCTGTTTAAGATTTATCTTTTTGAAGAAGCTAGTTAAAAGTGAAGATTCATATTAAGCAGAAAAACAAACATTGGTTTAATAAATCTAAAGGAAAAACATTTCTGAATACTTACTCAGAAGTGATTCTTGACAGCTACATAAATATGTTGGCGGATATGGGTCAAGCAGATAAGACCATACTAATGTCATCGTCTATATATATATATATATATATATATATATATATATATATATATATATATATATATATATATATATATATATATATATATATATATATATATATATATATTACATGATTAGTATGAAATATTTTGAAAAAGTATGTGAGATTAAATACAGATGCTCTTGATTCCATTTTAACAGAACGTGAACAATGCCTAGATTTCCAGTTGCATAAGATGATTTAAATTTTGATATATGAATCCCAAGTCCCTAGTAATTTTTAGATAATTAGTTGTGGAAGAAAAGTTATAAAGTTAAAGAAAAAACATGCGCCATGTTGCGCCTTATTCTTACGTATAAACACCATGTACTTGAGATTAGTAAATATATATGTTTGCGAACATTTAATGTAAACCAATGAAACCGAGACATATATGAAAGCTGACGGCACTAAAATTAACAAAGGACATAAGGCGAAATCTTCATTCGTAGTTGGTTCCCCAACTCGTGTTGGGAAATTTAGGTTTAGGCTAATGAGTACGGTACCTCTCCTAAGTTTGCTCTTGTGACCGCCTTAAAATCCTTTAAAGACAAAGAAATATTACAGTTTAACAATAATCTCGAAAAATCCCATAAAAAGTCTTCACAGTCCTTGAGCCCATTCGGTTCTTCATCGGAGTGACTTTAATGTGCACTTCAATTTTTCACGGAGATCATTTTAAACCATGTGTTAATATCTCGCTTCTTTTGAAAAACATCAAAGAGACTGTCATAAAACGAAGTGGCAACAAGGGGAAGGGGGCGCCGTTTTAATTATTTTTTCTTTACAAACATGCTGCTGCAAAATCATTTATTCGTGATTCGTCTACTTAGAGAGGTTTTTCAGAAGAGTAATCAGCGTGAAGGTGGATAACATGAACAGGCAAGTAAATTTTTACATTTTTTGAGTCTGTTAAGTAAATAATTCTAGGAGCTCTTTTTATATCAAAAAAGAATAATTTTATTTCCTGGACAAAGTGGGTTTTTAGAATGACTTCCAGAATGATATCTTATTGATCTAACTTTTTCCATCAATAAAGCAATATTCAGTATACTGTAATACTGAATGTCACCCTCTTACTCGTGTTCAAATTATAACCAAACAAATAAGCTTCAGAGTGGTACCAAAATTTATAACTTGTTATAACTGACAAAGTGTTTGGTGCACTTTCTGTCTTGTACAGTAACATGATTTCAAGAGTAAAGAAAAACTATGCAGAGATCCTGTCTCAGGGAAAAGGAATGCTGAGAAAATATTAACATGCGCCGAAAGCTAAAATGTAACCGAAGTTATTGTACTCGATGAAATTTAAACATTATTCTGATACCTTAATGTATATGTGCGTGATGAAAAAGTCTCACAGGAGCGGCCCCATGTTTATTTCAGTTTTGTATGATCGTCAACCGGTTTTGTATCTTTTGAACAATATACGTGCCTCATAATGTACTTCAATTTTATAGTAAAGCCTCTTTAACAACAAATGGAATGTCTTATCTTCGGCATTTCCATAAGGCTCTAAAATGCAAAAGATTAAATAAAATGAGTTATAATAATGAAGGGAATGGTGAAAATGGTGTTCAATAATCTTTCTGAAAGAATGATCAGGTATTCTTGTTCGAAGCTTTGCCGTTATGAACATTCAATTAACTGTAGTTGTCAGTCACGGTGATATTCTCCAGAGTTAACTATTTTTCCTTTATTTCTGAAGTTAATATTAGACGCTGTCATAATGTACATGAACGATGCAATTCATAATATTTCTAATCTCGATTTTGAGTGTACATGTTGGCAACGATACACTGACGTCAATATCATATGGAATATGTTATCTTCCAGTGTTTTTTTTTTTTATTTACTGTACATCTCAAATGTTTCTCGTGTCGAGGTTTTGTAACAACTAAACATATGAGATTCAATAGCTTGGATGTTTGCAAGAGGAATACTTTCATCATTTCCGGTCTTCTAATGGCTTTTTTTTTTGTTGTTTATTTTGTTTCTATGACACTGGCCTCATGTATAGATGAAGGACGCAGCATGCTTTGGGGAGCTACTACAGCTGCTTCAAATGGCCACACATGCTAGAAGTTTTGCAGGCCTCCCTCAAATTTTCATGGCTGCTGATTTTTTATACTGGTATAATCAACCTGAAGCCACCTGTGTCCACTGATAACTTCTCCCTAGATCTGCTGTCGGCAAAGCAGGCATCAAGAGGTGTCGTGGTAGCCATTGTTACTTCTTTGAGTGGCTGCTATGGTCGATTTTTGTCTATTGGCAGCCAGGGGCGCAGTTCCTAGCTGCTTTTGCTAATCTGTTGTAATAAATGCATAGTATGGGTGGTTTCAGTCACCCATTTTGCCACAGTTATACCAACATCTGTCGTCGTTGTGGTCTTCATGGTCTCACAGGTGGAGCTGGCTGTGTAGTGGAAGGCTTTGAAGGCCTCCAGCAACTCGCCTGTCTTCTTCAAGAGGTCCACCGCAAGCATACCTTTGATGTTGGGAAGGGTGGTGCAGATACTAGTTGACAAATGACTCAGCAAAATTTCCCCTAGCAAAGGTAGACCCTCTGTGGCTTGCCATTTTCGTCAGTGCCTGGTAGCGTGAGGAGGGACTCAAGCTTGTCCTAGGATGCCCTCGTTGAATTGTACCTCAGTGGTGTGTTGAGGAGTTCGAGGGCTCATCTGGTACAGGGGCCGGCAAGGAGGAGTACTTCATTTTTAAGAAATGGTTGAACTCTTCTTAGGTGATCCTTTCTCGTTGCACGTCTGGTCACAACACAATATTGGTGGAGGGAGTATCTGGGATTGCTTTGAGGCCATAGTCTACCATGTAATTGAACATGTTGCATATCGAAGGCGGAACTGTACCTCCACTCTCCGAAACCAGACAAATGTATAGTTGTCAAAAAATGAGGACAGATGGAAATTTCCCATGTTTGCATTTAGGATTTCATCTGAAGACATCTTGTGTATGTGTTAGTCTTTACAGGACTGTTGCTAAGCAGTAGTTCATCTGTATTTAGTCTGGGTTTATCTGCCATGCTATAGAAATTTTCTTTTCAAAGCTCTCAAGAGTATGAGCATTATGCATTTGCTTCTATCGAAATGAAAATACAAATTTCCCACACATTTCTAGGCAAGGTCAAACTGCATGACTTTATGTAAAATGAACGAGGGCATAATTAATGCCGATTTTTCAAGGTTCATTGACATTTGATCACGCTCATATCTTGCACATAAGCCTGGTGCTTTGAAATGTGTCACTATTAAGTTTCAAACAAACCTAGGGGAAGAAGCACAGCCCAAATGTAGAGCATTACCGAATTCAACTTAAAAATTACAGAAATATTAGAAATCAGATAGAAAAGAAGTATGAAGTCCAAATCATGTATTTTACTCGTATCTTTCAAAAAAATGGTTGTGGCAATGAGAAATGTTCAAAAACAGTAGAGATAATTAATTAAATGGTACTTTACAAGTTGTCTAAATTCCTTACTGTAATACTAAATATTATTTTTTGGGGGGTAATAGGTAATACGTAATAGGGAGGAAGGAAGAATCTAGAATATTTTTCGTTTCTCAGCTGTACATAGTTTTCATAAACAACATTCACCAAAAACTGCTGAACGCAGGTTTTTTTTTTATGTAAATAAAATCAGACAGATACCAACTAGCTTACAAAATTTGGGTTGTCGGCACCATTTGGTGGTAGACAGTCTTGCAATTATTACTAACACAGTTTCCATCCTCAAATTTTGAAAATTATATCGTATTTTAATTTTCTCCGCAAAGTTTCAGTTCAAAATGAACTTGACATCTTTTAAAAAGATTTAATTGGAGGATAAAATTATTTCCTCAGAGAAGATTATCATGGTGCCTCTCAAAACTTCGGTACGTTCAACTAACTCTTTTTGACTAAATAGAAAGTTTACTACACGTTGCAGTGCTTTAAGGCCACCTGGGGAATATTGGCGTTAGACAATGACTTTCTATATCATTGTGGGCTTTTCCCTTCCTCATATCACCTCCCCCCAGGATCTTTACTACCTGTTTTTCCAGTAACCGAAAAGATTTTTTATTTGTTGTTCCCTTTCTCCAGAGCCAACAGACATATCACTTTTATGCTATTTTTGTTCAGTAACAGGAATTTCAGTATACGAAATTTCCATGAAATTATAAGTAAAATGATCGTTGGTAAGCCTTCTTAAATCCTTTAATGACTATCTCTAATTGTTATAAACCTGTCTTATGAAACTTCACTCGATAATAATATTGTTTTAATTTCGCTGAAGAAAGGCACTGATTAACACGATATTCTCCAAGATCATATTGCTGTCTCATTATATTATAAATATCAACGAACACCCGAAAGAAAAGCAACCAACAGCACTAACGAACATAAAAGCACTCTTTTCACATCGTCTGTTTATTGACCTTCAAGAATGTCTGCCAAGTAGGGAGAGAGAGAGAGAGAGAGAGAGAGAAGGTGGGGGGAGCGGGTATCTCAGTTAACTAAATGGTACTCTTAGTTTTATATGCTTAAAATGTTCTTTCTCTGTTAACTTTTAATCCTTGAATGTCAGACTTTTGTTTATTAGGCTCTACATTTTTAGTTTTCTGTAAAAGGAAACTATTGAGATGGCTGTTTGTCTGTCCGTCCGCAATTTTTCTGTCCTCCCTCAGATCTTAAAAACTACTGAGGCTAAAAGGCTGCAAATTAGTATGTTGATCATCCACCCCCCAATTATCAAACATACCAAACTGCAGCCCTGTAGCCTCAGTAGTTTTGATTTTATTTAAGGTTAAAGTTAGCCATGATCGTGCATCTGGCACCGCTATACGTGTCAACAAGACAGGCCACCACAGGTCAGTGGCTAAAAGTTTCATGGGCCGCGCCTGATAGTTTCATACAGCATTATGCACTGTACAGAAAGCTCGATTGCTCCGAAGAAACTTCGGAGCATTTTTTATATGCTTGTTTATTATTTATCGCACATAGCCAGAAATTAGGCACCAAATTTGCGAACATTTGTAATATGAGGATAAGTGCACTACAGTTAATAAAAATAATGTTTAAATGAAAAACCTGAATATTTAATCAAATAGGAAACATTTTACAGACTGCGCATACAGGTAGTTTCAAGTTGTATCAAATTCGTGTCTTAGTTCTTCATATTCTAATGAGTTACCGAAACCTCCTATCTCACTAGTGTCTTACAAATACTGAATTAATTTTAATGATTTGTTTTAATGAAAACTGAACACCGTAATTCGCAAATCAATTGAAGACTTTCATTAATAGGCATGAGATTTTCGAACGTAAACCTCCTGGTGAAACCACCAGAGAGAATAATGGCAAATCTAAAGCGCGCGCGCACTCACACACTCGAAGCAACAACAGAAAGAGTAGGGCACTCTCTTCTTTTTGTTCTGTTCCATGGGTAAAACTGAAAAGATCCAGTTTCATTTCATCATTTTCTTAAGAACACTACACTTCTATCCAAGGAGAGGTATACTGTTTCCTCCAGACTTCAAAGGTAAGAGAAATTAAATCGTGAAAATAGATCTCCCTCCTTTCTTAGTTTTGGCGCAACGTGAGTTGACGAGAGAGAGAGAGAGAGAGAGAGAGAGAGAGAGAGAGAGAGAGAGAGAGAGAAGAGAGAGAAGTGGAAAAAAAGTGTTGTTTCCCCCTTTACATCTAATAAGCGAACGTAAAAGGCGCGTGATATCAATTCACCGTCGCTTCGTTTTTCACGAGTACTCCCCTCCATGAAAAGTCTCCATTCCTGAGAAGCTGACGCGTAAGATATTGAGTCTGTAACATTATCACAATAAGAACACGATTAGAAGAATTCTCCTATTTGCAGAATCTTGAGAAGAAGGGAGCCAAGCGTAAACATGAATTTTTATGCGAGTTACTGAGGTACTCTTCACTCAAAAGTATGTGCGAGCCTTGATTTCCTGTTCGGAAGCTTTGTGCAAATAAGTAAGTTAGAGACATTATATGTTAAAAAGGTAGTTTGTGCTTCATTTACTTGGATTATGATAGAAATTTCCGGTGTTCTTTTAGGTAACCTCAGCAGAACAAAGAAACAATCTTCTTCTTTTAACATGCTTTTTTTCCCATTTGTATGGGGTAAGCACAGTGCCTTCTTTTGAGGACTTTGATTTTTGGCTTTGGGGTGAATTAGTTTTAATCTCGATCACTTCTACCCCTTCCTGTCATCGCTAGACCCTGGTAGCGTATGTATTATTGTATCAGTCGCCAGCGCATATCTCCCAGCAGCAATGGTCTTCATTAGGTGGACAGTCAAGATGTGCAGGTGTCTGTTGAAGATGTTGGGAGTGGCTTTGTTTATGTATGAGAATTAGTCTGAATTTATTTGCTTTTGAAGCAAACATATTCTCGGTTACATACATAATCCCGGGTGTCTACACGGATAGCTGTAGTGTCCGCCTCTGACTGGTCGGCTGCGGTTTTGAAAGCACAGACCTCTAAGAAGTCCGAGGCTGCTGCTCTAACAAATCAGCCATCGAGGCTCTAGAACAAAGAAATGAAGGGTGATGAATCAAAGTTTTGTGTTGTATTGAATGTGAGCAATGTAAGGTAAGGTATATTGATTATAACTTGACTGACTCTACCAAGTTCTTTTATGTCCAAGATTTTGTCACATAGGTGATGTTTACTTGTGCATAATTGTCTAACAATGATTATATAGTATTTTTCAGGCACTTCCTAGAGATTATTGACCACAGTCGTCATTTTATTTCTGAAAGCTTATGGTTTAAATTAACCCAGTGTGCGCTCAAACCTCCCAAGAATTCCAAGCTGTCTCTGGAGGCCATAATTATTCCACTCTTTTCAAGTCAATCTTATGGTCTATAGACATCATTAAAATCATTAAGAAACCTTTACAGCTATTTGCTAAAGCCACTGAAAGGCTCTATATGGTAATATCTTGTCTTTCTCAGGTCTTTTAATGGCCATAGACTTTGGTCATTCGGCAAGTTTTCAAGATCGTCACTTTACGTCAATTATAAGTTACTTGGGCTTCCTTTTAAGTCATTCTGAAGATTTATTCCAGTCTCTTTTCTTAGTCAACAGAGAGATTTTGTATAATTCATTGTCAGAAAAGACTTGGATAACGACGAATGATCTCTTGCTGTCATTTTCATCAGTTGTATTTTAACGAGACCTTTCTGGTATGATTAACCTGATCCTGTACAAACAAGGCAACCAAGGTTTGCTAAACAGCAGCGCCAGCATACAGTGAATGGGCCTCCCGCTGCCAACTTCTCAGTTGAGGTCGCTGATCCTTACATTGGACTGTGGAATAGTCCTGAGATGTTCAGGCAGCTGGAACTTCAAAATTCAAGAGGATTTCTATGCATTACTACCTAAAATAATTCCTCTTGTATTTTTGATAATTTACGTACATTTTTGTCCATTTCTTTTTATTTCTTGACTAATTTATTTTCTTTTTACACTAATAACTGATCACTTTTCTATATTTCCCTATTGCCTTCTGTTGCCTCTTTCAAATGAACTCTCTATTTTTTAAAGCTTGAATTTCAGTGGTCATTGCTTCTGTGGACTTTATTCCATATGAATAGTGTTCATGTTTTGATTAATAATAATAATAATAATAATAATAATAATAATAATAATAATAAACCTTAATAATAACTTACTTTTTAATAAACCTTTTTGTCACAGTGTACTTTTTGAGGATAAATATTGTACACAGTGTATACATATAATACATATATACACACATACAGTATATATATATATATATATATATATATATATATTTATATATATACAGTATATATACATACATATATATGTATGTATATATACATATATATATATATATATATATATACATATATATACATATATATATATATATATATATATATGTTACAGGAACAGAATCAACACTTTTTTTGGAAGTGTACGTATATCGTGATCTTAGTGATCTACTTCAGAGAAAAGACGTAAAAGGGTTCAACCATGATCACACTCGCATTTTCCCCCTCTCTCTCTCTCTCTCGGCCCAATCCCTCTCTCTCATCGTTTACCAAAGCTCATCCCCACTAACCTCACTCATTTCTCTCAAAGCAACTAAATGGACTATTTAAAAGAAACACAATCATTCCTACAAAATAGGTTTATTATTCAAATAACCCAACAAAAATGAATAAAACAAAGCAAGATTAAAATGCCAATAAATGAATTATCAGTCAGATAACTAAAACTCTTAACTTACAAAGCACTTCACGTTAAGAAACCTCATTATGGCTAATAGCCTGGAAATAAAAATCTCATACTCACCGTCAATAACAAAGTCATGTCAAAAAAAAAACAGTCTACCACATGAAGAGACTGACATCGCCAACTGACTTGCGTGTCCTTTTATCAAAACCCAAAGTCCACAAACATCTGTCGAAAGGAATTAAACATGATGAAAAACTCCCAAAAATATATGAAATACAAAACACAATAACTTGGAAAGTGTAAAATGCACTAGCCAAGATGTGGCAAACGTAACACAACAAAATAATATAAAAGAGGTATGAATATTCATATTAAATTTCCCACACCAGTTTCACAAGTACATAATGATCAGAAAGTCATGGTAAAAATCACAAGTTCAATTTTCTCCCAAAAAACAGAGATTTGAGACTCTACCTTATCTGCCAATTTCAAAGCCTGGAACCACTCCAAAGCTATGACTGGACCTTTGCAGTTCTATCACGTTAATGAACAGTCAAACTCACTTTTAGGGCAGATTTTGGCATAATCTAGATCAAAGTAACGCACGTACTCACGAATATACATAACGCTTCGGAGATCACCTGACCGCCAATATTGCTGAGCTTCTCAGCAGAGAGCTGAGGAATCAAACTATTTGCTGAATACAAAAGATTTTGCATCAAACCTCTCCGACCCAGTTTCGCTCTGACTCCAAACCTTCCACGATAACATCTTAAAGCATTGAAGCTATGAAATGCATATATGTGTCCTTAAATATATATTTTCATATATGTTACCGAAAGGGGAATTTTTTAGTTGATAATAAGTTTCGTCGTCCTGGGGGGCTCGAACCAGCAAAGGACAAGAACTCAGGACTACAGTGATGCATTAACCACACGGCCAGCAAGAGAGGTATAAGTGGATATCGGCTCCCATGTACAAATCCCCGTCGAACTCAGGTGTTTGTATTTGGAGACGATTGTATATGAATCATGGTGATGTGATAAAAAGTCACAATATGGCAATAATAAAACATACTACATGGTCAAATGGCAGAGGTGGTGGATATCGTCTCCAAATACAAACACCTGAGTTCGACGGGGATTTGTACATAGGAGCCGATATCCACTTATACCTCACTTGCTGGCCATGTGGGTTAATCGCCTCACCTGTAGTCTGAGTTCTGTCCTCCTGGTTCCAGCCTGTGACGACGAAAAATATTATCAACTAAAAATTCCTCGGGAACATATATGAAAATATATTATTTCAGAGGTAGAGCAAATTGGGTATTAAAGGACGTTTGTAGCCTTGAATTGTATATGAATCACAGTGATGATAAAAGTCATAATATAGCTGCGCAGACAAACGCAGTACATGGCAGAGGCGGTGGATATTGTCTCCAAATACTAACACCTGAGTTCGACATCCACTAATACCTCACTTGCTGGCGTGTGGGTTAATGCGTCCACTGTAGTCCTGAGTTCTTGTCCTTCGCTTTCTGAGCTTGCAGGATGACGAACTTATTATCAACTAAAAATTCCCCTTCAGTAACATATATGAAAATATATTATTTTCGAGGTAGTAAATTGGGATATTCAAGGACGTTTGTAGCTTTTGATTATATATATATATATATATATATGCATATATATATACATATATGTATATATATAAAAATTAAGTCCACACGAAGGAAACTGAAACACATGAGTGCTGCAAGGCCTTTCGACACTAGTCCTTTACTTGGCAGACTGCTAGAAGTAAGGGACTGGGAATCGAAAGCCTGTAACCTCAGTGGACTCGTTTAACCTCATGAATTTATCTTTGTTATATATTCATCACATTCAATATTTTCATGATTCAGTTATATATATAC
>NC_089753.1:66717288-66732288 GCF_040412425.1 Macrobrachium rosenbergii
TAAAAGTGACCTGCCATCTGGAAACTAGCCATAAAAGATCTGTGTCTTGTGATGAAAACTTGTACCATCAGAGTTTAATACTATAATTATTAGTAGTTATGGGTGCTAGAAGTGGACTAGAAATTTAGCCAGTTTCACTAGATAGTCATGATAATAAGTATAGGTCTCATTAGACACTTTCTTTAATTTAACCACACTATTGTTCCATAGGAAGCACCTGTGCTATATAAGGATTCATAGGTATCAAAGCACTTATAATATTTCTCGGTCTTTAAACTTTTTAAAAATCGATTTATTCGATCTCGACTTTAAAAAATAGTAGAATACTGAGGTTCTCCTATTTTGAAACTTTAGTTCCGTCTCCCAAAATAGTCTACATTTTCTGTACATATCCCTGTTTACTTAGGATTACCGTACCTTTTTCCTTCGTCCGGTCTAGTTATTACCAGATCATCATGGTTGCTCGGTTCCTTAAGGGTATTTAAACCATTTTTGGAAAAGAATGGTGCCCATCTAGTAGTTACAATGTACTTTATTTAATCCTATATTTCTGAAAGATATCATCATCATATTTGATATGGAGATTATAACCTGGAAAACAAAGACTCAAAGAACCATAAATTGATTATATGAAGTGTCTCAGTTAGGAAGACCAAAAATCCAGACCTAGTGAGAGCAATAACTGACAACTTCATAATTGCTCAGATTGAACACAAAGTATTGTTGTTTCTTTGAAAGTTAGGAATAAAAATCCCAGTTTTCTCAATTTCCTTCACGATCTGCTGATTGACTGATACATTAATAATATATCTTTATTGAACATGAATTTAAAAACGATACGGGTCAACAACGATAACTTATCAATATTCATAAAAAGGCTATTAGCGAAACCTGTAAGTTTAACAACATTCTACTCTTATAATTAATCTCCATGTTCAACAGTTTCTTAGTTGAGTTTATCATAAAATGGGGTTTGGTATAAAGAAGATTTATGAAGCAATTCTGAACTTTTATGTAATTCGGAATAATATTGTTATATCTGCAGTATTGTAAATTCAATATCCAACTTCGGCTTCACGTCGTCTCTGCAGAATGCCCAAAACCCAGGCAAGGAGTTCATCACATCGTATCACTGACCATCACGTGAACCATCACAACCCCGAAGTCTCACCTAACAAAGAGAAGTACGGATTAGGCGAAGGCAGCCACGACGAATGTGTCCAACGGATAATCGCTACATTCACCATACCCAAAATATCAAAGTCGAATATATTGTTTGAACCTGATGAACGTTAACGGTTAGGTGAATGAGAATTCCTTGTGTATTTTCACCATTTATTGTGCTGACGTCACACCATATCCTGATTTAAAGTTATAAATTAAAAAGACAACAGAATTAAAAATAGACTCAGATTTACAAAACGAGAAAAAAGTTCTTACATAAAAGTATAAAAAGAAACATAACAGAAAGGAACAACGGTTACCAAATAGTGCTGGAAGCGCGTGTTTGATGGATATCTCATATCCGTTTTGGTTCCAACGGAAACTCAATGAGAGGTATAGAGGTGTTGACGTGGGATTGAGTATTTAATTAGAACTAGTTGTTTAATAAAAAGATATTCTAGTATTGACAGTTATGGTCATTCGGAGCTTTGTCTATTATTTGAAATCCTTGTAATTCGATAGATTATTTAGCATCTTTTCCCGTGGTCTTTATATGAAAATTGGGTTTGATAATTTAGCACCTGTTCGGTAACTTACGCCACGATGAGAGTCTAATCTCACCTTCAACAACCTACGAGTGGAGCCCACGTACTTCCCCAGGTCACATCTGGGGCAATTAAACAGGTATATGACTCCCGAGGTCATCAAAGGGTGCAGACTTTCTTTATATTTAAACATAGACCCAATCGTCATTGGGTTACTGGGTATTAGTTTAAATTCGACAGCCGGTAAATATCTGTTTATTATTTGTCGTAAGTCTTGGTAAAAACGTTTATTGTAAATTAGTGGACACTTAAAATAGAAAGGTAGTTTAGGTACTGTTGGTATTCTGAATTTTGGTTGAAAATATTATTTATGATTTGAAATATTTAGTAATAACAGATGGGAAACAGTTATTAATAAAATATTGGTGGAGATATAGAATTTCCTCGTGAAAACCATTCCAATCAGATGTTAAACTGAAGGCCCTGTGGAAGAGGGTAGATAAAGAGTTTAACTTAAAATTAAAGAAACAATGGCTGTAAAAATTAGAACCCAGACCGGTAAGTTTTTTCCAAAATCGTGGTATTAAATGATCATCGTGTCTTGAAACCATTATATCTAAGAAAGGCAATTTATTCACTTTCATATTCGACTGTGAACTTTATGTTTGGATGCATTTGTTGGCATACTTCAAGAAATTATCTGCTCTCTATCTTTTGTTCCTGAGCAGTAGAAAGGTGTCATCAACATATCTGCTGTAAATGAGCAAGCCAAACGTGAGCCATATACCTTGTTTAATTGCCCCAGACGTGACCGGGAAGTACGTGGGTTCCACTGTAGGTTGTTGAAGGTGAGATTCAGACCTCATCGTATGCGTCATCGAACGGAAGTAAATTATCAAACCCCGGAATTTTCATGTAAAGAAGAGACCACGGAAAATGCAAATATACATCACCACATGACTCAAAATAATAGGCAAAGCCCGAATACCACCAACCGTCACTAGACCCTTTTTATTAAACAACTAGTTCCCAATTAAATACTCAATCCACGTCAACACCTCTATACCTCTCGTGAGTTTCCGTTGGAACCAAAACGGACCCTGAATGTCACTCAGCTTTTGCCTTCAGCACTATTTGGTATTCATTGTTCTTTCTGTTATGTTTCTTTTTATACTTTTATAAAAAATTTTTTTCGTTTTGCAATCTGAGTCTATTTTTTAATTCTGTTGTCTTTTTAATTTATAGCTTTGAAAATGGGACACATGGTCTGGAAACTGGTCAGCACAATAAAGTACATACTGAAAGCGAAATACAAGTGACTTCTTCCTAACTCGATGCTGTCCATCAGGTTTAAAGCAACTGCCTTCGACTTGATAGTTATTTTGGGCATGGTAGCGGAAGATTCTCCGTTGGACTGTTCGTCATGGCTGCTCTTCGCTTCATCTTCGCACTTCTTCTGTTCCGAGGAGACTTCGGGGCAGATGGTTTCCATGCATTGATCCGTGGCCGATATGGTAATGAACCTTACCACCTGCAGGACTTTGGAAAACCACGAGACGACTGGGTGGAAGGCCGAGTTGACCTTGAATTTGCCAATACTGCCGTCCAACAATATTATTCCTTGAATTTTGTAAAGTTCAAATTGCATGAATCTTATACCAAACCCATTTATGATGAAGCAAACTAAGAAACTGTTAGACATGGAGATTAATTGAAGAGTAAGAATGTTGTTAAACTTACAGGACTCGTTTAATCGGCCTTTTTATGAATGTTATTGATAAGTTATCGATTGTTGACCGTATCGTTTTTAAATTCATGTTCAATAAAAGTATAGCTGACTATGTATCAATTGTCCGGCGAACTCATGAGAGGAAATTGAGAAAACTGGGGATTTTTATTCCTAACTTTCAAAAAAACAACAATACTGTGTTCAATCTGAGCAATTACAAGTTATCGAAAAGAGAGGAATTCTTGCTCTCACTAGGTCTGGATTTTGGTCTTCCCTGCTTCAGACCTTCATATAATCAATTTTATGGTTCTTTGGAGTCTTTGTTTTCCAGGTTACTTAATCTTCCGCTCGACACTGACTAATATTCACGCCGCACTCCGGAATACAAGGGTTAGCTCAGAGAAACCCATAATAACTTAATCTACCAGATGGATAACCATTCTTTCCAAAAAAATGGACGAATAATTCTTAAGGAAACTGAGAACATGATGAACTGGTAATGGTCTTAGATCGTGGACAAGGGAAAAGGCACGTATAATTCAAAACAAACAGAGTATGTACAGAAATGATATTTGGAGACGAAACAAAGTTTCAAAAATAGAAGAACTCTATTCTACTATTTTTAAAGTCGAGATCGAATAAATCGATTTTTAAGTTTAAAAGACCTAGTATTATAAGTGCTGATACCTATGAATCCTTTATATGCTATCATATGGCTTCTGATGAATAATGGTAAGGATTACCCAGTGGACTATAAAGAAGGTGTTCCAATGAGATCCTTATACTACTCATATGACACTCACTACAAACTGGCCAAATTTTTAGTCCCACTTCTAGCACCCTTAACTACCAATAATTATAGTATTAGAAACTCTGATAATTTTAAAGAAAGGATTTTATCACAAGACTCAGATCTTTTTATGGCTAGTTTAGATGTGGAGTCACTTTTTACTAATGTCCCTGTGGAAGAAACAATTGATATTATTTTAGACCGAATTTTTCCTAACCCAGATACCATTTTTAATAATTTAATATCACGGATTTAAAAAACTGTTGCAATTGGCCGTGCTGGACACAGCCTTCATTTTTAATGAAATCGCATAACTAACTTCAGACTTGAATATGACCCCATTAGGTCCCACCTGCACATTTTGTGCTCCTGAGCGCCTGCTGGACGATTGCCCTATTTTACCTCTCGCTTTACAGCAGACATGTTGGATGACACCTTTCTACTGCTCAGGAACAAAAGATAAGAGGCATGAATTTCTTGAAAGATGCCAACCAATCATCCAACACTACAATGAATATGAAAGGAAAATAAATTGCCTTCTTAGATATAATGGTTTCAAGACACGATCATTTATCACTAATGATTTTAGGGGAAAAAACTTTTACCGGTCTGGGTTCTAATTCTTTACAGTTATTGTTTCTTTAATTTAAGAACTTCTTATCTGTCCTCTCTTCCATTATATTTTCAGTTTAACATCTGATTGGAACGTTTTCACGAGGAAATTCTATATCTCCACCAATATTTTATTAATAACCGTTTCCCATCTGAGCTATTTTACAAACATTTGCGCAAATTTTGAAATAACATTTTTCGAACTGCATCTAATACCAACAGTACTCTAAACTACTCGTAAGTGTCCCGCTTATCTACGATATAACATTTTTACTCAAGATTTACGACAGATAATAAACAAATAATGGCTGTTTCCGAATTGAAACTATAGTACCAAATAATCCAATGACGATCAAGTCTATGTTTAAATATAAAGAAAGTCTGCACCTTTGATGACCTCGGGAGTCATATACTCAGCTTAATTGCTCCCAGATGTGACCTAAAGTACGTGGGCTCCACTCGTAGGTTATTGAAGGTGATTAGACTCTCATCGTGGCGTAAGTTACCGAACGGGTGCTAAATTATCAAACCCTAACTTGATGATGAAGACCACGGGAAAATTTGCATTGATAACGATTAACACAAGGATTTTAAAATAACAGGCAAAGCTCCGAATGACCAACAACTGTCATTTTACTTAACTTCTTTATTAAACAACTAGTTCCCACTGAATACCAATCCACGTCAACACCTTCATACCTCTTCCTCGTGAGTCGCTGGAACCAAAATCGACCCTGAATGTCACTTCCGCTTTGCCTTCAGCACTATTTGGTATTCATTAATTCCTTTCGTTATGTTTTTTTATACTTTTATGTAAAAAATTTTTTTTCTCGTTTTAAAATCTGAGTCTATTTTTAATTCCCGTTATCTTTTAATTTATAGCTTTGAAAATGGGACACACATGGTCTTGAAACGTCAGCACAATAAAGTACATTGAAAGGAAATACAAGGAATTCTCTTCCCCTAACTCGATGCTGCTCATCAGGTTTAAAGAACCGCCTTTCGACTTTGATATTTTGGGTATGGTGAATGCTGGCGATTCTCCGTTGGACTGTTCGTCATGGCTGCCCTTCGCTTCATCTTCGCATCTCTCTTTCGTTCCGAGAGTGAGTAATTTTCTTATTATAGATGACGCCCATGCATTGATCTGCGCCGATATGGTAATAAACCTTACCACCCGCAGGACTAAAACCACGAGACGACTGCGCAAGGCTTGTTGGACCTTTGAATCTTTACAATACTGCCGTCTCAACAATATTATTCGAATTTTGTAAAGTTCAAGAATCAGATTAACTTCATATCAAGAACCCATTTCCATGATTGAACAACCAAGAACCGTTGATCAAGATTAACATAAGATAATAATTATTAAACTTACGTGACTCGCTAATGGCTCTTTTTATGAATGTTATTGATAAGTTATCGATTGCTTGATCTATATCGTTTTAACTAGTATTCGACAAAAGCATAGCTGACTATGTATCAATTGTCCGGCGAACTCATGAGAGAAATTGAGAAACTGGGGATTTTTTATTCCAACTTTCAAAACAACAATACTGTTCAATCTGAGCAATTAGCAGTTATCGAAAAGAGAGTAAATCTCGCCTTCACTATGGTCTGATTGTCCTCCTGCTTCAGACCCCTACATAACCACTTATGGTTCTTTGAGTCTTTATGCTTCAGTAGCATTTAATTCGCTCACCGACGTGCACCTTACGTACTAAATACAAGGGTTAGCTCAGAAAACCTACACAACTTAATTACGTAGATGATGACCACTTTTCCAAAAATGATTTAATAATTTAAGGAACTGAGTAAACATGATGAACTGCGTACAATCTAGACCGACATGGAAAAGGTACGGTAATCTCAAACAAACAGGAGTGATACAGAAAATAGGTATTTGTAGAATGAACAAAGTTTCAAAATAGAGAACCTCAGTATTCTACTATTTTTAAAGTCGGAGATCGAATAAATCGATTTTTAAAAAGTTTAAAAGACGAAATATTATAAGTGCTGATACCTATGAATCCTTATATAGTGCCAGGTGTTTCCTATGGAATAATGTATGGGATTACCCAAAATTATAAAGAAGGGTATCCCAATGAGACCTATACTACCTCATGCAAGACACTCCAATTACAAACTGGCTACCTTCTAGTCCCACTTCTAGCACCCCTTAACTACCTACAACAATTATAGTATTAAAAACTTGATAATTTTAAAGAAAGGATTTTATCACAAAGATACAGATCTTTTGTTATTAGTTTAGATTGTATCACTTCATTAATGTCCCCAGGAAGAAACATCACTGGATACTATTTTTATGACCGAATTTTTCCTATAACTCAGATACCATTTTAATAATTTTACTATCACGGATTTTAAAAACCATTACAATTGACGTGCTGGACACAGCCTTCATTTCTACAAAATCGTGTTCAAACTGACAGAATGGCCATGGACTCATTATCCCAACTTTGCAAAACATTTTACATATTCTGGAGAGCGCTTCCACACGATTGCCCTTTGGCTTGCCTTCCGCTTTTATTGGCAGATATGTTGATGACACTTTCACTACCAGAACAAAGATAGAGCAGATGAATTGAGTATACAACTAAAATGCATCCAAACATAAAGCCATAGTCATGAAAGTGAAAATAAATTGCCTTAGATATAATGGTTTCAAGACACGATGATCATTTTAATACCACGATTTTTAGGAAAAAACTTTTACCGGTCTATTCAATTTACAGCCATTACTTCTTTAATTTTAAGCAACCTTTATCTACCCTCTTCCACAGTGGAACTGTGTTTAACATCTGATTGGAAATGGCTTTCACGAGAAAATTCCATATCTCCACCAATAGTTTCCATATTAATAACCAGCTTCCCATCTTGAGCTTATTTTACAAACATTTACAAATTTTAAATAATATTTAACCAAAATTCAGAATTATTTCAACAGTACCCAACTACCTTTCATGCAAGTGTCCCGCTTATCTACGATAAACATTTTTTACCGAAGATTTAACGACAGACAACAGAGAACAACATTTACCGGTCAGTCGAACTGGAAACCATACCAAATAATCCAATGACGATCGTCTATGTTAATAAAGAAAGTCTCGCACCCTTTGATGGCCTTGGGTGTCATTGAACTGTTTAATTGCCCCAGATGTGACCTGGGAAAGTGGGTTGTTGAAGGTGAAATTAGGCTCGCATCGTGGCGTGAGTTACCGAACGGGTTTAAAACTATCAAACCCCGAATTTTCATGCATAAGAGACCACGGGAAAATGAAATATAATATCAATTAAGGCGATTTCAAAATACAGGCAAAGCTCCGAATGACCACCGCAACCGCCATTACTGTAATCTTTTTATTAAACAACTAGTTCTTACAATTAATACTCAATCCACGTCAACACTTATACCTTCTCTCGTGAGCGCTTCGTTGAACCAAAACGACCCTGAATGTCATCTAGCTTATTTCACAATCATTTATATTCATTGTTCCTTTCTGTTATGTTTCTATACTTTTATAAAAATTTTTTTCTCGTTTTAAAATCTGAGTCATTATTTTACCCTGTTGTCTTTTTTAATTTATAGCTTTGAAAATGGGACACATGGTCTTGAAACGTCAGCACAATAAAGTACATTGAAAGGGAAATACAAGGAATTCTCCTTCCCTAACTCGATGCTGTTCATCAGGTTTAAACCGCTGATCTCTTTGATATACTATTTTGGCATGGTGAATGCCGATGACTAAGTTGACTTAGTCTATCACTGCATGCCTCCGCTTCATCTTTCACACTTCTTTCTGTCCTGAGGAGACTCTTTCGTGTTATGTTAGCTTCTGGTTTAACATCCGGTAACACATGGTAATGAACCCACCACCGCATATCTTGAAACCAACACACCGACTCATAATGTCGAGCTGGACCTAATTTTTACTGCCGTCTCAACAATATTGTCTGAATTTTGTAAAGTTCAAATTACAAATCTTCTTTATACCAAACCCCATTTTATGATGAAGCAACTAAGAAACTGTTGGGATGATGAGATAATTATAAGAGTAAGAATGTTGTTAAACTTACAGGACTCGGGCGCAATGGCCTTTTATGAATGTTATTGATAAGTTATCGATTGTTGACCGTATCGTTTAAACGGCGTTCAATAAAAGTATGATGACTATGTATCAATTGTCCGGCGAACTCATGAGAGAAATGAGAAAACTGGGATTTATCTTCCTAACTTTCAAAAAACAACAATAATGTCAATTTGAGTAACATGTTATCGAAAAGAGAGGAATTTTGCTCACTAGGGTTCCTGGATTTGCCTCTCTGTTTGTGACCTTCATATAATCAATTTTATGGTTCTTTGGAGTCTTCACCCAGAACACTTAATTCCTGCTTCTATTCCATGAGTTTAGCACTAAATTAATAATGTTATTTCAGAAAACCTACACAACTAACTACTAGATATAATTCATCTTTTCCAAACGATTTGAATAATTTAAGGAACTGAGAACATGATGAACTGTACAACTAGATCCAGATTGGAGGGAAAAGGTAATGGTAATCTTAAACAAACAGGAGAAGGTACAGAAATGGAAAGTATTTTGGGAGACGAACAAGTTTCAAAAATAGGAGAACCTCAGTATTCTGATTATTTAAAGTCGAGTGATCGAATAAACGATTTTTAAAAAAGCCTTAAAAGACCGAAATATTATAAGTGCTGATACCTATGAATCCTTATATAGCACAGGTAGCCTTATGTGGAATAATGTAGTATGATTAATTAAAATTCATAAAGAAGGTATCCCAATGAGACCTATACTTACCTCATATGACACTTTCTAATTACAACTGGCTAAATTTCTCTAGTCCCACTCCTAGCACCTTTAACTACCAATAATTGATGAGATTAAAAACTCTGATAACTAAAGAGCTGGATTTATCACAGCACACAGATCTTTTATGCTAGTTTAGATGTGGAGTCACCACCAACAACCCAGGAATGAAACCAACTGACACCACCCAGAACTGACCAACCCGAGACGCCACCATTTTTACCAATTTAATATCACGGATTTATAACTGTTGCACTGGCCGTGCTGGACACAGCTCATTTTTAATGGAAATCGTATGTTCAAACCGACGGAATGGCTATGGATTCTATTAGGTCCTACCAGCAAATATTTTTATGTGCTCCTGAGGAGCGCCTGCTGACGATTGTCTTTTGGCTTGCCTTCCGCTTTTTTACAGCAGATATGTTGATGACACCTTCTACTGCTCAGGAACAAAGATAGACAGATGAATTTTTAGAGATGCAACCGTAAATGCATCCAAACATAAAAGTTTACAGTCGAATATGAAAGTGAAAATAAATTGCCTTTCTTAGATATAATGGTTTCAAGACACGATGATCATTTTAATAATTAATGATTTTTAGGGAAAAACTTACCGGTCTGGGTCTCTTCTAATTTCACAGCCATTGTTTCATGACTTAGTTGAACTTATTCACTTTCTTCCACACAGGGCCTTCAGTTTTAACATCTGATTGAATGGCTTTCATGATAGAAATTCCTATATTCCACCACATTTTGATTAATAACTGCTCTCCATCTGAGCTACTTACAAACATTTGCGCAAATTTTAAATAATATTTTTCAACCAAAAATTCAGAATACCAACAGTACCTAAACTACCTTTCTATGCAAGTGTCCCGCTTATCTAACATAAACATTTTTACTGAAGATTTACGACAGATACTGAAACAAATATTTACCGGATTAGGTCGGAATTGAAACTAGTACCAAATAATCCAATGACGATCAAGTCTGCGTTTAAATATAAAGAAAGTCTGCAACTTTGATGATCCCTGGGAGTCATATACCTAGCGACTGCCCCAGATGTGACCTGTAGGGCAGTGGGGTTCCACTCGTAGGTTGTTGAAGGTGAGATTAGACTCTCACTGTGGCGTGTTACCGAACGGGAAGCAATTATCAAACCCCGAATTTTCATGCATAAGAGACCACGGGAAAAAATGCAAATATAATATCAATTACAAGGATTTCAAAATAATAGGCAAAGCTCCGAATGACCACCAACTGTCAATACTAGAATCTCTTTTTATTAAACAACTAGTTCCCAATTAAATACTCAATCCAATGTCAACACTCTCTATGCCCCGTGAGTTTCCGTTGAACCAAAACGGACCTGAATGTCACTCATTACTTATAACTATTTGGTATTCATTGTTCCTTTCTGTTATGTTTCTTTTGATACCTTGACGTAAAATGCTTGTTTTAAAAATCTGAGTCTATTTTTAATTCTGTTATTTTTTTAATTTATATTTTGAAAAATGGGACACATGGTCTTGAAACGTCAGCACAATAAAGTACATTGAAAGGAAATACAAGGAATTCTCCTTCCCCCCTAACTCGATGCTGTTCATCAGGTTTAAAGCAACCGCCTTCGACTTTGATATTTTGGGTATGGTGAATGCTGGCGATCTCCTGCTGGACTGTTCAATACTGGTTGCCCTTCGCCATCTTTCGCACTTCTTTCTGTTCCGAGTGAATTTCTCGGGGTTATGATGGTTTCCATGCATTGATCCGCGCCGATATGGTAATGAACTCTACCACCTGCAGGACTTGAAAAACCACGAGACGACTGCGGAAGGCCAAGCTTGACCTCGAAATTTCTACAGCATTGTAGCCTGAACCATGTGATGCCGAATTTTGTAAAGTTCAAATTGTACAGACAATCTTTATACCAAACCCCATTTTATGATGACAACTAAGAACTAGACACGATATTCAACATAGTTATAATGATCAAGCATAACTTACAGACTCACACGCATTTGATGAGATCAATGTCGATAAGTTATCGATTGTTGACCGTCGTTTTTAAATTCATGTTCACAAAAGTATAGCTGACTATGTATCAATTGTCCGGCGAACTCATGAGAGGAAACAGAAACCGTGATTTTATTCTTTGACCTTCAAAACCATCATTACCTGTATCCAATCCATAATTATACATCGAAACGAATTTTGCTCACCAGGTCTGACTATTCTTGCCTACACCTTCACATAATCACCTTATACCCTGATTATTTGCGGTTACTTAATTCGCCTGACACCGACGTGGCGAGCCTACGTACTCAAATACAAGGGTTAGCCTAGAAACCTATACAGTCTTAACTACTAGATGGACACCATTCTTTTCAAAAATGATTTGAATACCTCAAGGAACTGAGTAAACATGATGAACTGTAACACCAGACCGACAAGGAAAAGGTATTGCAATCTTAAACAAACAGGAGTATGTACAGAAAATGGAAAGTATTTCAGAGACGTAAACAAAGTTTCAAAAAACAGAACTGCATTCTGATTGATTTGAAAGTCGAGGATCGAATAAATCGATTTTTAAAAAAGTTTAAAAGATCGAAATATTATAAGTGCGATACCTATGAATCCTTATATAGCACAGAAGCCTTGGTATGGAATAATGCATGGATTACCCAAAATCTATAAAGAAGGCAAAGATCCTGAATGAGACCTATGACATACCTCATATGACACTCCTAATTAAATCCACAAATTTCTAGTCCCACTTCTAGCACCCTTAACTCACTAATAATTATAGTATTAAAACTCTGATAATTTTAAAAGAAAAGGATTTTATCACAAGACACAGATCTTTTTTATGGCTAGTTTAGATGAGTCACTTTTACTAATGTCCCTGTGGAAGAAACAATTGATACTTATTTTAGACCGAATTTTTTCCCAACCCATACCATTTTGAATAATTTTATTATCACGGATTTTAAAAACTGTTGCAATTGGCCGTGCTGGACACAGCCTTCATTTTTAATGGGAATGTATGTTCAAACTGACAGACTACATGGATTCCATTAGGTCCTACCTTTGTAAAATATTTTTTATGTGTTTCCTGGAGGAGTGCCTGCTGGACGATTGCCCTTGGCTTGCCTTCCGCTTTTTATGTTGTGCAGATATGTTGATGACACTTTCTACTGCTCAGGAACAAAGATAGAGCAGATGAATTTCTGAGATACTGAACTAACATCCAACACAGCTGACATCAGATCATATAAAGGAAAATAAATTCACTTTTCTTAGATATAATGGTTTCTAAGACACGATGATCATTTTAATACCACGATTTTTAGGAAAAAAAACTCATCTGTCTATTCACTTCATATCACTGTTTTTTAACCTAATGCTGAACCCTTATTCAATTCCTCTCCACATATCTTGTTTAAATTAACATCGATTGAAATGGTTTTCACGAGGAAATTCTATATCTCCACCAATATTTTATTAATAAACTACTTCATCTGAGCTATTTTACAAATATTTGCAAAGGTTGAAAAAATATTTTTCAACCAAAATTCAGAATACCAACAGTACCTAAACTACCTTTCTATGCAAGTGTCCCGCTTATCTACGATAAACATTTTTACCAAGATTTAAGACAGATAATAAACAAATATTTACCGGCTGTCGAACTGAAACTAGTACCAAATAATCCAATGACGATCAAGGTCTATGTTTAAATATAAAGAAAGTCTGCACCCTTGGATGACCTCGGAGTCATATACCTGTTTAATGGTTCCAGATGTGACCTGGGAAGTATTGTGGGCTCCACTGTGTGGTTGTTGAAGGTGAGATTAGACTCTCATCGTGGCGTAAGTTACTGAACTGGTGCTAAATTATCAAACCCCGAATTTTCATGCAGATACATCTCGATTTACCAAATATAATATCAATTACAAGGATTTGAATATATAAAGTCTGAATGACCACCAACTGTCAATATTAGAATCTCTTTTTATTAAACAACCAGTTCCCCCAATTAAATACCAACTAATGTCAACACCTCTATACCTTCGTGAGCTCGTTGAACCAAAACTGATCCCGGAACAACACTCAGCTTGGCCTTCAGCAGTATTCATTGTTCCTTTCATGCCATGTTTTGATACTTTACGTAAAATTTTTTTTTCGTTTTAAAAATCTGGAGTCTATTTTTAAATTGCTGCCTTTTAATTTATAGCTGAGCACGACACATGGTCCTTAAAACGTCAGCACAACAAAGCACATTGAAAGCGGAACACATGAACACCTCCTTCCCCCAACCGATGCTGTTCATCAGGTTTAAAGTAAACTCGCTCTTCGACTTTGATATTTGGGTATGGTGAATGCTGGCGATTCTCCGTTGGACTGTTCGTCATGGCTGCCCTTCGCTTCATCTTCGCATCTTCTTGATCCCGAGTGAGACCGGGGTTATGATGGTTTCCACATGCATTGATCCGTGGCCGATATGGTAATGAACTCCTTACCACCTGCAGGACTTGGAAAAACCACGAGACGACTGTAGTAGGCGTCAGAGCGGACCTTGAATTTTACAATACCGTTGTCTCAACAATATTAACCTGAATTTTGTAGTTCAAATTCATAAATCTTCTTTATACCAAACCCCATTTTATGATGAAGCAACTAAGAAACTGTTAGACATGGAGATTAATTATATGAGCAAGAATGTTGTTAAACCACAGGACTCGCTAATGGCCTTTTATGAATGTTAGCTGATAAGTTATCGATTGTTGACCGTATCGTTTTTAAATTCATGTTCAAATAAAAGTATAGCTGACTATGTATCAATTCGTCCGGCGAACTCATGAGGAAATTGAGAAAAAACTGGGGATTTTTATTCCTAACTTTCAGAGAAACAACAATACTGTGTTCAATCTGAGCAATTACAAGTTATCGAAAAGAGAGGAATTCTTGCTCACTAGGTCTGGATTTTGGTCTTCCCAAGCCTAGACCTTCATATAATCAATTTTATGGTTCTTGGAGTCTTTATTTCCAGGTTACTTAATCTCCGCCTCGACACCGACGTGGCGAGCCTACGTACTGGGATCACGAAGGGTTGTGGCTCAGAAAAACCTACAATAACTTAACTACCAGATGGACACCATTCTTTCCAAAAATGACTATATTCTCATGAACTGGAGTAGCATGATGAACTGGTACAATCTAGACTGGACAGTGAAAAGGTACGGTAATCTTAAACAAACAGGAGTATGTACAGAAAATGGAAAGTATTTTGGGAGACGAAACAAAGTT
>NC_089753.1:66739788-66759788 GCF_040412425.1 Macrobrachium rosenbergii
CCTAGCCTAATGGTACAGTCTAACCTATCCTAACACGACCATAGCACCAACGTAAGGGGTAATGTACTAACTAAATTACAAGGTTTTTTTGCAATACAATTGGTAATTACTGGTTAATACATGAGGTTTGCCTCATATGATAAATGCTTGCCTCAATGAGGTCTTAGGCCATGCATGTCATGAGTGTAGTGGCCCTTTTCACCACAGTTAAGATTGACTGATTTTAGTTACACTACTTACATGATTAATGCGATTCGATGGAAAGTGGAAGGGACAAGGTTGCTACTCTGATGTGTTTAACTGATCTTATTGTACTATATTTATAAAGAGATCATGTTACGCCTCCCTCTACACAGGACCAAGACCAATTCAGAGCGTGAAAGCAATGCCCAGATGCCAACCAAAACAGATTTATTCATTATTCACAACTACTGGGCTCTCTTCCGCTCCTTCTTCTTATATTCGTCTCCAAGGCCTATCTATGTCAGACCTAGGAGGTAATGAGAGCACCAACTCTGGGGAAAGGCCAAAAGGGTTAGTGGGCGTGAAATCAGGGGTAACTCGGAAGCTATAGGAGGACTCCCTCCTCAGGCTGCTGTGACAACCGGAGCGAGAGCGATCTTGACCTCTGTGTCCGAGGAGGCCAGTTCCTGGTCTCCCAGAGAAGGTGTAACAGTTTGGTCCTCCAGGGGTTCATCCTCTGGGACTGATTTGATGAAGAAGAAGCGTCGGATGCCGGAGGCTCTCTGGTTGCTATAATTAATGCCGCAGGGAATCCTGAATTCCCGGAGGAGGATCCACCTCATGATTTGGACCGGGCACAGGGCCCTTGTTAATTGATGGCTCAACGTCCATGCCGGACAGAGTGTGGCGCTGCTCAGGGCTCGCAAGTGGCACACTGGCAGCGGTTGAGGGTCATGCATGCCTGACAAGGGGTCTGGAGGTGCAATACCTCGCGGATGGCTTGAATTTGGCTGTGGCAGAGATTCCTGCCCCAGCTGATATCATAGCCTCTCAGAGAGTCTTGCTCAGGGGCGTCCGCTGGGCATTGCTTACTTGGGCAGCCCTCCCAATTTGTGGAGTGGCCTGTTTGCTGGCACATCCTACAGCGGTATTGTTCCTCCTCCTTCACGAATGGAGAGGGCTAGGGCAAGAATGGTCCAGTGTGTGCCCCTTCCGCTGACCACTTCGGTAGGTGGAAGGTGGGTTTTTGTTTTGATTAGGTTCTCCAGTTTGGGCCTCTGTGGAGGAGGTAGCATGGCTGCAAAGTGGCACTGGTGAAGGGCTTCCCCAGAGAAGGTCCCTACCCAACAGGAAGTCCACTCCGGGCTGAATTCCACCCACCACGCCAAGGCGGTGGGATAGTGTGCCCCAAGGTGTCGCAACCTGGAGCTTGACCATGGGAACAGTAATGGTGTGGCCCTCTATCCACTTCATCTCCCACCGGGTTTTCTCGTCAACCGTGACACCAGCTGGTACTTGGGTCCTGGAGATCAGGCTAATGTCTGCCGCAGGTCTACGGTGACCTCAGAAGGGTCATGGCAGGCAAAGCCCTGTTAGGGCCACCGAGACGAACTGGCATCCAGTCTCAGGGTAAAGGGATCTTTGCAGCCCAGCCACAGAGAATGAGGTGCTAATGAGGTTGACGGAACTTGCAGGGGGACATGATGAACAGGAACCGATATCCAGCAACTGTAGTGCCAGAGGCACCACAGGATTTTGCACTCATTCTAGGGGTCTCAGTGGACCTGCAGTAGCTGTTGGTGGAGAGGGCTGAGTGGATGAAGAGGGAGAGGAGTTCTGGCTGGTAGTAGGGAGGCTGCTTGTTATGCTCTGTTTGTCCCTGGCAATCAGGCTTGCGTGTGTCCCACCCTCTTACAGTGAGTGCAACGTAGGCTTGCTCTTCGGGCAGTCCATTCTTCTTCAAGGGAGCTGAGCCTGAAAGCAACCAGATGGCACGAGGTGCCGTTGAGATGCTGTGGGACTGGTTGAAGGTTCCCTGATGAATCAGCCACATGGCAGGCTTCCATAAGATGGTAGGGCTGCTTATCATTTAGACAGAGTTGTTGTGGCAAACAGCACACATTAGTTAAGGTCTTCCAGCATGGTCTGATTAAAGAGGTCCTCAAACGCAGTGCAAAACAAGGCGTCGAACCAGCAGGTACCAGACTGGGTCTTGTGACAGGCCTATTCAGTCCAGGACCAGCCGACTTCCTTGGCAAGACCTCGGGACTGCTGTCTCCATTTATCCTGGGTTATATCGTACTCAGATGACTATGCACTTCAACCATGTTGCCCTCTGGCTTCTTCTCCAGTGAGCGAAGAGCTGCCTTTGCTTTTCTCCTCCGTGTGCTTGGCTGGGTACCAAGGCCCTCATGTCCCGGTGGTGCTGTAGTTATCAAAGAGTTCCCATTTCCTCCAGCCATGCTTCTGGCTCAGTCCACTTGGGATTGAGGAATTGGATACTCGAGATTGGAGCATTTGAGTATATAGGCTGTAGCTTGCTGTCTACCCATAGCTGCATTTTCCCTTCTCATTCTTTTCCAGTCTTAGCTCCTTTCTTTTAGAGTTGGCTCACTCTCTCCTTGCAGGTTAACTCATGCTGTCTTCTCCTTTCTTCTCTTTCGTCTTCATACTGACTTTGTTCGGCCTCACACCGCTATTCGAGTCTTTCTTCCCCATATCCAAGTCATCCATCTGCTCCTTGGACCCATATCGCAAGGTCCATCCCAGTGAGACCTACCACTGTCCCCAGTCTACGAAGGCTTTATTATTCTCTCTGCTACTATGGTTCTGATGGGAAAGGGCGTCTATCCGGGTCGACTGGACGTAACAAGCAGCAAGAGTGTCCCTTCGAGTGATGTGGCACCCTTTCAACAAGGGTGGCACTGTGGTTGGGTGTGCCGGTGGGGTCACACTGGTGGCACTCCTGTATCCTTATACTGGTGTAGGTTAGGTACCAGAAGGACTTTTCTTCTGTATATCTTCATCTGATTTTTGTTTGGTTTTTTCAGCTTCTGGTTGCTTGGTGGCAGCATGGTGCCAGTGTGTCTTAGAACCCTTTACTTGTGTCCAACTAGGGCTATATTTAAGGAAATGCACTCTACCCCATCACAGTAACAAATAAGTAAAAGAATGAATAAGATATAGAGTAGAGAGAGAGAGAGAGAGAGAGAGAGAGAGAGAGATATGATATAACAAGATTTATTATTTGACAACGCCTGATTATGGCACCGTAGAAGGAAATTGAATTAGGATAGTTATAAGATTCTGAGTGTCTGGTCCCAGTACTTGCTGTGTTATAATCCCCTTCTCCTGCAGAGGGGGAAAGGCTACTTTCTGCTTAAGTCTGGGTAAAAGACCTCACTTGTGACCGGCAGTTTCCAACTGTAATTTCTATTAACTTGTCCTCCATCTATTTGTGGGACAGAAGTGTTTCTTTTATTTTGATTTAGTTTAATTAAGTATTACGGTGTCGGCCCAGAACTTTCTTATGAAGAGGGGTCACGTCCACTCGGTTAGGTTACGTTGAATGCTTATTTGAATATATGAGAGAGAGAGAGAGAGAGAGAGAGAGAGAGAGAGAGAGAGAGAGAGAGAGATTCAGTCAACCAATTTGTGCTGCCTGAGAAATTTAAGTAAATTTTTTATAAGTGCACACTGGCAGGATTCTTATTTGAAGATACGTATTCTCGGGCTCTCTTAGGGACTTGGGTTAGCACTCGTAACTTTCCCGGTAGCCCGAGATGTGCGTCATACTCTGAGGAGCATGATAAATATTATAAGTTCTTTTCTTTATATGATTTCTTACGCCAGTGGATTGTTACAGGAATATGTTACAATGTATATTTTCTAACTAAGACCTATCATTCCTTGGTTAAATCATATCTTGCTTTTATCTATTGTATGGAACCCTATCCTAGTCGCTATCTATGGAAGTCTATCTGGCTAAGATTTTGCGAGGGGGATTACTCCGCATAACGATATAGTCCCGAAGTGGCAATGTGGCAGAAGCTAAAAGTGACTGGGTGCTACCCCAATCACACAAACGATAACAACAAAGGTTCTAAGATGGCGGACATGGGGAGCGGGCAACAAAGGTCCCAAAATGTCGGGCGAATCCTGTTAGCATAAACAAATTCAAAATAAGTGTGGCTGGAAGCGACTCGGCAGATGAATACACAACTCTCGAGGCACATTTTTTTTTTTTATTGAATTACACAAAGCACTCGAATTCCTCTCACAAAACGAACGAAGCAAATGCAAGAATACAGATTTACTCTAAATATACCAACACTGCAAAGGATTTTACGTTAAGGAGATGGAAAACGAAATTACTATGAGCTACGCTGTTTCTCTTTTTATTGTCTTTCTCGCGCGGAACTAATGACGTCTCCTGCCGCCCGCTTATCGAGGAAATGGATTCGTGACGTCCTGACGGGACTGAATTTACTTTACTTAAAATGCAAATTATTATGAAATTAACTATTGCCGTTCGTTTGCTATATTAGTGACATGGGATTTTGATATGCTTCCAGCTATATGAACATTTATTAACTCCTTCACACTCGATCGAGACTCTTCGTAGGTGGACGCGGTTACTGATTTTGAAACTCAACGAACTGCAAAGTTTGTCCCCTACCTACGGAAGCCACGTTAGGCACACTTTCTCCGTTCTTTTTGTTGTACACTAGTTAACTAGTTAAAAAATGAATATCATGCGTTAATCCTTGGCCGGGGAAAATAGCAAAATATTAACAATTACACGATAACTTGGCCAACAATCTTCGCTGGAATTTAGCACCCACGGTATCTGAACGTGGCAAAAGTGTTTCTTTTTAAGATTTTGCAACTTGTTAAGCATGACTGCTCTCAATGCACACTTTCCTACCTACACTAATTTCTTAATTATAACTGGTATTCTTATTATTATTATGCCTTGTTCTGTCTCCTTTTTGGAAGAATAGCATGAAATTAAATATCTGACTTTTCTCCTTGGAATTAATGTGTAATTAATGTTTACTCCAGATTCTTTTCTCTAGATTAATTAGATCCTGGGCTAGATCGCCACTGTTACATGTGGGGGCTTGGCTGATGAGTTTATTAATTAAGTAATGTAATTTATGAGGCCCTGAATTACCAAGGACACACGTAACATGTCAATTAAAGCTAAAATTAACCTCAAAGACAGACAATTACTTAATGGAATAAGGCCGCCAGCCGGGGAACCACATTACAAGGGATAAAGGGTTACCCTGCAACACAAAGATCACATTAAACTCCCCTTACTTCCCAATTGGTCCCGACAAAGAAAGAATGTGTAGTTAGCGAGGAAATTAGATGAACTATTGCCCACGTCAGACACAGTCAATTTTCCCTTTGCTTCATGTAAAGTTTTAACACAACGGATTATATCTATGCAAGTTAATACTGGTAAAGGCTATTTCTCTTCCAAACAATGGGATCGAGACACAAGGCTTCCTGCAATGCTAAAATTACTTACTTAACTTACCTAATTCCTATTTACTGCACGGAAATAGTTACACAGGATCGCTAGACAACATTAATTGTTCTTACACTAGACTTCATAAAAGTAAATTGGTTATACCAATATTAGTAGATGGTGGCGAAGAGGGGACAATAGAAAGGTTGAAATATAGGGAAGAAATATTAGCAAACATCAGATACTGTCTAAGTTTCAAACTTACTGTTATGTGGTTTGCTCGCGCACTGCAACGGACGATATGGTTTCTGGAAAAACACACAGAACTGTTGTTCACTAATGAAAACACAAAGGGTGGGGCGACGACAAAGGATGTAGTTTTGCCTAAACACGACGTGCATTCTCGGTCATGGCGTTACTCTCTCTGACCCGTCTCCGGTCAGACAGGGAGGCTGGAAGTGTCAGTACGCCTTCGTCCATCGCCCCAGGCAGTCTGAAAATTTGACAGAGACATCGCCGAATGCATAGGACAAAGCAGAAGGAAGCTTAAGACTGACCTTTACTAGAGGTAACTTGGTGAAACCCTCCCTATGGATTTAGGCCCCTAATGGTAACTAGTCCTGCTAAAGACGTTATTTTTCTTAAATGCCCACCCTATCCCTGCATATACAAGATGCCTTCTTGTCTTTGTTATATACATATTTTTCTACAATAAAATGCATAAACAGCAGAATATTTATATATATATATTTATATATATATATATATATATATATATATATATATATATATATATATATATATATATATATATATATATATATATATATATATATATATATATATATATATATATATATATATATATATATATATATATATATATATATATATATATATATATATATATATATATATATATATACATATATATATATATATATATATATATATATATATATATATATATATATATATATATATATTATATATATATATATATATATATATATATATATATATATATATATATATATATATATATATATATATATATATATATATATATATATATATATATATATATATATATATATATATATATATATATATATATATATATATATATATATATATATATATAAATAAATATATAAGATAAAAGAGAACCTACAAAGTATCAGTTTCTTGAACCTTTTTACTAGCGTTCAAATAGCTGTGTCTTTTGGAAGTGTATAAGACGGGGTAATAAGAGAGCTCCTGTTTTCTCATTGCAGTTAGAAAACTAGGTGAAGAAGATTCATCGCCGTTTAGACCATTTAAGAAGAACAGGAGTATAATTGTAGAGGATCCTGAAATAATCATAATTAGATATTGAGTGAGGAAGAAATGCATAACTACAGTGTCCCTTCAACACCTTTTTTTGCTGATACAGGTTCCCAAGACACATTTTAAACATCATAGCTCTCTACTTAGAACCCATAAACGAAGTTTACATATTCTAGTTCTACTTTGTTAATGTGGTTTTCAAGTACCTTGCAATTTTAGTAAGTCACTGCATAATCATATTGAAAATGCATAGAAATCTTTATTTCGGTCTGTTTCCCTGAAGTGTGACAGTGTGATTGGTCTTGTTTCTAATTTCACGAGCGTTCCCTTACAAAGCTTTTAGCTTTATAAATGTTTTGGCCTCAGCTATTACACCCAGAAAAATAATGCCTTTGAGGGAGTACATCCGTCATGAAGAGGATTGTGAAGAAATATATTTGGCCATGCGCTCACCAAGAACATGAAGAGACACGTTCATTTGAGATAATGGGGAAACGGATAAACATTACCATGGTTACATAAAACAGGGAAAGTAAAAAATGTATGCATTTCACAGTATATTCTATGATAATTTTACAAATACTTAAACCTGTGACTACATTGCTAGACAGAATCTCTAAGATCGAGCACTTAATGAAGACACGTCACAATGAGAAAGGTCAGAGAGTCCAATCCTGGCAATGCCTGTATAAAGGCCTATTCCTGAATCACATCTCAATAGAAAATTTATGGGCCCCTATAAAATTATTAACCGAAATTTCATTGTTGATTAAATCAATCAAGAACACTCAGTGCAATGGAACCTACGAAACTGGTTTATGGTACTCATCTTAAGGTTTACCTTTGCTTAAAATCTTTTTCCCCACAGTGATTGCAGCATCTTTAAGAGGGTCAATAAAAAAGAAATGACAAAGTTAATTCTGAAATATTCTAATACATGTTCAAATAAACAAGAAAGTTGTAATCGTATAAAGCATGGCATAAATTTGAACCAGATTTAAAACTCATCAGACTGTCATTTTATAGGATATCTACACAATTATTGTCAGTCTTAAGGTCACAGATAAAGCATAAGTAGAACTACTTACCAAAGCCAAGTGTATGTGTACTGATCACCAGATATAGAAAGTTAACGTTCAAAATTAACAGCTTGAAAATTTCTACCAAAGCATTTTATCATTATCATCTCTATTCCTATCGTGTCTATAATAGATAGGCCTCATTCTATCCTATTTTATGTCATTCTGGTGATATAAACCAATCCTAATAAATAGGAATATTACAAGAATTTAAGGTTAACTATTTTCATATATATCTAATTTCCCACACGTACAGGATCAGTGACAAGAGTACTTCTTGAATTCGAGCTCCAGTGCCACAATACATACTATTCAGCAATGCATGAGACTTCAGCAAGAGACAGTTATATCTGTGGATCAAGAGAAACCGTTACTTTACGTGAAGGGAAAATGGAATAAGTATTAACAAACCACAAAACTATATGAAATAGATTGCCGGTTTCTTTCCTTCCCTTGACTCGGTCACTTCTGCCCCAGATGAAATACTGTATAAGGGACTACAGCTTTTCTTCCCCTCCTCTGATAGCCCTTCATCGCACAATGGCTCTATCTCACAGTGAATTGTTCATGGAGCGTAATGGTGATTCATAAATATGTGTTCTAGATTGCAAATATTCGTTTCATAAATCCTCCATGAAGAGGAGTTAATGGGAACATTCCGTGATTTATAATTGGGCAATATTTCCGTCGTGACTAATGAAAATAGTTAATAACATTCAGTTGCCACAGATAATCCAAATGACTATCTGTACTTAAATGAAAAGTAAAGGCGTCAGCAGCGTCACTGTAGTCCTGAGTTCTTGTCTTTCGTTGGTTCAAGCCCACGGGACGACGAACTTATTATCCACTAAAAAAAATTCCCCTTCGGTAACATGTATGAAAATATATTATTTCCGAGGTAGAGCGAATTGGATATTAAAGGACGTTTGCAGCTTAATGCATGTATATGAATCACGGTGATGTGATAAAAATTCATTCATAATATGGCTACGTGCAACAAACGCGCTACATGGTCAGCATGGCAGAGGTGGGTTCAAACCGATTCTAAATACAAATACCTGAGTTCGACGGGGATTTGTAGGTGAGGGTTGGTATCAACTTATACCTCACTTGTTGGCCATGTGGGTAAAGGCGTTAGCTGCGTCACTGTAGTCCTGAGTACTTGTCTTTCGTTAGTTCGAGCCTACGGGACGACGAACTGATTATCAACTAAAAAAACTCCCCTTCGGTTACATATATGAAAATATATTATTTCCGAGGTAGAGCAAATTGGATATTAAGGGACGTTTGTAGCTTAATGATTGTATATGAATCACGATGATGTGATAAAAATTCATTCATAATATGGCTATGTGTGACAAACGCGCTACAGAGGTGGGTTGATACAGATTCTAAATACAAATGCCTGAGTTCGACGGGGATTTGTAGGTGAGGGTCGGTATCAACTTACACCTCACTTGTTGGCCATGTGGGTAAAGGCGTCAGCCGCGTCACTGTAGTCCTGAGGTCTTGTCTTTCGTTGGTTCGAGCCCACGGGATGACGAACTTATTATCAACTAAAAAATTCCCCTTCGGTAACATATATAAAAATATATTATTTCCGAGGTAGAGTGAATTGGATATTAAAGGACGTTTGTAGCTTAATGCTTGTATATGAATCACGTGATGTGATAAAAATTCATTCATAATATGGCTACGTGCAACAAACGCGCTACATGGTCAGCATGGCAGAGGTGGGTTGATACCGATTTTAAACACAAATACCTGAGTTCGACGGGATTTGTAGGTGAGGGTCGGTATCAACTTATACCTCACTTGTTGGCCGTGTCAGTAAAGGTGTCAGTCGCATCACTGTAGTCCTGAGTTCTTGTCTTTCGTTGGTTCGAGCCCATGGGACGATGAACTTATTATCAAATAAAAAAATTTCCCTTCAGTAACATATATGAAAATATATAATTTCCGAGTTAGAGCGAATTGGATATTAAAGGACGTTTGTAGCTTAATGCTTGTATATGAATCACGGTGATGGGATAAAAATTCATTCATATATATATTGTCATAAACTGGGAGTCTTGGTTGGGGAGAAGAACTGAACAAATTTAAAGCAGGTGACTGCAAATGTCCCAAGGGCGTCCAGATTATGAACAAAGGAAAAGTTCTTTGAAACCTACCTCAGATTTCCCTCGATTTGCAATTAAAGGAGGAAGGTCACCATTTGGAATTAGAATTCTTTTACAATTTAAAGGGGTTTATTTACAGAGATTTAGCAAATAAACAAGGAGGCAAAACAGGATGCAAAATATTATCCAATGGGCAGACTCATTAATTATATACAGAGAACAATAATGCAGTGATTGGCAACAAGCAAGCTAATCAATAAGGGGCCAATGTACAATACAATTACCCCCGTTATACTAATAATACCCTGGGTTAAGCCAAAATTACATTCAAGGGATCTTCGTTAATTGCTGCTAAGGATTGAGTTCCAGCATGGGGAAAATAATTCTTATAAAATTTGACGGGCCACAATGGATTTCAGAGATCGGACTGCGTCCAGGAATATTTTCAGGATTGGAAAGGCAGTCCGAATTATCGGGCACAGAGCGCAACGGATTGGCTGGTCTCTCCTGTAAGAGAGGTTCTGGATTAGAAAAAGGCGGCACACATTGAAGGGAATGGAATTCCCTTATAAAATGTTACACATTGCACATGTTAAATATTAACCACTATGTAGCCCAGCATATAATTAGAAGGAAATCACGTAAGCACAGTATAGGAACCGTAATTGATTGGGCTTTTAACCATGAGAACACATGCTCGCAATCACACAAAGAGAAAATTTAAACACTTGTATTACTTAGCCTAGGTTGCCCTTAAGTTGCACTGGGAGAGGGATAAATGGATGATTTTCACGGGATTTCTACTGAAATTCAAGGCACATTAATGGCGAGATATGGGAGGCCAGGCAAGACTCTTAACAAGGGAAAATTGCTTTGTGGAGGAAGGAGTTAAAGCTTAAGGAAATGGGAAAGTTAAGGGTTTTTTTAGTGGAAGGGGAAGGGCTGGTTTACTGACTATTTGCGAGGTACAAACCTTGTCTGATAATTGCGGCACCAACAGTCGACTCAGCTATTCATCGGCCATAGTTTCAACCAGTTCAAGCGGGGAAGATGGGCGATAGGTCCACCCAGTGCAAAGATGAGAATGCCTCTGTTTTCCCAGCCAGCAGCGTCCTGTAGGACCTCATCCTTAGTCTGACATTCCTGCAAATATGTCACGAGAACCAGCAAAGAGGGCAGAGGAAAAGCATACTTAAAGTTAGGTAGTTAAAGATTAAAGTCCTACCTGGCCACTAGCCCCACTATGCCTATTGACTTTCCCCATACCTAAATGCTCCCATATCACGTGATGGGGGTGAAAAAGGGGTTGAGAGCGGGAGGCCTATTGTCTCCCAGAATCAGGCGATGGGAGGTGCTTCCTACACTGCTATACACTGGTGCTAAGAGCCCGGATCTAGTTCAAACTATGCTGGTTTCCGTCCTTTGCCCTCCAATTTTCCCGGCCTGACAGCCTAATGAATAGCAGAATACATTGCAAAATTAATGATGCACGTGCATCTACAGGAAGGAGGGATATATCCATGACAGGTCCCCCCTTTGGAAAGGCCTTCACAACCTTCTGGATGTGAGGGTCTTAGCTAATTCCTCCCGACTGGCAGCCAGTGACTCTACCTAAGGTGGATTGTGGCACTGCATCATCTAAAGGAACCTACCTAACTGCTAAGAGGGGTTCTGAAGTGGCTAATTTACTGGCCTAACCTACTAAGGGTATAGATACGGCTACTAACTGGCTATGATGACAGGAGAAATCTATGCCTAAACAAACGCACACGGTAAACACCTAACCTAACCTAACCTAACCTAACTCTGGCACTGAACAAGTTGGCATTAACGAATGGCATGCACTGAGTTATGATCAGCACTATGCTTAATGATTAACACGCAACAAATTGAAACATGACTAACCTGAAGGGTAATTCACAATGTATAATTAAATAATGTATCAGTTTGAGTCTAGAGTGGACTGGAAGGAGGTTAGTGGAAAAGGGTTAGTAGTACAAAGGCCTAAGTGGTTAATAGTTAATGCTACGGGATCAGAGGTCACACAGGCTACCTTCTCTGGGCAGGTGTCAGGATCGCTCTGAGATGGAAGCAGCACTGTGCCAACAGGCACGAGTGCCAAGAGAGCTTATGGCTGTGACTCGCTAAGTGGATTTCTTCCTCCCCTTCTTCTTCTTCGGGGGCCTCCAGGGTCTGGCTAGGCCAGTCCTAGGTGGCGATAAGGATACTGACTCTGAAGAATGGCCAGGAGTGCCGTCAGGAGCAGGATCAGGGGCAGCCTCAGGGGCTACGGGCTGGTCTCCCACTTCGGCTGCTGCGACAACCGTCGTGGGAAGAGAATCAGCATCTGCATCCTGACCGGACAGTTCCTGGTCGACCAGAAAAGAGGTAATGTCCAGGCCTGCCAGAGGGTCGTCCTCTGCAGGTGGAAGAGTGTGGGAAGAAGAAACGTCAGGGGTCAGAGGTTTGCACTGAGCGATGATTATGGTGGTGAGGTTTGGTGGATCTCCCGTAGGAGGATCATAGTCATGTTCTGAATCCGGCACTGGCACTAACTCAGGGCCAGACACAGGAAGTACGCTTGGCACGGAGCATCCAGCCAAGATAGGCGGAGCTTGGCACTGACCAGTGCTTGCAAGTGGCACTGGCAGCGAGTTAGTGTCAGACGAAGCTGAAGGGGGACCCGGGGGATCAAGACCCCTCGGTGTCCATGGCGTGATTTGAGACAGCGATTCCTGTCTCAATGAGAGAGCTGAGCCTCTCGATTCGGTGGAGTTGGCTGCTGTGGCTAGCCTACTGGGGCACTTCGACTATCTCTCTGAGTGCCCTCTTACGTTGCAGGTCCTGCAGCGATAGTGTGCGAGGTCCCTTTGTGATGCGGGAGTAATGCGTTGGTGGCTGTACGGCCGCGAGACCTGCGGACTAGGCCTGGAATGTGGATGTGGTGGATTAGATTCTGTCGCTTTTATGCGAATGGAAGGTTGGCTGACGGTGGCACAGCTGTCACAAAGGCTGTGTCCCTGTCCGAAAAGGTTGTTGTGGATGTGCTGGCAGAAGCAGTTAGGCAACAGAGTGGTGTGGGGGTGGGACATCCCCAGATGATGTCTCGTCCAAGCAGGAACTCCACTCCGTGCCTAATTCACTTGACAACGCCAAGACGGTGAACTTTGTCGCTCCAAGGGGTGATCACCCTGAGCTCAACTGTGGGGAGACTGCTCGTCCACCCAGGTCACGGTCCACTTGGTGTGCTCCTCTACCTTGGCACTGGCTGGCACTTGGGCCCGATCGATCCGACTAATGTCTGAGCCAGTGTCGGCAGTAGTTGGCAGGAGCACTGGTGGGCTGGAACTATCCAGAGAAGCCACTGAGACGGACTGGGTCTAGACCTTCTCAGGGTGAGTTCTTTCCGGCGGCTCAGCTAAGGAGGCGGTGGCACTAATCATGTTCGCGTGCCTGGGCGTCACCACATGTTTTGGGCATGCAGGATACCGTGAAGAAGAGTATCCTGAAGCTCCAGAGTCTAGGTAGGGGCCCCGGTGACATGTTGATCTCCCGGCAGTGACGGTGTGCTGGGAAGACGGTGTTGAATTAGGTGGAGAGAAAGATTGACAGTTGTTGGTAGGCTGCCGAGGGTTGTTTCCCTGCTGATTGCTGTCTTTGTAGCGGCAATCTGCTTCTGCATGGCTGTACTTTTTACAGGAGGGCACAGAGGTTTGTTAGGCGGTCCGTTCCATGAGCAATTGAAACCCGAGAGGTGTTCGGGTGGCACTATTATGCGCGACAAGGTGCTGTGGGAGGGACTGTATGTCTCCCAGGCATCAGCTAAGTGGCAGGCTTCCTTGTCAGTGGCTGGCTGCTTATCACTAAGGTACACAGCCAGAGGACCGGGCACACACTGGAAGAGGTCCTCCAGCATGGTCTGGTTGAACAAATCATCAAAGGTGTCGCACCGCATAGACTCGAACCAGCGAGTCCCAGCTTGGGTCTTGTGACAGGCCCATTCTGTCCAGGACCAGCCGATGTTCTTAGCCATACCTCAGAATCGTGGTCTCCACATCTCAGGGGTTATTTCATATGCCTTAGCAATGGCCTCACGGACGGCAGCCATGTCCCCTTGTTGATCTCTTTCCAGGGCTCGGTAAGCAGTAAGGCCCTCTCAGCCAGACTGATTTCATAGGTCTCGAAGAGAAATTTGATCTCTTCGAGCCATTGTTCCAGCTTGTCTTCAGTCCATTTTCCCACAAGGTTATTGACTGTCGACAGAGAGGTATTCAGTGCAGATGGAGTGGGGTTAGAGGCTTGTTGTGCTGCTAAAGCTTCGGCGCTCTCCTTCTTGGCTCTCTCCAACTCGAGCTCCCTGTCTTTGAGGGCTAGTTCATGCTGTCTTCTTCTATCTTCTTCTTTGCTTGCATGCTCTCTTCTTTGCTCCTCTCTTTCTTCTTCTTCTCTCCGCTGCTCGGCTTCTTGCTACCTTCTCCGCTTCTCTCTTTCTTTTTTTTGCTGTCTTTATTCTTCTTTATACTTTCTCTTCTCAGCAATCTGTTCCTTTACAAACCTTTGAAGGGCCTGGCAGGAAAGACCGTCCTTTCCTATATTCCTAAAATATTGGTGCTCCTCGGTTGACATGTTGCTGAGGGGGAAGGGGTGCTGAGTGAGTTAACTGGGTGTTCCCGGAGGAAAAGGTTTGTGACGATGAGGAAGTGTCCTTGGGTTATTGGCACTTCAGTGAGTGGCATCTTTGAAGGGGGTGGCACTGTGGATGAGTGTGCCGTGCGAAGGTCACACTAGAGGAAAGCGTTCCTGAAGGAAGTCTGAGTCCTTGTGGGTGGATACGCTAGTAAAGGGAGTGCTCCTGAAGGCTCTATGGTCCTTATGGGCAGATGCACTGTTAATGAGGTGCTCCTGAAGGAGCCACAGTCCTTATAGGCAGAAAAACTGGTTGTATGGCACTCTGTTTCTTCAATGCAGGCGCAGTGGCTTATAAGAGGTTGCTTTGGTTGGGTGGCACTGTGGTGTTGGTGTGCTCCATGGAGCAATGTAAAAGGTCAGTGCATGAATTGGCACTAAAGGTGAGGTACTCTGCCTGAGCAGAAGGTAAGTAGGGAGTAAAAGGTAAATGAGAGACTCCAGCAGAAGGGAAGAGAAAAGGAAAGTCAAAGGAGAAAGATAAGTGCTTCAGTGATTGGGTGCTTACCAGTACCGCAGATTAGTGGCACTGAGAGAAATGGAAACTGGATGTGACACGAGTGGGTAGCTAGTTATGAGAACTAGCGGGCACTGCCTGACATGAGGACAGGTAGGATACGAGAGAGGCACACAATGTGCAGTTTTTTGCACTTGCAGCAAGCAAGTCAAGATTAGATATATCCCCACTCCTGCACTCCAGTTGGACGACGTGTAACGAGATATGCATGCGTTTTATAGCCTACGATAAATCATCTGAGCTGAAGCACTTGAAAAGAAAAACTGTTATGCGCGATTATTTGCTAAACACAAGTGCTCAGAAATTACGCACAGTGTGTAGGATAAAATTTAATGGGTAATGAATTTGAAATCCCAGCGGAAGTATTAAGGTATTCTTTGTAACTGCTTTATGATTTGTGAGTTGGTTCCCAAACTCGTAAATAAATTATGTCAGTCCCGTGTTAAAATGAAAGGATACGTGAGGGAAAAGAAAAAAAATCTCTCTCCCTCTCTCAGTGAGTGTTGTGTAATGGAATGTATTTGTTATGAAATTTTAATCACTTTACCTTGAGCTTAAGAGAAAATAAATTATGGTTGCGAAATTATGTTAAGTTAAGGTTTCTTTCTTTTACAAAATGAATTCGGGGTAACTTACGTAAGGTTACTAATGCATTCTCACCTGACAAGTGAAAACAAAGTTGTAACTAAGTTCGAAGATATTCAAGTCTCTTCGAGGGCTTTACGTTCGGGTGAAAGTGATGAAGTTCTTTCGGCATGAACAAAAGATATGGGAGCGAGTTGCACGTGAGAAGGACAGCTGATCGTTTGCTCTTGCTTTGTCATGCGACAGAGAATGAGGAAGTGAAATTGGAGGAAGAAAACTCTACTTTCTTGGCTAAGTGCGGGTTTTGAATGCGAAATGAATTATTTAACTTTGAATATCAGCAATGTCTTTACTTTACTTTACTTTAAGTTACTTTAATATATGCTGGGAGGGTGGTTAAAGACTATGCTTGGATCTGTTTTTATTTTTTAACACTGGGGCGATTCGCGCATGCGCCGCTCTGAACAAAACGTTTCTCGCTAGCCGTGTAAATGCCTGTAAGCTACTGGTTATCTCAAAATTTATCACTGACCAAGAAATGTACCGTAAACTGAAAATAATTGATTACATATATTCCTGGTTTTTTCCTAGTCTAGTTTAATAGTGAGGCTAATTAACGCTAATATGACTAGTCCTGGCAAGATGTCGTCACTGTCATAAACTGGGAGTCTTGGGTGAGGGAAGAATTGAACAAGTTTAAAGCTGGTGACTGCAAAGGGACCAAGTGCGCCCAGATTATGAACAAAGGAAAAGTTATTTGAAACTTACCTTAGATTTCCATGGATTTACAATTAAAGGAGGAAGGTCGTCATTTGGAATTAGAACTCTTTTACAATTTACAGGGGTTTATTTACAGAGATTTAGCAATTAAACAAGGAGGCAAAACAGGATGCAAAATATTAGCCAATGGGCAGACTTATTAATTATATACAGAGAAAAATAATGCAGTGATTGGCAACAAGCAAGCTAATTAATAAGGGGCCAATGTACAATAAAATTATCCCCGTTATACTAATAGTACACTGGGTTAGGCTAAAATTACATTCAAGGGATCTTCGTTAATTGCTGCGAAGGATTGAGCTCCAGGATGGGGAAAATAATTCATATAAAATTTGGCGGGGCCACAATGGATTTCAGAGATCGGACTACGTCCAGGAATATTTTCAGGATTGGAAAGGCAGCCCGAATTATCGGGCACAGAGTGCAACGGATTGGCTGGTCTCTCCTGTAAGAGAGGTTCTGGATTAGAAAAAGGCGGCACACATTGAAGGGAATGGAATTCCCCTATAAAATTTTACATATTGCACATGTTGAATATTAACCACTATGTAGCCCAGCAGATAATTAGAAGGAAATCACATAAGCACAGTATGGGAAGAAGCCGGAGTTTACAGGATTCCGTGTAGCAATTGTAATGACATTTACATGGGAGAGACAGGTAGATCGCTCTCGCAAAGAATAATAGAGCACAAAAGATCAGTACGTTATGCTTCGGAGAGTTCGGGGATTTTCCTACATATCAGAAATACAGGACATGTCATAAACTGGAGTGGGGCGGAGCTGGTTTTCAAAAGTAGCTGTCCGTACAAAAGAAAGATGCAGGAATCTGCTATCATCAATCAAACCAACAATATCAACTTGTCAGGAGGACATTGGAAATCGGACGACATCGACGCTTTAATCCTCAGACCGCTCCTGAAGAAGATGGCCCAGGAAACACAACCTCCAGAATCGTCACCAAACGGGAGTTAATGAGGCCAAAAACCACTAGGGATTTGGTTATTCTCCTCCTTCTTAGGAAACGGTCACCTGCATACTATCTTAATGCCACACCAATATATGCTCTCTATATATACCCTTGTAACATTTCATCTGTCCATATTCTATCAGTGAACAGGGTCACAGAATCAAGTGCCCGAAATATATGGTTGCAACGTTTAAATAGTGTTTTTATGGGCCTTCTTATATTCATATTACACTGTGGTATTACAGGAAAAGACATTCATTTTTGCCCATTATGGAACATCATAGTTTACGCCAGATCTATGGCTTCATCCCAGCTGTCAAGCACATCTTTTGAGAAGTGTGACTAGTACATGGGTTACACAGAGGAAGAAGCAGAAATTTTCTGCAAGAATGCCTACAGGAACAAGTTTCTCCCAAAATGTACGGCTTCACGCGTTGGACATCGGCGTCAGACCCATTTCCGGACTCCATCCGCACATTCCTCCAAGACAGAATACAAGCCACACACCAAGGCATCTATGTGATTAGAAGAAAAATAAGTGAGTTAGCCACGTCGCTTTGCCTCATGTGCAGGGATGATGGTATGTATAGATATCTTTCAAATTTTGTGCTATCAGGTGCTATTGAAGACAGTGAGTCCCACTCCAGAAATTTGTGCTACAAATTAAAAAGACTGATTAGGAACAGCGTATGGAATAATCTTGTCCTTCCCAATAATGTGCTGAATCTCTCTAACCATCCCCTCACCGCAGAAGAACAGACCGTTTTAAATCTTGGAGTTTCATTCTCTCTAAAACCAGGTCCCGAGAGTAATCTTAATTTCCTAGTTGCTTTTGATAAACATTTTGCAAAAAACAATTATGACAAGAAAGACGCATGTCTCAAAGGCATTTTGCTAAATGTCTTGGAGCAAAATAACAACAAAAATTCGCTCCCGAAAAGATTCCAAAATGCGTTAGTTAGTTTAAGGAAAAGGGGGGATATCATCATCACAAAATTGGACAAAGACGGGAAAATAGTTCTCTTAGACAAGGAGACATACATCAATAAAGTTCAAGAACTTCTAAACGATACAGAGACCTATGACAAATTAACGAAAGATCCCACAACAAATATTGCTGCTCAATTTAACAAATCAGTCAGAACCATAGGGGGAAACAAGAAGGACATAGAACTACTAGAGACATTCAAGGTAATCAACCCCTCTTTCCCCTATTTTTACGGCCTCCCGAAAACACATAAAGATGGGATTCCTTCACGCCCCATAATATCTAGCAGGGGCTCTTTCATGTACAAATTATCAAAATGGCTCGCAGACCTGTTATCACCCTTTCTAGGAACCTTCTCATCCTCCCACGTCAAACATGCAGAGGATTTTATACAAAAATTTAATAGTTTAAACATCCCCTCAAACAACATCAAATTGCTCAGCCTAGACGTCGAGTCATTATTTACTAAAGTCCCGATTGCCGACGTGTTGTTTTTCTTAGAGAGGAAGTTACAACCATATGAAGATCATTTTCCTCTTGGCATAGATAAAACTTTTAAACTTATCAACCTCTGTGTAACTAACAATGTGTTTTCTTTCAATGGTAATTTTTACAAACAAAAATTTGGCGGTAGCATGGGAAGTCCCCTATCACCCCTTCTAGCAAACTTGTACATGGAATATTTCGAAACAAAACTTTTGTTTTCTATCAAACCCCGTAATATGATCTGGCTTAGATACGTATATGATATCTTTACTTTCTGGGACAATAGCTGGGGAGACTTTAATGAATTTTTTAATAGGCTAAATATGCTAGTTCCGACCATAAAATTTAAAACGGAATGGGAAAAGGACGGAAAACTGCCGTTCCTAGATGTACTGATCATAAGAAAACAGAACAGATATGCATTTACAGTATATAGAAAACTTATTCCTCAGAGGACTTGGGATATGTTCAAATGGGTACCTAGACAAAGAATTCAAAACGATCCGCCAACACCTAACGCAACTGCTCTATCCACAACACATTATCGAGAGGGCTATTAACAAAGCGAATAAAATATACTATAGAGGTCCCACTCACAACAGACAAATAGATTTCAACAACAAAATAAAGCTTCCGTACGACAAAAATCTCCAAAAAGCCACCGAACAACTCAGGTCTAACAATCCCTTTATTTTCCATTATCCCAAATACATCGGGCGTTCGCTCATTAACGTATACTTAAATAACAAAGGGGAAGAAGCCGGAGTTTACAAGATTCCGTGTAGCAATTGTAATGACATTGGCGTGGGAGAGTCAGGTAGATTGCTTTCGCAAAGAATAATAGAGCACAAAAGATCAGTATATTACGCTTCAGAGAGTTTGAGGATTTTCCTACATATCAGAAATACAGGACATGTCATAAACTGGAGTGGGGCGGAGCTGGTTTTCAAAAGTAGCTGTCTGTACAAAAGAAAGATACTGGAATCTGCTATCATCAATCAAACCAACAATATGAACTTG
>NC_089753.1:66762288-66852288 GCF_040412425.1 Macrobrachium rosenbergii
TTTTAATATATTTAGCTATCCAGGAATGTGAAATGAAGGATGTGCCAGCATCCCTGGCCTCTCTGAAGGTTATAGCCCGGATTTGGTCAATCCATCTGATTTCCTCTGAGTCATTAGTCATGGCTGTATCTAACTCCGCCACTCAGTCTGAAAATACAAGAAATGTAAAATGAAAAATAGCTTAATAGAAACTTAAAATAATGTATTTGGAGATAGGCTACAGCAGAAAGCTTCATAACTTTCCATTTCTTCTGTGAAGGGGTGGGGCCTCTAGTTTCAAAGCACCTAGTATATATATATATATATATATATATATATATATATATATATATATATATATATATATATATATATATATATATATATATATATATATATATATATATATATATATATATATATATATATATATATATATATATATATATATATATATATATATATATATATAAATATATATATATATATATATATATATATATATATATATATATGTAATTATATATATATATAAATATAAATATATATATATATATATATATATATATATATATATATATATATATATATATATATATTTATATATATATATATATATATATATATGTGTGTGTGTGTAATTCTCATAGCCACAATGCCCTCTTAACTTCTCGAATTCTTTCGTGCTTTTTTGGATATGCTTGTAACTACGAAGCCATAACATCCAAACGGCTTTGTAGTTACAAGCATATCCAAAAAAGCGCGAAAGAATTCGAGAAGTTAAGAAGGCATTGTGGCTATTAGAATACATATGTGTCTGTAAAAAGTGACCAGTAGATTCTATATATATATATATATATATATATATATATATATATATATATATATATATATATATATATATATATATATATATATATATATATATATATATATATATATATATATATATATATATATATATATATATATATATATATATATATATATATATATATATATATATATATATATATATATATCATTCAGGGTATTTGCCGGGCAGGAGTGGTAAGGCACAATGCAGATCAATAGGTAGAATGCTGAAACTTTCCTTCCACCATATTTTTTCAAGTTTGGGAGTTCTTGCCAAGATATTGTTAAAGTTATTCAAACTCAAAGTCCGGCGAATATAAAACCAGGATAATATAGACAGTAACACCATCGAGAGTGCCGTTTTGGTAACAGGAATAATAATGATAATAATAATGAAGTTGTATTTTGATGACAGAAAGAAAGCTCTCATAAGAGCCCTTGTGTTAATACACAATTATTCATGGCCTAGATCAAATGTCGCCGATTTTGTAACCATGTTGGCGTAAGTTGCTGGTAATGAGCTGCACCGTATAGGTCGGTAGTATAGTACTGGAATGAATAAGTCGGTGATATAGCAGTGGACTGCAAAATTCGGTGGTAAAGCACTGGTTTGCATAGGTCGGTGGTATAGCACTGGACTGCAAAGGTCAGTGGCAAAACACTGGACTGCATAGGTTTGTGGTATATCACTGGGCTGCAAAGGTCAGTGGTAAATCCGTAGTTTGCATAGGTCGATGGTATAGCATTGGTTTGCATAGGTCGATGGTACAGCACTAGACTGGAAAGGTCACTGTAAAGCACTGGTTTGCACAGGTCTAAGGTATAGCACTGGAGTGAAAGGTCAGTGGTAAAGCACTGGACTGCATAGGCTGGTGGAGTAGCACTGGACTGCAAAGATCAGTGGTAAAGCACTGAACTGCATAGGTCGGTGTTATAGCACTGGACTGCAAATGTCAGTGGTAAACCATTGGACTGTATAGGTCAGTGGTATAGCACTGGACTGCAAAGGTCAGTGGTAAAGCACTGGACTGCATAGGTCGGTGGTATAGCACTGGACTGCAAAGATCAGTGGTAAAGCACTGGGCAGCATAGGTCGGTGGTACAGCACTGGGCTGCAAAAGTCAGTGGTAAAGCACTGGACTGCACAGGTCAGTGTTATAGCACTGGACTGCAAAGGTCAGTGGTAAAGCACTGGACTGCATAGGTCGGTGGTGTAGCACTGGACTGCAAAGATCAGTTGTAAAGCACTGAACTGCATAGGTCCTTGGTATAGCACTGGACTGCAAAGGTCAGTGGTAAAGCACTGGACTGCATAGGTCGGTGGTATAGCACTGGACTGCAAAGATCAGTGGTAAAGCACTGGACAGCATAGGTCGGTGGTACAGCACTGGGCTGCAAAGGTCAGTGGTAAAGCACTGGACTGCATAGGTTGGTGTTATAGCTCTGGACTGCAAAGGTCAGTGGTAAAGCACTGGACTGCATAGGTCGGTGGTGTAGCACTGGACTGCAAAGATTAGTGGTAAAGCACTAAACTGCATAGGTCGGTGGTATAGCACTGGACTACAAAGGTCAGTGGTAAAGCACTAGACTGCACAGGAGGTGGTATAGCACTGGACTACAAAGATCAGTGGTAAAGCACTCGACTGCAAAGGTCAGTGGTAAAACACTGGTTTGTATAGGTCGATGGTATAACACTGGTTTGTATAAGTCGGTGATACTGAACTGGACTGCAAACTGGACCAGAGTTCACAAGATGCGTGCTGTGATAAAGTACCAATATCACTCGGTAGTCTTAAAATAAGGGGCAAGGGTCATGCATCCTCATCCCTAAAGACTTCCTGAAAACCGGAAGGCTAACTCATAGTGGCACTAAACCTTTGAGGAGGAAAGGATAAATGATAATATTAAGAATGACTACAGCAAAAGTTGCACTCCTCACCTGCTAGACATTATACTATTTCTTTTTCAACAATCTTCCCAAATGCAGTTTCATCGTCAACTTTCATGCTTATTTATTCTCTTGCATCAGCAGCGACAGGCAACCGGGGTCTCTTTTAACGTGAAAGTCTGCTTGGAAAGAAAAAAAAATTAGATACAATGCTTCAACTGAATGGAAATAGAGAGAGAGAGAGAGAGAGAGAGAGAGAGAGAGAGAGAGAGAGAGAGAGAGAGAGAGAGATTCGGGAATATTTTTTTAAGAGATGAGGGTTTTTAAAATCGAAACATTCTTCAGTTTCTGATTTTCTCCGTAATAAATAAATCTATTGAAATAAAAGCAAATTTCGTTTGGTATCTCAGCGGAATTCCTCGACTTTTCTAACCCAAATCGACAAACCGTCACTCCAATATTGCACTTTTGTTTCGAGGAACAATTTATAAAAAAGATGAGATGAAAAGGCCGCATGGATTTATGCCAGGCATTGCATTGAAATACTTTGAAGTCTTCTAAACTTTTTGCTTTACAAATGAAAGAATCTAATGAAAAAAAATTATGTTCAAATTCATCCGATAATTCTTTTTAATGCTTGAAATATGTGGAGGAAGCAGGGGAAAATTCCCCATCAAAAGATGCAGGTCATTCCTCTGATGCTTCACATTACGAAATTTCCTATTGTTGGTATTTGATATATTATCGATTATGGTGCGTAAGGGTCTGTGAGCTGTGAATTTAAAAGAAATAATGTTAAAGGAACATTTTCATTACAGTATGATATTTGTTCACTTTCATTACAAATAATTATAGAAGATTTTTGCTACGCTCTCCTTCATTATATGAATGATCACTTTTAAACGACTGTAATTAAAACGTGTAATAAAACTATGTGAATAACGAAAGAGTCTTCCTTAATTTTGGTATGTCATTATCAATAAAAAAAAAAGAAAAAAAGAAAAAAGAGCGAAGTCAGTACTAATAATTATAATCATATATTTCTATTCACATTAGTAGTCAAGTGGACTAAAGGTATTTTATATGTATCGAGTCCTGAAGAATAAATACCAACGCCTTATCTTGGTGTCCTAGAAGAAAAACCCAACGATTTAGTCTGTTATTATTACTGACCACTTCATTAGCTAGAATCTAAATCCATTTATTTAGTCAAAATGTAGATATTTGGTTCTTTTGTGTTGGTCAATGTGCTGTTTAGCTGAGAGATTGGCTGTGTTGAGCTTTAGTAACCGTTTTGATCCAAGAAGTTCTTGAGCCAACTCAGGACTGTTGCCTTGTAATGTTATTTTCTCTCCCCCAGAATTTATCATTCTTTTTTGTCTATATTTCTCGTGATTCCTATACCTCTCCTCACCCTCACTCTTTTAGAGGAAAACTCTATTGAACTTTCAACAGTAGACGTCGTTTTTCTAATTTAATTCATTCTTCCAACTCATTTTCTTCAATCATGGTTTGGAGTAGAATTCAGTGTTAACCCTGTCAGGAAGAATTAGAATCATTCTTATAAAAGAAAATACAGTAAATACTGAAACATAAGGAAAGCAGAAAAATGATGCGACACCAGTCATTTCTTTGCACTTCACCAAGAAGTATCGAAAGGTTTCCTGTTTACAGATGGAAGCAATCCCTTTATCAGGGATGGAAAGAGGACTCGTATAGGTAAGGTCCGTAGCACTAAAGAGATAATCGCGTTGCTATAGATGATTAGATTTCATCGTAATATGAAATATCAACTTTGGATTAAAACCAGATTTAAAAGGAAATTATAAAAAGATGACTGTGAAAAGGGAACATCCTGCAGTTAAAGTAGTCGAATGAAACAGGACTAAACAAAGTCTCTAAGAGTATGAGAGAGAGAGAGAGAGAGAGAGAGAGAGAGAGAGAGAGAGCAGCATCAAAGAAGACAGAAGAGGAAAAAAAAAACAGTTACGTAGCATCGTCAAATACATCCTCGCACTGCACTGCTCCCATCACTTCTAAGTTGCACAAAGTTTAAACGTGCATACCAGGCACTCTATTCTTTTTCCAGCTATTACACAGGAGCTCTTAGAGCAAGCGCCTGTGCTGGCAAATCTCGACCAGCCACCAACAAATCACAGTAAATGTTACCTTCCTCATATCCCCACAGAGACGTTCAGCACAGATCGAAAAACAATTAAATTTCCCAGTACTTGCTGTGCTACTACCCCCTTCTCCTGCAGAGGGGGAAAGGCTACTTTCTGCTTAAGTCTGGGTAAAAGACCTCACTCGTGACCAGCAGTTTCTAACTGTGATTGATTTTAACTTGTCCTCATCTATTTGTGGGACAGAGGTGTTTCTGGTTATTTGGTTTAGTTAAATTAATTATCCTGGTGTCGGGCCGAACTTTCTTATGAAGAGGGTCACGTCCACTCGGTTAGCTTACGTTGAATGCTTACTTGAATATATACGAGAGAGAGAGAGAGAGAGAGAGAGAGAGAGAGAGAGAGAGAGAGAGAGAGAGAGGTATTCAGTAAGCCAATTTGTGCTGCCTGAGAAAATTTAGGTAAAATTTTTTATAAGAGCACACTGGCAGGGTTCTTAACTGAAGATACGTCGTCTTGGGCTCTCTTAGGGATTGTTTTAACAATCGTAGCTTTCACGGTAGCCCGAGATTTGCGTCTTACTCTGAGGAGTTAAGGTTAAAATTATACGTTCTTTTCTTTATGTGATTTCTTACGCCAGTAGATTTGTATAGGAACTTGTTGTCTGTATATTTCCTAACTAAGACCTATCATTCCCTGGTTAGATTATATCTTGCTTTTATCTATTGTATGGAACCCCATCCTGGTCTCTATCTATCGAAGTTTATCTGGCTAAGATTTTGCGAGGGGGATTACTATGCACAACAATATAGTCCCGAAGTGGCAGTGAAGTAGAGCTAAAGGGCTGTGGCTACCTGAGTCACACAGACACTAACAACAAAGGTTTTAAGTGGCGGACATGGGAAGCGGTCAACCAATATGTTGGGCGAATCCCGCTAGCATAAACAAATTCAAAACAACTTGCGGCTGTAAGCGGCTCAGCGGATGAATACACTATTCTTGAGGCACGTTTTTTTTTTAATTGAATTACCCAAAGCACTCGAATTCCTCTCACAAAACGAATGAAGCAAATGCAGGAATTCAGATTTACTCTAAATATACCAACACTGCAAAGGATTTTACATTAAGGAGAATGAAAACGAAATTACTATGAGCTACGCTTTTCCTCTTTTTATTGTCTTTCTCACGCAGAACTAATGCCGTTCGCTGCCACCATGCTTATCGAGGAAACGGATTTGTGACGTCCCGATGGGACTGAATTTACGTTACTTAAAAGTGCAAATTATGATGAAATTAACTATTGCCTTTCGTTTGCTTTTTTAATGACACAGGATTTTGATATGGTTCTCGCTATCTGAACATTTATTAGCTCCGTCATGCTTGATCGAGGCTCTTCGTAGGCGGACACGGTTACTGATTATGAAATTCAATGAACTTCGCAAATTTTGTCCCCTACCTATGAGAGGCATGTTGGGCACACTTTCTCCGTTCTTTATCGTGGCTAGTTAACTAGTTCAAAAATCGATACCATGCATTAATCCTTGGCTGGGGTAAATAGCAAAAAATTAACAATTACACAATAACTCAGCCCATGACCTTCACTGGAATGTACAGAACCCACGGTATCCGAACGCTGCAAAAGTGCTTCTTTTTAAGATTTTGCAAATTGTTAATTATACTGCTTTCAATGCACACTTTCCTACCTACACTAATTTCTTAATTATAACTGGTATTCTTATTATTCTTATTATTATTATGCCTTGTGCTGTCTTCTTGTTTGGAAGAATAGCATCAATTAGATATCTGACTTTTCTCTTTAGAATTAATGTGTGACTAATTTTTACTCCAGATTCTGTTCTCTAAATTAATTAGATCCTAGACTAGATCGCCACTGTTATGTGTGGGGGCTTGGCTGATGAGTTTATTAATTAATTAATGTAATTTTTGAGGCCCTGAGTGCCAAGGGCAAACGTAACCTGAAATTTAAAGCTAAGAATTAACAGACAATTACTTAACAGAATAAGGTCGCCAGTCGAGGAATCACAATACAATTGGTCCCGACAAACAAAGAATGTATAGTTAGCAAGGAAATTTCATGAACTCTCACTCCCCGTCGGACACAGTCAATTTTCGCTTTGCTTCATGAAAAGTTTTAAGACAAGAGATTATATTGTACACAATTTAGTACTGGTAAAGGCTATTTCTCTTCTGAACAATGAGATCGAGACACAAGGCTGCCTGAATGCTGTAAATCATTTACTTAACCTTCCCTAATTCCTGATTACTGCACGGGAATAGTTGAGTGTAGCTAAGCAATATTAATTATTCTTACTCTAGACTTCATAAAAGTAAATTGGTTAAATCCTACTATCGCAGATGGTGGTGAAGTGGGAAAAAAAACAAAGAAATGGAGATGCAGATAGAGATATTAGCGAATCGACGAAATTTGCTAAAATTTCCGGACTTGCCTTCACGTAGGCTGCTTGCACACTGCAACGGACACCCGGGAGTTCTGGGATTTTATTTCGTCACTTCACTTAGTAAATTAAAGACGGAAAAGGGACAAAGGGACAGAATTACCGGGAGCACTGACGCACATGCGTCCCCTAAGACAGTTGGTTCTTCTCTCTGACCTCCTTCGGTCAAAACAGGGCGGCTGTTTTCACATCAGTATGTCTTTATGCCTCGGGCAGTCTGGAATCTGTACAAATATCGCCGATACATAGGATAGGGGAAAAAGAAGCTTTAAGACCACCTTCAATAGAGGTTACTCGGTGAAAACCCTCTCTGTGGGTTAGGTCCTTAATGCTAACCTATTTCTGCTAAATACGTTATTTTTTTTAAATACCCAGCTTCCCTGCATGGGCAGAGACATCTTCCTGTCTTTGTTAGAATAATATTACTACAATAAAAGTGCATAGAGGGCGGACAGCAGAATATTTATATATATATATATATATATATATATATATATATATATATATATATATATATATATATATATATATATATATATATATATATTATTTTTATTCTCTGGACTAAATGTAAACAAGAAAGAAAAAGTGGAAAGGGAAAAAGTGGATGTAACCCTGAAGGAAATATTCTACTTTCCTCTGAAGAGAAGAAAAATTATATTATCATTTAATACCTGGGAGAAGGAGAGAATTTTTATGTTTGTTGTAAGAAGAAATATACAGTCTTTGTACTGTGTAATCTTAGCATTACATACATAACTACTAAGATACAAATAATATAGTTTTATTTTCGTTCTGAAAGCTCTTGTAGTAAAAGATTGGTGGGAACAAAACTTCCTGAGTGATAGTCGGATCTAGAAGTTATAACAAGGAAAGTTATCAAAGGGAGTCAGAGATACAAAAGTAGAAGACATAGTGAACGCTGCACTTGACATCCCAAGAAGGTGAAGCGATAAAATTGGATATCCAGAGAAGCATAGTGTTTTATCAACGGAGAGTAAAGCTTTCGCATTAAAAGGAATAAATTTAATGACAACGCCATTGATACCAGAGAAAATAGTCATCATAAAGAACTTGACAAATGTAAATGTTTTCCTCGAAAGTTTGAATTCTATCTATCCTTCTATCCTTACCAATACTATTCATCATTCAAGGTAAGATATCCATATATATATATATATATATATATATATATATATATATATATATATATATATATATATATATATATATATATATATATATATATATATATATATATATATATATATATATATATATATATATATATATATATATATATATATACATGCACACACACATACACACACACACACACACATATATATATATATATATATATATATATATATATATATATATATATATATATATATATATATATATATATATATATATATATATATAATGTATGTACTGTACGTATAAAGTCTTCCAGAGCAGCCTAAGAGTGATATCACCTTGGTGGAATGAAAATTATCCCGTTGAGGTCCTCTCATTTTTAATTATAGACATTTTTGGAGTAAACAACAATTACGTTTGATGTTTTTCTTTCTCTCCCTCCCTCTCCTATAGCTTCAACACACAACAGTCGACATACAACCACCTACCTAATTAACAGCCTACTTTAACGGAGGCATACTGAATTTAGGGAACACCCCAATTTCGTCCCTTTGGTCCGGTTCATCGGTATATGAGATAAGGGCGTAACCACTGCGCCACGTGGCGAGAGAAAAAGAAAGAGAAGGAATTCCTAACTGATCTCATTTAAGTAGAACTTAAATTCTCCAAGAGGTAAATAAAAGTTAAGAAAGAAGAGTTGCCTCGTGTACAATTCAGCGCCAAATGTTCACCTAAAGACTTCTAATGACACCGTTTAATAGCTTTCCCAGTCCAATCAAATGCTGTGAATTTCGTTCATGCATAAATAGTTTCACTTAAAGGTCAGGAAGCTTAATGTGGGGCATCGGGAACAAAACAGCTGTGTTTTCAGTTTTGCGGGAAAGATGTTATCAATTTTAATGGAAACGAAATAACAAAAATTTGGATTGCCCACAGAAATAAAAACTCATAAATTATATTTGATACATGAAATGATGAAAAGGGAGAGAGTGAGGGACAGACAAACATACATACAGACAGACAAGGACATTCAAGACTTCTAGAAACTAACGTGAATCACTTTCACCTATTTATTTAACATTATAAAATGCATCAAGAACTTGAGGTGTTCTATCGTGCAAACGAACTTTTTCTTTCCCGAAGGCTAACAGTTTTCTTAATTAATGCTTATAATGCCTACAACTGTTCGATGCTATAGAGCAATAGCATTTGTATTTTCCTTTAAAATTAGCTAAAACTTTATTAGACTAAAAAAATATTGACTCAATTCACATGGCCTCAATTAGAATTGTTTTAAAAACCTAAAAGTACGTCAGGTACAATAATAGAAAATAGGAATTTTTAAAAAGCGGATCGCTCCAAAATATTTGAAAGTCACAAACTTTCTCATAGCCCTCTCTCAGAACAGCTGTGTAGGGAATTCTTTTACAGTACATGAGAATTACAGCAAAATTATTGCCGTTTGTGTCTGAAACTGACACATACGCCCTTGAACTCCGAACACCATCTGATAAGAATAATTGTAATTTTCCGTTACCCTGAACTTTTTCGACCCCTGAACTTCCTGATATTCAAAAAGTAAAATATACTGAAGTATTTTTGTATGCATCAGACCTCTGGCCTATATATGTTCATGCATTGTCTCAGAAATCATTATCCTAACCATGTTTGTGCTAGGGTGAATATTTTTCTATTAGAAGTTACAACTACAACTTTTACTAATTTTCCTCGGTGGCTTCCAGTTTAGCTAACACCTAGTGTACTATAAGTAACGGAAATCATATTTTGTTCTAAATTTCCTGCTGTAAATTTATAGAATATGAGCAAGAATTGTGTAGGAGAGAGATTTGGCTAATATTGTACAACCATTATTTTTATGATATGGGTAGGAAAAAACAATAAATGTGATCCTGCTAGAAAATAGATATTTCCACCATATATCCCTCGAAATGAATTTCCTTTGCAAGAGAAACAATATTACCTGAGATTAGGGAATGTGATTTCGGTCCTTTTCCTCTTAGTCTTAGAGCATTTGCCTGTCTGAAATATGTCAGGAACACGAATAACGAACGTATAGACATTTTCCGGGACCTAAACGCAAAGCTTTTTTTTTTTTTTTTTTTTTATTCGATGAGAATAAACATAGAAAATGTGATTTGTCTATAAAATGAGTTTTGATATTCCATTTGCACTGGTATGGCCAGTACTAATACTTTCTTCACCGGGGTCTTCGTCTGTAAATATGAACCCTGTATACTGTAGTAAAACGTGGGTTGATGATTTATTGCAAAGGAATTTGTGTCTACAAGAATTTACTACAAAAAATGTTATTAATGTGGAAACACCAGTAGAAACTGAAAGGAAACAAGTAATACTTACAAAAAGATTTTTCCGTCTTGGAAAAAAAAAAAATTGTTCTGAAAACATGCAGACCTAAAACGAGCCTCAGCCATTCCAAAGTCTGCGGGAGCAGATGATTTTGAAACAGAACAGGAAGTGCCTATATGGCAACAAGTATGACCTATGGCACACAGAAAGAAAAACGGTACAAGTAAAAGTAATGACTAATACAAATCATATGAAAACCCTTCCAAAAAAAAAAAGATGACGGTTATTTGCTCAAGAAACAATTTATATATTAATTTCTTTACCATGTCAAAAAATCTAAGAAGTCAAAGAGTAGGAGAGAACACAAGTTACCAAGGCTTTCTTCCTCCTTGGCCAACAGACTCAAGAATAACAAAATATAATCATACATGCTACCATCCCTCTGAGAGCACCCTTGAGTGATAAGGACCCCGTAATGTTACATCGTATCAATATACATAGGGCTCATCATTGTAGTGCGTACATTCTATTGTTATTCCTTTCTTAGAATTGACTTAGAGCATTGCTTATATGTACTCGAAGCTCGAATCTATCTTAACTGTTGTATTTACAATTTGAGGAGAGCTTTAATGTACAAGTCTCCCCTCGTGCATTAATCGATCGTTGAGTTAACTCTTCATTCAAGACGTGATGTCATCGAAACAATGAAAACACGCACACCATTTCGGTAGAAAATACTGGAAAGATGATAAATATGAAGATACAAAGAAAGAGTAAAAAGGTTACGGTACGTGAAAAAAGACAAGTATTCAGAGGTGGATTTGCTAAGTGGAGAGAAAGGCTGCAATAGTTTCGGTGACAAAACCAAGGGATCTAAAACCTAAAAATGCATGTTAGTTGGAGCAGAAGTGGTCTTAGAAAAGAATCTCCTTTACATCAAAAGAGCGAGAGTGAGCCTGATAAAGCTAAGTGATGTATCATATGTAGGGGGTTCGACCAGATACTAATGAGCCCTCTGATAGGTATACGAGTATATATATTGCTAAGTTATTGACGAAGGACTGATAAATAGGTAAGTTTATTAGTACAGTTGGTTCCGTATCTTACAGTCAAGCAAAGTACCTACTATGGGATTCAGAGCCGATGAAACACGGTTTTTCGGCGACACCTTTTTACCAAAGCATCGGATAAAAATGAAAGTTGGCAAGTGTATATTTTATAACCCTACCTAATTTTTCCAAGTATTATTTAGTACCTAAGTTCGTTAGTTCTGGTACTTATCGGAGTAAAAGTGTATTTTCCTATGCCAGAGCCATCAAAATCGCAAGTAAGGGTTTTGAACACAATAGTGACGTTAACCTATGACGTCATGAGGCTCCACTCACTGTGAAGAGAATTTTACATGTGGGGAAAACGTCTCTTTACTGTGGCTCTGCCGACTTGCCGATGGCATATTCACTAATGGATATCAGTATCTATCCTAGGCTTCAGCAATATCAGAGATGGTGAGCAGGATTTGTCATTGTTCCCTTGATTGCATTATCATTCTTAATAATTTTATTATTATTTTTACTATAATTATTATATATTCTATTTTGTGAAGGTTTCATCGCAACTTCCACAGCAGTTGTTGGGATTAAGTTGTTAGCTTTGAATTCTTCCATTTTCTTGATATTCTTATTGTTTCTACTTTAAAATAATTCAATGTATGTAATCTATCCACATAATTGTTCCCTTGATTGCATTATCATTCTTAATAATTTTATTATTATTTTACTATAATTTTATATATTCTATTTTGTGAAGGTTTCATCGCAACTTCCACAGCAGTTGTTGGGATTAAGTTGTTAGCTTTGAATTCTTCCATTTTCTTGATATTCTTATTGTTTCTACTTTAAAATAATTCAATGTATGTAATCTATCCACATAATGAACCAGGCTATAGCTCATTTGTTAGATCTACATCTATTTGCAGAAAGTCAGGAGTGGTCACTAGAAGAGAATTCAAATGAAAAGCAATGACACCTCATTTCCCTCAATTGTTTGTAGTGTAAAGGTCAACGCCATTGTTTTATTTCAGTCAATGTAACCCATTGCTATTTTTCTTATTCTTTTATTTATATCATACCGCACCTTCAACAGTGCTCGTAGACTCGCTGCAAATAAAAGGTAATGGTAGGAGTCATAATTTGAGGACAAGCTATTATTTACCTACTTAATATCAATCAAATGTAAGACGATTTATTATATTGTTATGCATGGAAAAGAAAATATATTGAAATCAGTTTGAATGAGGAACATATTGTTGCAATCATTGTGTTTTAAATATGTTTTAGATGTACAAATAAAACGTCTAACACTATACATAATTTACTTACAAAATGTCTTCATCGTCACTCTCGAGGAAGAGGTCATTATCCCGTCCTTATCGTCGCTGGCGATGTTAATGATAACTGGTCCCATCCTCTCACGGATATTGTCCGACTTCCAGTACTCCTCAAAATGACGGAATTGTCTAACAGCTCATGCCCACACTCCTGGGGTGGCCAAGTAACTACTAACCACTACAAAAATAATTACCTATTCACGCTATAGTAAATCTTGACACAGATATTCTCGCTTGTATATAAAGTGGCAAGTCGTAGCACAAATGCAGTCTTGCAACCACGGGGACAATTCCATAGCCTGCTGGCCATTTTCGAATTTGTTGAGGACTAGACAGTGTAAGCGTTAGTGACTTACTGCCTACCTTGTCGATGGGAGGAGCCTCATGACGTCATATTATGTTTACGTCACAAATGGTTTTAGGATCCTTGTCTGTGATTTTCTCGATTCCGGCATCGGCGACTGCATTTTACCTATAAATATAAAACTATCGAACTCAGGTACAAAATAATACTTTCAAAATTTATGTAGGGTTATAAAATATACACTTGCCAACTTTCATCTTTATCCAATGCTCTGATAAAAAGTTACTGCCGAAAAACCATGTCTCATCGGCTCTGAGTCCCTTAGTAGTGGATATTATTAACCCAATGGTTGGTTACCATCTCTGATTCTAATATGAGGAATAATGTTGACTTGTTAAATAAACTAAATAGTGTACAGATTTGTGAGTTTAGATGTGATATCATTATTCCCAAAGGTGCTTATTGACAATCTGTTGGAGTTTTTATCGGGCTTATTGGAAAACAGACAGGTGGGCATACCATATAAAAAAAACACTTTAATAAAAAATAATTAAATTTTAATTCTTAGGGAAATCTTACTATCAAAACTTTGGTATGACAATGGGTATTATTCTATCTCCATTGTTAAGTGATTTGTATAATGATTTTTTAAAAGTGAAATATTAAATGAAATCATTCCACGCAATGTAGTATGGTTCAGAAATATCCTGAATATGGACTAAAAAATGCATTAGGCCAACAAAAAGACTCGGTATTAAAAAAAAAAAACTTAAACCACAAAAAAACCTGCCTGTACTACCATATAATAATAATAACATAGAAGGTATCTTCTCAAGAAATTTGGAGTTAGTGTAGCATTCAAGAACAATATATAAAATAACGAAGCAGATACTTATAAAGAACTCTTTCTGGAAGACTAAAAGATATATACATCAAACTCCATGTAAGTCTTGTGATAACTTTTATATTAGTCAAAAAAGAAAAAAATTGGAAATGAGAATAGAACAACACATGAGAAGTGTAAGATATGTACAGGTGAGCCGTGGGAGTTTTTGTACACGTTCGTGAAAACAATCAATCAATGAACTGGGCAGGGGCAGAAGAGATAGTTTATTTAAGTAATTCAGTGGAAAGAAATATCACTGGGTCTAGTTTTAAAAGGAAGTTATTGTAAAATTATGAACATCAGTCAAGGCATGTATAAATTTGATCCTACAGTTCCATAAGAAATATGTAAAATTTTTAAATTTCGATGTGTATCCTCATCGATTTGTAATTTCATGACCACCAAGTTGTGATCAGAACAGGTTATAGGGATGGTATCTACTGCAGTTATAGAATGAAACAGTTTCTTCGTGCAAGGCCTATTTAGTCTTGGGCCGTAATTACCCCTAATAAAGGCATATTCTGGTATCCCCTTCTTAAAATAATAATTGTCTTTTAACTGTTAATTAGAAATTGAACTTCCGAGATTCTTCGATATGAGCGCTCTGTTTCCTGAACTGCAGTCTCTAAAGGGCCCCATAGACGATACGATCGGCGGATCAGGTTCCGTTCTAACTCTGGTATCCGCGGTGCCCATAGGCGTTCGGATTCGCTTCAGTTTGCCGAAACTTGGTCGAGGGAAGATGTGTCAGCTCCGCTCAGTGATGACGCTATAGACTGCGCTTTTGCAGCAGAAATTGAAAAACCCCAGCGAAAAAGAACATGGATTAAACTATGGTTAAAAAAAGTTAAGTGTACCTTAGTTTTGCCAGACCACTGAGCTGATTAACAGCCCGAAGGATTAGACATATTTTACGTGGCTAAGAACAAATTGGTTACTTAGCAACGGGACCTACAGCTTATCGTGGAATCCGAACCACATTATAGCTAGAAATGAATTTCTATCACCAGAAATAAATTCATCAGCCGGTCGGAGACTCGAACTCGGGCCTGGCGAGGTTCAGTCCACAGCTCTACTGACTCGCCCAACGAAGAGCTAAGAGAAATGAATTATCTCACGATTGTTTATTTAATGAAATGAAACTTTACCCTGGTGAGTGGTTTAATTATCCGAGAATGGACGAGCAGACCGATATGGAATTATTATATAGAAATGGAATATATGGTTTAGGCTCAAAGGCCAGGCACTGGGACCTATGAGGTCATTCAGCACTGGAAAGGAAATTGAGAGTAAGTAGGTTTGAAAGGTATAACAGGAGAAAAACCTCGCAGTTGCACTATGAAATAATTATTGGGAGAGGGCTGATTGCATGATGGAAGAAAGGTAATATGAATGGAGGTACAGTAAAAAGGAATGAAAGGGGTTGCAGCTAGGGGCCGAAGGGACGCTGCAAAGAAACTTTAGTAATGATTAAAGGGCATCCCTTGAGGTACACTGATGGCATTAATCCTGTACGGGAAAATTATCATATATGGTCTCCTCTCTTCTAGAAATAAAAAGCACACTCGTATGAGACAACCAGGATCACTGTACAAGAGGTTGCTGGCCACACTTCTCTTCCGCGCCACTGGTCGTTCCTTGGGGCATATAACTCTAGAGACATGTAAAGCAATTAACAAAGTTATTTAACACGAGTTCACAAAGGTAAAAAGTAACAATGCTGCATGCACAGCATCTTGCATAGACTAGTGGTAAATAGCCAAGTATACAGTATGTCTATAATCTGTTAAAGAGTTTCTGTGGCCAAGCAAGAGTAAAATGTTCAACTTTTTGTACACAATTTTTAATTTATACAAGGAAAATTTAAATATTATTGAAAATATTATTACCATACTTTTATTTTTGTATGGAAAATGACAATGTAATTTAAACAACAGTACTAATACACACAAACATATGTGTGTGTGTATTAGTACTACTTTTTCTTTAAATTACACTGTTATTTTCCATACAAAAAATAAAAGTTTGAGTTTATCGTCTTGGGAATAGTAAAGTTCTTCTGCAGGATTTAGACAAACTCCATAATGGGTTTTCTATGTATTCTGGAAAGGTTTTTGTACAACAGAATAACAATGGTCTACACAGGATGGCTTCCCATGTTGATCTCTATCTAAGCTTTCATACTTGCATCACAACAAGACTTATCACTTACACACACACGAACACACACATGACCTCGTTCCAAGGATTCTCACGGCTTACGTGACAGCCCACAGCTCCGAACAAAAAGAGGACGCTGACTTTATGCTGACATATGCTGACATACTGTCTATAAAACATCACACGGAGGTTTACTGATGACGTTTGTGTCTCGTTTGACCAAACTGTGATTTCACAACAGCACTCTTCTCATGTGTTATACAGATATATATCATTTCTAAGTTCACTTAATGAATGGAACTATGATTCCATTTTATAAGATGTCATACATGATCATGACATTTGCTCGGCCACGTAAAACATAATAGGAACGAAATCATCAAAACATTCACTCACTAGCTAAGCATAACTACTCAGAAAGCAAAAAAAACTATACGCTTTCAATATTCATTATACTCACAGCGTGAATGAAGATTATGTAAATATTCATATAGTAAATATTGAAACAGTAAATATTGAAATAGTAAATATTGAAATGTATATATGAAACATGTTAAAGTTGTGTGAACATTGAATACAATGCAAAGTTAAAAATGTGTACACAAGTTTATGAATACATATAAGCAAAACAGAAAATTATATAACTCAAATATTCATTATACTTAAAAATGCTAATGAACAACAGATACATAAAAATCATATAGATAACATCATAAAGCAATTCGTATGGTTAATAAAAATATTTGTGAAATGTTCATGAATTATTTAAAATCAATCTTAAAATGAAAAAATGGCCAATTGAATGAAAACAAACTAATGACCTATATCCAGGATTTAAAATCAATGCTTTTTCAAAAATTATGAAATAATGGATAGCATAATTTAAAATAACATAATTATATAAACCAAATAGATGCAATAGCGTTTTCGACTGATAGATTAATCAGTATGGACAACCAGATTATTAAATGCATATCTTGATTGATCAACATGCCACTACACGTATGCATATATTATGTTCATATATAGTAGTATAGGTTTATTAAAGAAATAAATGTAGCCATTATATAAGAGTAGAGGTTAATATGTTATCACCAGAAATGTTCAATCCTCCTCACATTTATTACCCTGCAATAAAATCCTTTTCAGTCTTTCTCTGTGTAGTCGGGTTTTAATGAAAAAATGGCCAGTAATTCCATTATTGAACCCTGAACACCCACTGACTCAAATCTAATGGGGACCTACGAGTATCACATTAGATTTCGCAATGTCCTCCTTCAGTCCTTGTGCTTTTTTTTCCAAAACGTTACGCTGACGGCTACGCCCACGGATCCAGCAACATACCAGTTGGCAATTAACACGTAGAGGAGAATAAAGTCGTGGTGATCAGAAGAACGGCTCACAGGAGATAGCAGGTCCAATGATGCAATAGCGTTTTCGACGGGCCTACTGTAGGAATTGTCAGACCTTGTAGCCTGCTGTGTGTTCCCCACGATGTGTTGATGAAGAAATTACGCCCACGGATGATAAGTAACCATAGCTCGGATGAAGAGCGACGACGTTGTTGCAATGCAGCCATCATTAACGACGAACATGTGTCCTGATGCCCTAGTACCATCTGGGCAAGTGACGATGTATGGTTCCGCAGAGAAGACGAATGCCGTGCCATTCAAGAGCCTGTGACGAAACTGATTGTCGTGATACCTGACTAAACCATTCAAACAATGTTCACGTGTATGGGGAGAGGTTCTGTTAAGTACTAAGTCCAATTCGCATGAACCCAAGGACATATTTGATACATTCCTGAATTCAAACAAATCGATCCTGCACACCACATTATCCAGATCGACAGGTTCTTTAAAAAATCATCATAGCAATCATTTATTTAAGTCAGTGCTTAATCTCTGACTACTTTTAAATATAGTAAAAGTTTCCTCATTGGCGGAAACCAATACTAAAGAGCTGACAGGTTATTAATAATAGGTGTCGAGACGTTAGATACATACGTAAAAGGAAAAGGCGAAATCTTATACGCTTTCCACGCATCTGATGGGTTAAAAGGAATGTCGATTACGATCTTATCAAGGTCAACTTTAACTGTGATCAAACTGTAATAAAATTCAACCTTATGAAAATCAAAAGCTACTACTGGAACATAGCGCATTCTATCATGAGCATTACTGATAATTTGAGCAAGATCTTTAATTGGTAACAAATGAGGAGACAACACGCCTTTAGCAGCAAGTGTTATAGCTTCTACGTAATCTTTTGATTTTTTCGATAAAGCTTGAAACTCTCGAGGATACATGATCAATTTTAGCATGATAATACATCAAAGTTGCTAACAAAACTTGAGTGTCATGAACCTGATTGAAACGTCGTGACTGTTCATTTACTTTACTGATTACGCCGTTCAAAGCTTGAATTTGCTTGTTTAGTTCTCCTGCTAATACCTCTTGTTGATGTTCCAGATTTTCGATTTTAACCCCGTGATCGCGAAGTTTCAAACGATTTGAAATCCCTAAACCAAGACCAGCTACGGAACCAACCAAATTTAATGCCGCTAAAACAAGTGGGTTACGCCTTTCTGTAGCGTCATGAGGCATTGACCACATAAGCAAATCACGAGCTAAGATTTCAGCTTCGCATGTTTTATTCCTTAATTCCCAGAAAAGCATATTAATTGTGTCACTGACTTGATTAGGCGACGTTGGATCATTGCTAGATAAGTATGATTTATGCAAATCTTCAAGGGATTGAGCAAAAAGAGTCAATTCTGATTTCAGAGCCAGTACATCATTTTCGCTAGTGAAAATAGCGTTCATGTCGACTTCTAAGACTATGTTACTGTCAGTTAGAAAGAAATTATTCATTTCCTCTACAATAGAACCATGATGTAAAGTTATTTCAGAACTCTTCCCAGCCACAATAAACATTGATAGGAATAGTGCGTGGTATAATTTGACAAGCTTCATGTTGGAGCCTGCAAAAAAAAAATAATTTGTAAATAATGTATATAAAAAAAACATTGCACCACTCAAATGATGTATATAAAATATTTCTCACAATAATTAATTTTTTCATAACAAACCATTGTCTTAAGCTCTCACATGAGAGATAGATACCGTTCGAACATCCGTTGTATCGGACTGATTCCGAATTTTAAGTCGGTTACCCACTAAAACTTCTATAACTGTGAAAGGACCTTCAAATTTAGGCAATAATTTCCAATTTAGCCCTTTCCTAACATAGACCTGTACATATACTGTATCTCCTTCTTGGTAAGGCTTTGTGACCTTAGCTTTTTTATCATGTGCGTTCTTCATTAACACTTGAGCCTGTAAGAGGTTTTGATAAAGTGTTTGAAATCTACTCCGGCTAACATCTATTATATCCTTCAATGGATCTGACAAACTAGTTGTCGGTGTCAATATGTGGAAAGGTGACCTAGCAGGTATCCCGTAAACAGCTTCATGGGGAGACATACGGATTGAAGTATGATAATTGTTATTTAGGGTACTGGACACAGTGGGTATTGCAATATCCCAGTTTGGGTCCATACCGCCTATGTTTACACGCAGTATGTCTAACACCTTTCTATTAACACGTTCGACCAAACCATTAGATTCAGGATGGTAGATCATCGTATTGATTTTTTTTATTTGCAGAATCTCACACAATGAGTTAAGGAAGTGATTATTGAATTCTCCTCCCGAGTCGGAGATTATCATATTTGGGATCCCATGTCTGCATATATAGCACTCATAAAACTTCCTAGCACACTCAATGGCTGTTTTACTTTTTAATGGTATTAGTTCAGTATACCGTGTAAGAGCGTCTATTATAACTAAGAGGTTTTTATTCCCTCGGTCTGTCTCGTAAAAACCTGTCAATAAATCAAGGTGTACCCTTTCAAAAGGTTTGCTAGGCACAGGATAAGTTCCGAGACCTACAGGATTCTTAGTATGGCCCTTATGACGGAAACATATATCACAGTTTTAATATATTTCCTAATATCTTTTAACATAGTAGACCAGTAAAATAATGACTTGGCCTTTTGAGAGGTTATTTCGAACCCAGGATGACCATGCAAAGGATGGTTGTGCAACCATTTCAGAACGGTAGGGATTAAAGTGATTGGTACAACCACCTGGTCGTTAGTTAACTGTGTTGAACTCCTGGTTCTCCTAGCCACAGATCGGCATAGAATGTTATCCTTAACCAAGAAATATTGGTTAGTATATTTCACATATTCCTTATCATCTGGTTTCCTATTTAATGCGTCTATTATTACTCTTAATTTCTGATCTTTCATTTGTTCTTGTCGTACTGAATCTAAATTCCACTCTATATCTGTAATATTCTCTGTTGTTTGGGCTAAAGATTGACCATTTTCGATAGCAATTTTCATGGCTTGCGAAGGAATTGGAATTTCTTCTAGATCAGCGAAGGGTAATGATTGAGTTGGTACTGGGTTACGAGATAACGCATCTGCTATTACGTTTGCTTTACCGGGTAAGTATCCAATTTTAGCTCCAAAGTCCTGGATAATCATATGCCACCGAGTTCTTTTAGGACTATGATTGAAACCTTTAAAAAAAGTCAGTAAGGGGCTTATGATCAGTCAGAACCTTAACACTGTACCCATAGATTATATATTTAAAATGTACCAACGAATTAGCTATCGCTAAACATTCTTTATCTATTACTGCATATTTCTTCTCTGACGTTTTTAGTTTGCGAGAATAAAAGGCAATGGGAAAAAACTTGTTGTCATGCCACTGGAGTAACACACCTCCTACTCCTTGATCTGATGCGTCGGTTGCAATAATAAATTCTTTAGTAAAATCGGGAAACTTTAGAATAGGAGCAGAACTAATTTTCTCTTTCAAGGTATCAAAAGCGATTTGATGTTGGGATTCCCATTTAAAAATTACGTCCTTCCTTATGAGATCAGTTAAAGGAGCTGCTATTACTGAATAATCTCGGATAAACCGACGATAATACTTGAAACCCCGAGAAATTGCTGTATGGTTTTAACATTAGTAGGAACGGGAAATTTACTAATAGCAGAGATTTTATCATGGACTACTTTAAGACCTTGCCGAGATACCATGAAACCCAAATAGACTAATTCATCTTTAAAAACTCACATTTAGAAATTTTTACCTTTAAATGATGTTCTCTTAACCTTTGAAGGACTATTTCTAGTTTACTTAAGTGTTCCTCCAAAGAATTAGAAAATATTACTAGATCGTCCATATAAGCATGGAGAATATTCCTAGTAAATCTCCGAACACTATATTGATCATTCTAGTGAACGTAATAGGGGCACAACGTAGCCCAAATGGCATACGTAGGAATTCATAGTGACCCGGAGCTGTACTAAAAGCAGTGTACGGTGTACTGTCCTTAGCTAAGGGTATCTGGTGAAAGCCTTTAAGTAAGTCCAAGGAAGTAAAAAATTTATTCTGTCCTAATAAAGATAAAATATCATCTGTACATGGTACTGGGAAACGATCAGGGATAGTTTGGTCGTTAAGCTTGCGAAAATCAACACAAATCCTCCAGGTTTTATCCTTTTTGGTACTACTATCAAAGGAAAATTATAGGGCTGTTAGATTTCTTAATAACCCCCTCTTTTAACATTTTATCTACCTCTAGATTGATCTCATTCAGAAATTTGGCAGGTAGACGATATGAAGGTACATAAATGACCTTGTCTTTATCCTTTAAACGAATTTGATGTTCGATGACTTCCGTTTTGCCTAAAGCTCCAGTACTTGTAGAAAAAACATCGCTATATTTGGATAGAAGTTCAAAAAATTTCTGACTTATATCCCTATCTAAGATGTCTGCTTCAATTTTGCCTTTAATTACCTTTAAAAGAGATTCATCTATTGCTGATTCAGTGGAATTAATTTCAGCAACTGTAAGAATTCGATGTTTATATGCTTCGATATTGACAACATGCTGATTTTCATGTATTGTTAAGGCAGCATTTAAGTGATTAAAAACTTCAATGTTAACCCGATGATCAGAATTTACTGTGTACAACGCTTGCGTGACTGAAAGCCCATTGATTTTTAAGGTGTCAGGAAGAATTAAAACCTCTGAGCCTGGCAGCTTTCTTCTAACCTTGACCGTCAGATACGATGGTGTGTCTGGCTCAATGATTTGTGTGAACGCAGCAATGACGGGTGCCTGAGAGTTATGTTGGGTGGCGGTAACAATATCATCACTTACGAGACAGGTGACTGGTTCTTCTATGTACGTTACTTTCTCACTGACTGTCTCCTTCTGATCCAAAACAGATTTCAATGTGTGTGAAGACCGATAGAATTTCCCTTTTATAAACACTCCGTGTTTTGCGGGTGTCAGAATTACGTTATGTAATGACATTGATGGATAACCCATAATAACTACTGGGTACATACTAATATTACTAATAATGATAAAGGTGTCCGTGAAAGTACGTTGCCCCAACCTGTATTGTATTTGAGATGTTCCACTACTTCTAACTCATTATTACCTATTCTGACAAACGAACATTGGAGCGTTCAATAGGAAATTTTGAAAATAACAGGTGATGAGTACATAAATCCATTATGTTACGTGGACTACCTGAATCAAAAAACAAGGTGAAATGTTTATGTTCTAAGCTAACTGCATGCAAAGTTGGTCTGATTTCTTCTGAGCCAATAATAGCGTGAATTTTGCAAAAATCTGGGACCGTGCTCTGCATGTTTAGGAGAATCTACCTCAATTTCTGGAAAATTCTTGTCTTCACACATATCTTGGAGAACATTAAATTTATTATCTGATTCAAAAAGTGATGATAACCCAATATCACTCTCCTCCCCTTTAAGCTGGCTACCTGTTGTTTATCTGTCCACTGGCATTCTGAAAATTCACTGACGCCTGATTATTTTGAACTGCTGAGTTTGGGTTTGACTTCCACGAGAACGATTTGACTGTGCTTGTTTCTGGCCTACATTACTGTTCTGCTTGAATTGTTTGTTCTTTCCCCATGGTATTGTTTTTTTTTCAGTATCATTACCAGCACTTTGGGTGTTTGTGTTACTGTTTGGATTCTTTTTTCTAGCGTTGCACTGACTATACTTGTGATTTGAACTGTTATGGATTGAACAATAGCGTGTCCTACACTCATTTATCATGTGCCCTGGACGTTTACAATTAAAGCAAATGACTGTTGATGGATTATTAGTGACTAAGTTAACCTGTTGCGGTGATGAAGAGGTGTGATTTTTGTTTTCCTGTTTAGTAAAAGCCTGAACTAGAGAAGGATCGAGATCTGTACACTTGGACAAGTGTTTCCGAATTTGTCTGTAGATATCTAATTCTGTGCTATCTGATGTTAATTTCTCGTCAAAACACTTAATCAAAGGTTCAGGTAACATCGCTGTTATTAGTGTCAAATACACTAATCTACAAAGAGATTTGGAACTGAGATGCATATTACGATTGACCCAACTTGAAGCATCAAGCTGCCCGTTATATTCTTCGAGCCTATCTCCTATCAGAGCTGCCCTATCCACCACACTGAGATTAGTCATAAATGCTACTTTAATTACATTACGTAAAGCAAGAACTTCATCCAATGCATCCTCACTCCCATAGATGGAACGCAGCTTGGTTTTGAAATCACCCCAAGTGACTGTTTCTTTAAAAGATATTCCCCGTAAGTACGCACCCGCATCCCCTTTAGCATAGTCTATGAAACTCTTTGCCTCCTGCAATTGTAAAGACTGATCAGTAATGGACTTTGCCGTGAGGTGTACGTCTACAGACGAAATCCAAGACTCGACACCCTGTGTCAAAAATCCATTAACTCGACCTGCGAATGGTACAATTGCCGATCTAGCATTAACTACCGTCACTACAGGATTCTGTGGGGAAGCTGGGTTAGTGGGGTTGCTCCCACCTGGGGGTGGAGGAGTCATTTTCTTATTAAGTTTCCTAGCCGCACGCCTACTCTCTAAGTGATCTTGAAACCTATATGAATAAACACGGCCGCTACGTAACCTCATATATCTATACCAGGAACGCAAGTAAACCCCAACAGAGATTCATATCTTCGCTAAAAATAACATCACCTATAAAAATGCATCATATAATACAATATCAATAAGTAATAAATGCACTTTCTGAAAAAGAACAGAGTTAACCATGTGTCAAGAGTAAAAATTAAAGAGCACAAAAAAATAAAAAAAAATGAGCTACCGGGAACCGCTACTTCTGCAAGGAAAGAGTATTAATCTACGGCGCCGCTCACCTTATATCAGCAACCTGCCGCTCGAGTCGGAATCACTGGAATACGAGATCACTAACTGTTATAGATGAAGGGTTGTACTTAGCTTTATATTGGATTCTCGTAAGTAGGTTGATGAAGTTCCTCTGCCGTCCGACTTCCGCCTGTCTAGGTACACGTCATTGGAAGGGTCCTACTGCGGGTGTTGAATTTTCTTATGTTGTGGAATGTTGATTGTAGATTCTTCCAAGGAACGCTGTGGAATGTTGATTGTGGAATGTTGCTGCATTTGAGACGCGTCACGTAGATTTTGTGGAGATTCCCTTTCTCTCTCTCTCTCTCTGCCGTGCGTTGAGAAGGATGTATTTTGAAGGTCAGATGTCTTCCTCGCTCTCTCGTTGTTGTATGTTTTCCTTCCTCTTCCAAGACGTTTTGATGCACCGAATCGTTCGTCTGATTGTGACCATGTAATTGATGAAGATGACGTCTGTCTATAGGTATTTAGGCATCTTGCCTAATCGTAGTTTCCTTTCCGCTTCCATTAAAATGCTGCCACAGATGTCCGCTGCCACCAATTTTCTTAGGGTACTCCGCCAGAGTATCCTCATCTAACGTTTGATTGTGTGGACTGTCTTTTAAAACAGTCAGAGAAATTGTTTTTGCATCTTCAAACATTCTCCATGGTTGTTCAATGAGTTTATCGTCTTGGGAATAGTAAAGTTCTTCTGCAGGATTTAGACAAACTCCATAATGGGTTTTCTATTTATTCTGGAAAGGTTTTGTACAACAGATAACAATGGTCTACATAGGATGGCTTCCCATGTTGATCTCTATCTAAGCTTTCATACTTGCATCACAACAAGACTTATCACTTACACACACACGAACACACACATGACCTCGTTCCAAGGATTCTCACGGCTTACGTGACAGCCCACAGCTCCGAACAAAAAAGAGGACGCTGACTTTATGCTGACATATGCTGACATACTGTCTATAAAACATCACACGGAGGCTTACTGATGATGTTTGCGTCTCGTTTGACCAAACTGTGATTTCACAACAGCACTCTTCTCATGTGCTATACAGATATATATCATGTCTAAGTTCACTTAATGAATGGAACTATGATTCCATTTTATAAGATGTCATACTTGATCATGACATATATACCCCAAGGAACGACTAGTGGCGCCGAAGCGAAGTGCGGCCAGCAACCTCTCGTACAGTGAAACTGGTTGCCTTGTGTACAGGCTGTTTGGGGATTTTTTTTAACTCGGTATATATCCACCTTTGTGGAGTGTTTAGTACAAGCCCATTGGTTTTTTTTAACTCGTTATGTATCCACCTTTGTGGCGTGTTTAGTACAAGCCTGCTGGGAATGTTTTCTAACTAAGTATGTATTCACTTTTGTGGTGTATTTAGTACAAACCCGTTGGGGATGTTTTCTAACTCAGTATGTATCCACATTAGCGGCGTGTTTAGTACAAGCCCGTTGGGGATGTTTTTTAAGTCAGTATGTATCCACCTTTGCCGCATGTTTAGTACAAACCCGTTAGGGATTTTTTTTTATACTTGGTATGTATCCATCTTTGCGGCGTGTTTAGTATAAGCTTGCTGGGGATTGTTTTAAAACTTGGTATGTATCCACCTTTCTGGCATGTTTAGTACAAGTCCGTTGGGGATTTTTTAAACTCGCTATGTATCCACCTTTGTGGCATGTTTAGTACAAGCCTGCTGGGGAACTTCTTTTAAACTCGATATATATCCACTATTGAGGTGTGTTTAGTAGAAGCCCGCTATGAATCTTTTTTAAACTCGCTATGTATCCACCTTTGTGGTGTGTTTAGTACAAGCCCGCTTTGTATCTTTTTATAAACTTGGTATGTATCCACCTTTGTAGTGTGTCTAGTACAAGCCCTCTGGGGATCTTTTTTTAAACTCAGTATGTATCCACCTTTGTGGTGTGTTTAGTACAAGCCCGGTGGGGATTTTTTTTTTTTTGTTTTAACTCAGTATGTATCCACCTTTGTGGTGTGTTTAGTACAAGCCCTTTAGGGATTTGTTTTTCTTTTAACTCGGTATGTATCCACCTTTGCAGCGTGTTTAGTACAAGCCCGCTGGGGATTTTGTAAAAACTTGTTATGTATCCACCTTTCCGGTGTGTTTAGTACAAGCCCATTGGGGATTTTTTTAACTCGGTATTTATCCACCTTTGTGGCATGTTTAGTACAAGCTTGCTGGGGATCTCTTTTTTAAACTCAGTATGTATCCACCTTTGTGGTGTGTTTAGTGCAAGCCTGCTGGGAATCTTTTTTTTTTTAAATCAGTATGTATCCACCTTTGTGGGGTGTTTAGTACAAGCCCGCTTTGTATGTTTTTTTAAAATCGGTATGTATCCACCTTTGTGGTGTGTTTAGTACAAGCTCGCTCTGTATCTTTTTATAAACTCGGTATGTATCCACCTTTGCAGCGTGTTTAGTACAAGCCCGCTGGGGATCTTTTTTTAAACTCGGTATGTATCCACCTTTGTGGCGTGTTTAGTAAAAGCCCACTGAGATCTTTTTGTAATCTCGGTGTGTATCCACCTTTGCGGCGTGTTTAGTACAAGACCGTTGGGATTTTTTTTTTTGTTTACTCAGCATGTATCCACCTTTGTGGCGTGTTTAGTGCAAGCCCGTCGGGATTACCATAAAAGCATAAACAAAAGACTGTAAATATTATGAAAATAATAACCGCAAGAAATAGTGTGAATATTTCCCTGTGACTTTATTGCCGTCCACCATAAATTAATGCGATTTTTTCATATGTAAAATTGTGACTTTTTTACTATGACTTTTTTTCTTGTAACTTTATTTCCGGCCACCAGATTGCCATGGGGAGGGGATGAGATTTCGTACTCGAGTTAAATTATCTGAATTTTTCAGCATCCGTGACCATGCAAAGAAATGCAAGAGTAATAGTGAATATAAACAGATTAAAATTCTTGCAAAAGCGTTTTCTCCACAACAGGTAGCGGTCTTCGAGTTGCTCTTTATAAAGGTTGTTCCGAAACTCAACGGCCAAACTACCTCCACCCCTCTATACCTGGCGTGAACAACTGACATGCCTACGTCATTCTGGTCGCTCGTCTTCCTTCCTCTACTGGAAATGGTACTTGAATTTCGTTGATGTTCTTTTAATTTCCTTTATATTGTAATTTTTTTTTTTCTAGATGAATATTTTTATTGTTATTTTATTTTATTATTGTAATTTTCAGCTTGGAAATGAGGCTGGTACCTGTGACGTCGCATTAATAAAACTATGCTGATATGAAACAGATGTCTGCATTGAGAACCTTACCACTATTCATTCTGTCTGAGCCCTTCCCTCCGTTGAGGTAAATACAGCATATATATAAAGGAGTATATATGTATATATATATATATATATATATATATATATATATATATATATATATATATATATATATATATATATATATATATATGAAATTTTATCACACCGTGATTTATATACACTCAAGCAGCTACAAATGTCGCTTAATATCCAATTCACGCCACTTCGGGAATATCCCCGGTGGGGAATTATCATCGAAGGGGAATTTTTTAAGTGATACATAGATCAGTACTACCGGGTCCCGATCCCTCGACACGGTACCTTCCAGCGACTCCATTAGACGGTACAATCACTGAGCCACCGAGAGAGTCTAAGTTAATGCCGAATCTGCCGTACTTATTTACCCGTCGAGAGAGGGGAAATATATATATCAGCCCCATTTCCAACCTGAAAATTGCAACAATAAAATAAAATTGCAATGCAATTACTCATCTAATATATATATATATATATATATATATATATATATATATATATATATATATATATATATATATATATATATATATATATATATATATATATATATGTGTGTGTGTGTGTGTGTGTGTGTGTGTGTATTATATATATATATATATATATATATATATATATATATATATATATATATATATATATATATATATATATATATATATATATATATATATATATATATATATATATATATATATATATATATATATATATATATATATATATATATATATAGCAATTTAGTGCGAGGAGAAGGACACTTCTTTATTCCTTTCTAGGTGCTTTATTTAGCTGCTGACGTTTCAAGACGTTCAGTCCCATTTTCAAAGCTATATAATAAAAGAAACATATTAAAAAACAGACTCGGAATAACATAACATAAAATTATAACATAAAAGTATCAGTATGTTAAAAAGGAAGAGTGTTTATTTACCAAGTGGTGCTGAAGGCACAGACCGAGTGACAGTCCGGGTCAGGTTCAGCAGCTAAATAAAGCACCTAGAAAGGAATAAAGAAGTGTCCTTCTCCTCGCACTAAATTGCTGTTTGCTGGATTGATAGAACCCACCCTCAACTTCGCTATATATATATATATATATATGTCTCCGTGTGTGTGTGTGTATCTTTAATGCCAGAGAACTGGGCAGTTGTAATGATAATTATATTTCAAGCTTTAGAAGTTCCCTTCCCCCCTTGATGACATTAATCGGAAATAACAACCACCACGGCCTGTATGGTGTAGGGGTAACAGGTTTTGAGTGTCATTGTTTATTATACTGTGCCCCGATCAGATGGCTGTCTGAGGAATGCTTTCCAGCGACAATTTCATCTCAAAGGGTTAGCTGAAAGGCTATTGAAGGAAAGGGAACATGAATGAACTTCCATTCTATGAAGTTTATATGATTTATTTGCCTACAAAAATGCTGTCGACATAACGCTGCAAGGTGCAAAAGAATGATAAATTAAATAGAAAATAAAGTCCACGTTCTCTACTAAAATGAGCGTATCTGATTAAAAGTAAAATTAGATTTCCATTGCTGGAGCAACTAGGATATTTTTGTTAGAAAATAATTTTATGAATATGGGTGACGTCGAGGGTAAAAATTCACAATAAAACAAGGATAGAAAATTATTTCACGCATGTTTGAGTTCAAATCCTTTTAGAGTTTAATTTACCGCTGAATATCTGCCAGAGCCGCAAATTGAATGGGTGAAATCGGATTGAAAAGAGAGGCACGCATCCTTATACTAATGGAAATCCACCGTAGCAAATTATTTTCATCTATGATAAGACAATACAGAGCTTAGGTGAGTTTTGTCTGTTGCTTTCTGATAGTGTTTCAGTCCAGTGCCTGACCCTTTTTGTTTTTCTTTTGAAAACCACAGACTTTCCTTCTAATGGTATTAAGAATGTATACCTTTGCAAAACTGAGGAAGCTCTAATAGAAGAAGTTCTTTTGCTTTAATGTGTTCTTTATTTTCGACCGCAGGTTTATCTTTTTATTTTATATGCCACCAATCCTTGCAATTTCTTTTTGCTCTCATGTGTGAACTTTTCATCCGGTAGAGGATGTTGATGGCATTTCTGGATTTACAATGAGATTGTGAACACATTGCGGAAAATGATAACCATAATAATAATTGTTGCTGCTTCAGCTGCATTTATTTTGTAGAAGACTTTTTCTATTTTCCTTATTGCGGACTTCCCTTCATTGGAGGTGCGTGCTAACAGCTCACCTATATTTGTCATTTCATGGGGGAAAAGTAAAAAATCTGGATTCTGCTTCTTTATAATTATATTCTATACAGTTAGTTCTATAAAATTGTTGCCGCGATGTTTCGACAGACTCTTCTGTCATTCTGCAGCGGGAGCTAGTAGAGGACTGGCAGATTGTTGTTGTTGTTGTTGATGTCTTAGAGCCAACAATTCTTGTTGGCACGGGCCTTTCCCTTGTTTGGCCCGTAGGTGATCTGAAATATTCAGAAGGTCATTTGTTATAAGAAATTTGAAAGAGATTTCGTAGTAGAGACAGTTGTGGATGGAGGAAGGATGATGGTTGTAGTGGGAGGGGGCCATCATGTCACGGATAGTAGTAGTTTGAAAAAGTAAGGCCTTTGAAAACATAGAGAAACATTGCAGGTGGGGTTGTCCAACCCTTTAAACCCTAGAGTCCCTGCGGATTATTCTTAGTGGTAGAGTGTTTCAGTTGGAATAAGACAGAGATGATGTGTATAGGGCCTTATGGTGAGGGGATGGGATGAGTTGAGATGAGTTTCAGAAGGTCACATTACCTCGGTGGAGGTAGGTCTGTGAGCAATTGACTACAAGTTTCGATGTTCTCAACAATTGCTTTTACAAGTGTGGCTGCTGTGTGCATTATGTCTTTTGCGTTTTCCTCTGCTTGTAAGTTACTCCTTAGTTGTCTTGTCTCCCTGCACTCAAGCAGATAGTGCAGGAGAGCCTGTTGAGGTGTCTCTTCACAATGCTCGCATGGTCTTGCGCCGTCTTCCATGATCTCCCAGCAGGCTTTGTATCCCAGTCTGAGTCTTTGGATACATACCGCTAGATGTCTTGGTGTGAACCTGTCGATGGGGGGTGGTACCAGATCTGTGGCCCACTTGTACCATTTGGCAGAGGGTGAGTTGCTTCCTATCCAGCTGTGTAGTTCCTTGTTCATGTTTTCCTTGAGCTGTGGCTTTATCTGATTTTTGATCTGCTGAAGTGCAGCCTGTATGTGCACCTGTGCACTAATTATGTGTCTGGTGCTTTTGGCTAGTTCGTCTGCCTTCTCATTCCCTGTTATTCCTATATGATTAGGAACCCAGTTGAGAGTTACAGGTCTGCCTCTTTCTGTGTGCTGATATAGCATTGATTTGATATCAGCTATCAGTGCCTTGTTTTCCTTGTTTTTTGGTTGTTGCAAGGCTTGCATTGAGGATTTTGAGTCAGTGTGGATAATCACTGGTCCTTCCTCATTCTCAAGTGAGTAAGCCAGTGCTTGCTTTATTGCAACAAGCTCTGTGTGCATAGTAGAGGCATTGTTGGAAACTCTCCAGCATGCTGTAAAGTTGTTGGAGTGTACTGCGGCTCCAGCTGTCTGCGTTCCTGAATCTACAGTGCCATCTGTGTAGTAGGTCTGTGATCCTGCCATTTCTGTGTTTCTGATTGCCTCCTGGGCCGCTGCTCTTAGTTCCGCCAATGTGCAATCTTCTTTTGCTCTTGGAAGTTGAGTGTATCTGAAGATTGCAGTTTCACATTTCCAGGGTGGGATGAGCTGTGTACCCTCGTTTGTGTCTGGGCTAAGTCTCTTAACAACTTCAGCTATTCCTAGGCTCTTTAGGTTATCACTATGATCCTTGCCATAAGAGCTTGGGCTGTGAATTTCGGGGTGTTTAGCTAGCTCTGCTTTAACCCTCTCCTTTGTTATTGAATCTCTATCTGAGAGAAACATTTTCGCTATAATGCTGGCATTTCTCAGTGCAATCCTTCCTTCCAAGGCTGGCAAGTTGATCTCCAACCTGAGATTGCACAGCTTGGTCCACATGGGTGCACCTAGCATGAGTCTCATGGCATTATTTTGAACTACTTCTAGGGTAGCTTTCTGGGCCTCTGTTAGCTTTGTTAGGGCAGGAGCACCATAGTCTACTAGTGCTCTAGTGCAGGCTAGGTAGTATGTCTTCTGTATATGCTCATTTGCTCCCTCCTTTAGAGAAGACACATATCTCATGGCTGTAAGCCTTGCATTTGATTTTTCCTTTAAGTACTTAATTTCCTCATTGAAGTTCAGCTGTTTGTCTATGATTACTCCTAGATACATGTAGCTGTCCACCCATTCTAGGGGTTCTGTTCCTATGGTGAGGCGTTGTAGGGGATTTTGAGCTCTTATTGTCATGGCCTTTGTTTTGTTAATGTTTATTTTTAGACCCAGCTCATTGGACTTTTGGCTGATGTCGTTCAGTGCCCTCTGCATTCTAGCCATCCTGACAGATCCCCGTGCTACTAAGCACATATCATCTGCATAAATGAATATCTCTACACCTTGAGGCAGTTGGAGAGGCTATATTCTCCATGAGGATGTTGAATAGTAAGGGGCTGAGGATTCCTCCCTGTGGGGTTCCATTTTCCAAGTCATGAAAGGATGAGATTACTCCTTGGAATTTGACTCTGGCTTGCCTTCCAAGTGCATAGTTCTTTGTCCAAGCAAGGAGATGACCCCTAACTCCTTTCCTTGCTAGGGATTGTAGCATTGCTGCAGGGCTGGCTAACTCAAAAGCCTTTTCAAAGTCAATGAAGACTATTGTTGCCTTCCTCTGATTTACATAGCTGAGGACGTCTGTTATACATTCGGTAGTACCAATTCCTTCCTGGTATGCATATAGCTGCTTATGAAGGGGTCCGATTTTGTACTTTATTCTGCTTAGTACCATTTTCTCTCCTGTCTTTTCCATGCAGGATACCAGAGCTATAGGTCTTGGATTCTCTGGATCCTTTGGCTTTGGGATTGGCTGAGTGTCTTGTTGCCTCCAGGTTAGGAACCTCGTGTGCTCAAGGTGTGTTTTATTCATTAGCCTCAGAAAGGCGGTCTCTCCTGCAGGACCCATGTGTCTAATCATTGTGTAGGTTATTCTGTCTGCTCCTGTTGCAGTATCCTTACCTACTTTGTATACAGCTCTCAGTTCTTCTACTGTGTATGGGGTGTCAGTGTCATCTTGTAGTAGACAGGCAGCATCGATCTCCTCCCATCTGGCCAGTGTCAGTTGTTCCTGAAGTCTTCTAGTTTTGGGAGAGATTATCAGATTTTGTTCTCCTTGCAAAAGCTGTTGCAAGTCTCTCTGCTTCCTCTTGTGGATGTGGATGAGTTGCTACTTGTGCATTCTTCTTACCCGCAGCCCTGTGTAGCCATTTCCATAGTTCGGAGAGGGATGTATATTGTGACAGATTCGTGCACCATTCCATCCACTTTTCAGTTCTTATTTCTTGGATTCTCTGTTGGGCATCATTTTTGACTGTCTGTAGCAGTTCCATGTTCTCTATTGTGGCTCTTCTTCTGTACAGTTTTGTGACTCTGTTTAGTAGAGATTTTTTCCTTCTTACTTCTGGGCAGTAGTACCAGGAGTCTTTGTAGCTGTGGTTTCCTGTACCAGTTTTTAGAGGCATGGCCCTGTTTGCCGCATTATGAAATGCTTTAACCAGATCTTTTTCTAGTTGATCTGTATCTTCAGGTGGGTTGTAGTTAGCAGCCCACTCTTCTAGTGCTAGACGAAAGACAACCCAGTCTGCTAGGTCTTGATTCCACCTCGGAGGGGGTGGAGGAATTGGAGGTAGTTGCTGCAGCTCCAGTTCTGTTAATGTGGCAAAGTGGTCACTAATCAGGGTTGAGTGTACTTGCCATCTGGTTAGGTGCCTTATGTTTGTAGAGGCAAAAGCTAAGTCTAGCCTGCCTCCCCGTATATGTGTTGGATGCCCTGTGTTTAGTAGGGAGACTCCTTCAAATTCTTTTAGAGCAAAAGCTATATGCTCTCCAGCCTGGTTTGTTGTTGATGGGGATGATAACAGAGGATGGTGAGCATTAAAATCTCCACAAATAACTGTTGGTGAGGCTGCTGTGTGTGCAAACAGCTGTGTGAGCTGCAGCTCACCTTGGTCTTCTCTGTTTATTTTTCTATAGATGTTATAGATGTCAATTTTTCCTTTGTTAGTACCTACGAGTGGGGTAGTGTAGGCGTTGTATCCTGCTATTCTAAATTTTGCTCCAGTTGTTAGCAACGTTTCTTGTAGCAGGATGACATATATATCCTCAGTTTTGCAGGCTGCTATTAGGGAGGCTGTCTTTACCCTTACTCCATTTATATTCCAGCTGAGTATCTTCATTTTGTCTGGTAGTTTGAGGAGTATTGTCTTGGATCTCTGGGAGCAAAAGTGATGCCAGTTCCTTCTTCAGTGACCTGTGAAATGGATGAAGATGTTGATGGAATGGTGGATGAAGTGAGTGGGGTCTTGGGGATGGGTCTGGAGGAAGGTGAGGGGTTGAGAGCAGATGAGGAAGGTTGGGGTGTGGGGTTATGGGGGGTTTGGGTAGAGGTTATGGCTGCGGTTTCCTGGATAGAGTTAGAGGTGGGGGGTGGACTTGGGTGTTTTGGCTATGAAGCTTTTCATTAATTCCTCAATGTTAGCTTCGATTGTGCTTGCTTCGATTTTTCCCGTTATGGCTTTAGTGACGAGGTCTGTCAGTTTTTTTCCTGAGGACAGTCGTCTTGATGAAGATGGTCCTAGGCAGAGGTTTTGGGGCTTGCGCGTTGGAGTTGGGGGTGCAGGTTCTGGAGGATGATTCAGTACTCAAGCTTTCTCTTCTCACTTCCTCTTTAGCTTCCTCCAGCTCTTCTCTGGTGTAGAACCTTCTTCTAGTTAGTGGCTTTGGGAAGGTTCTATTTCCGGATGCACTTGGGCTTCTTCCAGTCGGTTTGTTGTCCTTAGGCAGGGCTGCAATGACTCTTGCAACCCTTTCTGGGCATCCCCATGCCATGGCAGTGTGTCCTTTTTGCAGTTTGGGCATTTTGGAGTGGTAGGGACTCCCTTCTTGTGCTTATCAATGCACTCCTGGGTTGGATGCCTTTGACTACAGATGGCACAGATTTCAAATTTGGCCTGGCATTGAATTTTGTGATGCCCAAACCTCTAGCATCTGTAGCATCTCAGCAGTTCCAGGTAATATTTTTTTGACCCAGAACTGTCCAAAAATTCCCAGGTCAACTTTAGTTGGGTGAGGACCAATGAAAGTGACTAGTATGGCCCTGGTTAATATTCCCTCCTTGTTTTTCATTCGCTCAGCCGAAGATATGTTCTCAAGCTGGTCAGTTGGCTTTCCGGCATTTCTAGGGGGTATCCTACCACCACCGCCTTCTTACTTCTCTCTTCTTCTTTTAGTTCCTTGAGATGTAATTGAGAGGTGGTCCTTAGGGTGTTAATCGCTTTGGGATTGTTCGTAGAGAGAGTCCATTGTCCCTGCTTATTGGGTTTCGCCTTGTATTTTAAGTTTTTGTTGTTAACATCGAATGCCTCTACCGCTCTAAAGGCTTCAGTGGTGTTGTCTGCTATGACTCTGAAGTGAGTAAGTTTTCCCAGGGTCATTTTATCAGTGCTGTTCTGTCCGGTTACGGTTGAGGTAGAGTTAGAGGTCTGGTTGCCCTCCTTGAAGGTTGTCCTTCTTGCCTGTTTTTTCTTGTTTGATACAGTGATCCATTCGCCAGCATCTTCTTCAGTTTCCTCCTGGGTCCGTTTTCTAGTGATCATGCAGTCGGCTTCCATTTGGTCAGCTTGTTCCGTTCCATGAATCCTATCCATTTCCTTATTCAAAGCAGTGGTCGCCATCCTGGTTCCAAGTCCAAGGAGAGGTGGGGGGGGGAGAGACAGACAGTGTGACTGGTGAGGTTATCCAACCTTTTAAGCCCTGAGGCCCCAGTCAAAGTTATAGGTAGAGTTAGAAAAATGAATAAAAGATCCTGAAAACAAAATGAAATTATGGGAGGCCCTATCTAGCCTATTCGTAGCTAAGTACTGTACTGCACAAAATGCAGCTGGGGTGTCGCCTTACAGCTCTCCGAGCATTAAGATGACCCAGCAGTGAAGTCCTGCAGCCAGGGAGATGTAGGTTATAAAAATAGGAACACCAAAGTATATCTCTTGTGATTACCTTGCCAGTAGAAACTTTTTTCCAATCCTATCTCTTGGCTTATAGGCGCCAAGCCTAGCGGTCCTGTGCCACTTGCCACAGACGGCGAGAGTGGGAGATTTCGACTCTTGATTCCTGCTTCAACTGGAGTTTTAAGACCACAACGGCTACCAGATGTTCCACAGGAGAGTCTAGTTAGTGGTAGGTTAGTATGTCAATAATTTTTATTCTTTCTTAAAGATGGGCTGTAAGCCAGCCAATTATATAGGTCGAGCCTTCTGCAGAAGGCTCTGAAGACGCCCTTCAGCGGCGTGCACGGCAGTAGCAGCAGCAGGGCAGTCCTTCCAAGCAGGCAGCAGCAGCAGGGCAGAACAGTGCAGCAACAGTAGGCAGGTCCTAGGAGGGCAGCAGGCAGCAGGCAGCAGTCAGCAGCAGGGCAGCAGCGAGGCAGCAGCAGCAGCAGGCGGCAGGCAGGTCCTCAGGAACTCAGCAGGAGCAGCAGAGCAGGAAGGTCTGGGAGGTGTTCTCTCAGTGGGAGCTGAGAGAGCACTGGGCAGATTGCATAGGTCCTTCTGAATTTATACACGGGCTTGAGCCGGGGGTCATGGACGGCGAATTCTGATTGGTTGCAGTCGGCGAACTTCAAGCCAAATTTCTGCGGCGAAGCTCGATCCTGACAGATCTTCGCAACCTGGGAATATCACTCATTCCAGCGTTCCCCATGGCCTGCCGTTGCGTGACGTCATGCCGACTGACATCATCGGTAGTTTGGCTGCTATTGGGCGGAGGATGAATGATGTCATTATTTACTCTTTCTGTCGTAGTTGGGGGTTGTATCGAAGGGCGCCTCGCTCATCAGGGGCGTCTGGATCATTCATCTTCCGCCCAATAGCAGCCAAACTACCGATGATGTCAGTCGGCATGACGTCACGTAACGGCAGGCCAATGGGAACGCTGGAATGAGTGATATTCCCAGGTTGCGAAGATCTGTCAGGATATATAAAGAAGCAGAATCCAGATTTTTTACTTTTCCCCCATGAAATGGCAAATATAGGGGAGCTGTTAGCACGCACCTCCACTGAAGAGAAGTCTGCAATAAGGAAAATAGAAAAAGTCTTCTACAAAATAAATGCAGCTGAAGCAGCAATAATATTCAATAGAACCTGTTTAAAAGAGGGTCTGCTGCCAAATTATACATAATAATAATTATAATAAATTGAAATACCTATCAGCAGAAAATATAATTATTCATTATTTATGTGCAGAATGGTCGCTATGAAATAATAGTGGACTGCAGATCATTTATATGAATGGGATAAGCTGTTAACCTAAAACATTTCTACAAAATCAACATTCGGCATGTTATTGGTTTTGTCATTTCGTTGATTACCTACTGCTGATTATCAACATTTGGGGAGGTGTATCCCCTGCCCAAATTGCCCGTTCAAGTAACAGAAATTTCTCAGTGGCAAAAGCATTACAACATGTTTTGTAGTACAGTGTCATTCCAGTTTATTCTATTAAGTACACTGAATGTGCTTTCAAATAATATTACTATATTCGGGCATGAAAAGGCCAACACCTTGGAAATCAGTTAGTGTGTGCAAACAGCATCTAACAAGTATTCTGTGCAATCGAGTTTTCTGTACAGCGTATAATACTGTATGAAACTCTCAACAGCGGCCCATGAGACTCAGCCGCGGCCCCGTTGTGGCCTGTGTTGTTGGCACCTATAGCGGTTCCAGATGCACGATCATGGCTAACTTTAAACTTAAATAAAATAAAAACTACTAAGGCTAGAGGGCTGCAATTTGGTATGTTAGATGATTGAAGGGTGGATGATCAACATACTAATGTGCAGCCCCCTAGCCTCAGTAGTTTTTAAGATCTGAGGGCGGACAGAAAAAGTGTGGACGGGCAGACAAATAGCTATTTCAATACTTTTCTTTTACAGAGAACTAAAAATCAACAGATATCGGTCAAACCGTGATTATCTGTGTAAGAAGGGCATGACTGCCATGAAGCCAATTAAGATACGATCAACAAACATAAAGATGACGCCCCTTCCCATTTCACTTTCAAAAAGTGAGCTTCTGAATTTCAGCAGGGCACGAACAGCGTAGATTCTAAGGTGGTCAGATGTCAGAACGTCTTAAAACATCAATCACCAACGAACAAGTGCATAACATACGTCTTATGATATTCGATGACAAACATTTGGCAGTTAAACAGATGCCATGGGCTTCTCTATTAGTTATACGCAAGATGGGCGCACTGTTAACACAAACAACAATGCCATACAATAAAACTTCAAGAAACTTGATTTTATTCCAGACTAATCCTGAAAATTAGTGTAAAGAACCTGCTCTGTTAAGGGATTCTAATGGTGTTTTTATGCCTCAAAAGTGTGGTAATGGAACAGGTAACCATGGTGAAATATGGAATAAAGTCATGAGTGGTTGCGGTGTTGCTCCAGGACTATGCACACCGTCCTGGCAGCGCAGGCGAGGTGGCTGATGAACCTAACGTTGGCTTTGATTTATGTCCTTATGCCCCTTGCCAAACATTGCACCATCTAACTTCTGCCCATTTCATAAACTCAAATCTCACCGTCATGGCCACCATTCTTGTAGCAATACTGAGTACTTAGAGTCTTAGGAAGTACACTCTTCGGCAGAAAGACAGCAGGGCTTGAGTTCCCATGGATCAAGTAAACTGAAGTCAGGGGAAACTATGTTAAAGAGATTTTACAATACTTGCGTTACTTCTTTAGCTTTCCTGGTTGATCACTGCTGATTCCCTCCAGCTGAGAGGAAATTTACAAACCTTATTATATGAAAGATTGATTTTATTATTACGAAATTTACTAAGATACTAAAATAGCCTCTAATCCATAGACACATTATAAAAACACAATTTGATGACCAAACGTCGTTCGATATCATAGGCAAATTACAGTAGTACTAACAGAAATGATTCTTCAGCAAATCTCACATCGAAGTCTCTACATATGAAGCTGACAACCTTAGCTACGCATGCATCTAAAAATGCATTCTGTCCATTATGCGTTTTTTTTATCTATTTCTACCTACGGTGTGTAAAAGAGCAAGTGAATAGTTTTCTAGTCTTGTGATTTGACACCAAGATTTGAAGTAATTGCTTGCAAAGAGACTCGGTACGTGAAAGCCTGGATGTAACTCGATATACAGTTTTACCAACACGATTTTTGGTATCATTTCTTATGTTATACCGAGCTTTTTTAAGAGGTTCTCTTTGTTTAAATTCAAGTTCATCCAATGTTTTTAAATAAACTTTATCATTACATCACTTACTGAAAATATTCTGACTGCTTGTAAAGGCGTTTACAATAATTTTCAGGCATTAATAGGCATTTGCAAGTCGGTATTTGAGGCATTTACTGTACACTCACTCTGTATTTTCCTTAGTCATAATAGATATTCTGTTCTTTATCTTTTTCAACTTAGTGTTTTTGGTGAGTGGCTCTGCTCTATATATATATATATATATATATATATATATATATATATATATATATATATATATATATATATATATATATATATATATATATATATATATATATATATATATATATATATATATATATATATATATATATATATATATATATATATATATATATATATATATATATATATATATATATATATATATATATATGATTGATTTTACTCTAACTGAAGTTGATTTTCTTTTATCATCTCTTTAATTTTGAGAGTTTACGTTTACCGACCTCTTATTTATGTAATATTAACCTCGTCAAATTCAGATACATTTTAAAATAATTCAAAAGGTTGCATTTTCGCTATATAAGATATTGCACAGGAGATGTGATATGACTGCCATTGTTCTTTGGAAGCGTCTCCCGATCCATTTATGCTGATTTCCACCTATGAGCAAAACAGATCTATTCACGTGCTTGCCTTTACACGGCGCATTAGAGTTCCAAGACATTGGTAATTGATTAGGGGCCGTTATCAAGGATTTGCTATTGCCATGAATACAGCTACTTGCATCAACATTGATCGCATTACAAGGGCAAATGAACACCAAGAAGAAGTGATGAGTATCAGTTAGAAATTGGAAATGGTTCAAGTCTAACGGAGTATCAGTTAGAAATTGGAAATGGTTCACGTCTAACGGTATTTGGATATAAATAAGACATATAAGACGCGAGATCAGATGACCTGCAGGCTGAGGCCTGAAATGCAGCAGATGTAGGGTCATTTTGTATTTTCTCCAAGTGAATGGGGTGACAATTTTTACATCTTAAATACAAGTTTTGATATTTAACCATTTCAAGGATGATAATAAGAAAAATGTCTATGATTCAAAAATCAGTACAGTCGAAAAGATGGAGCAGCAGAGGTTTAGGGAATAAACAAAAATATGCTCAAATAGAGTGTGTTGGGTTTGATGCAATACAGGAGAGGAATAAGTGAGAACTTTTGATTTTATGTCAAGACTCTTTACCAATTTACTCCCATGAAGAATATTTGGTATCCGGAAAGCGAGAGTCTTTATAAGAAAACAATGAAATGTATGAGTGTGCATTAGTTTTAAAATAGCGTTTAGGCTATCACAATGATAACCTAAGTTATTTGCAGATAATCATGATAATGGTGATGATGATATATATATATATATATATATATATATATATATATATATATATATATATATATATATATATATATATATATATATATATATATATATATATATATATATATACATATATATATATATATATATATATATATATATATATATATATATATATATATATATATATATATATATATATATATATATATATATATATATATAATGGTGCACGCAGCATTTTCCTTGTCAACCAATTTTTCAATGGAAATCGAACCAATCACCTTCTGCAGTATAAAAAGTAATGTTATACACTTTTTTCCCTTATTCAAAGGGACAGTTATGGCTCTCATCCAGTACTTCGTATCCTCTCCTTTCATCCAAACATCCAGTTTTTCAGTCAAATATCATTAAAGTTGCCATATTGAATAAATAGTAATGTCTTCAAAGGAAACAATACGATAGTCACAGTCACATTCCAATTACTTTGATTTATCAAGGATGAGGAGGTGCAAGAAAACTTCCACATCACCAAAGCTTCTGCCCACAACTACATGGAAGCTTCATCAGTAGCTCGTTGTCCACTCAGACATGCTTACTTTTATAACCTTGTCTCTCCCCATTCTTGCAAAAATTTTCAGACCGAGCTGCTAGACCCTTTAATGATAAAACACCTACAGACACTTATTCAGTTAACCTATGAATAGCCCTTTGCTATATTTCGCTTTAAGAATGAACTGTCTGTGGAGACAATGGTGGTCAGATGTGTTACTATATGACAGTAGAAAATGGCAAGTCCTTAACGGTATTTCATTTAACTGTTAAATCTGAACTGGTCCACAAAAGTTAGTTGTCAACTTTTCGCTATCTTGTCAAAGAAAGAGTCATGAGGTTATCAAGGGTGGGCTGATAACCATTGCCAGCCAAGCCTGTCAAGTTTAATTAGGCAACTAAGTGAATGGACACAAACAATTTCTATATATCTATTGTTAGCCTGAATGCGTTGCTTCATTGCACTGTATCCTTATTTCTGGGCCTGTATTTACAGAAACACCCTTTTGAATCGGTGGTTTGTATGATCAGAAAGGATAAAAAATTGTCTGGGGATAGGACCGAAAATATTAAAAATGTAATTAATTGATTTCCTCAGCATTGACTTAATCACAGTTGTGTTGGCTTCCACCATTTTCTAAATCGGAGGTAATATCGAGTGGATAAATGATAAAGTTAACTTCCCTTACCTGAAATGAGACTATTTCTATATTTCTGAAATTTTGGAAGATTCATAAATTTTCATTCTGCAATTCTTTTTTAGCATTCGATCATTATTCGTTCTATATTATAATAAAACTTTAAAGTCTGAAGGCAGTTCTTGAGTGTAAAATACAACAATTTGTTCTCTAATTCTAATACTCAAACTACTGAACTAAGCATCGGTATCTGTATGTGTCTATTCATAATCGCACGAGACATGCCGTTCTGTACCTCTAAATAAACTCCATTCTTCCAGAGTAAGAGTCTCCTAATGTTTGCAGACATTCAAACTCGACCTTGGCCTACTAGCTTGGTCTTATGGTAAGTTGCGTGACAACTTGTTGTCTGTGAGAAAGGACATTTGGTAATTGGCCTCTGAAAATAGATTATTACAAAACAATTGTGCATAAAGAATAATTGATCAATTCTGATGAAAAACACGATTTCTAGTGTAAAAAGTTCTTACTGTAGGTAATTTTCTTCAATTAGTCCCTCGCAGTGCCTTCGAATCGCTAACAATTAGTGCTCTATTTAAAAGCCTTATTTTGTTCCTGTCTTTCTGAGACAAAACTAAAATACGTTCAAAGCAAGTTTGGATGTTCAAAGTGGGCTCACTAATGACCCTGCTCTTCGAAGCCACTGATATTATCTTTATAAAAAATGTCCTCACCCTATTGTTATTTATTAAGGTCTTCCTAAAAAAAAAAAAAAAAAAAATGCGGGAACTTTATTTTCCACTAATAATTTAAAAACAATCTGACAGCGTGTTACTAGCTTTTTATTTAGAACCTGCTACAGTAAAGAAATTTCTAAGTAACTTCGAACAGAACTATTTTTTTAATTAGTGTTCAAAGGATTTTAAAAAGCATTTTACGAAATCAATTATCAGTTTATCATAGAGCGTTGGCAGCATGTATAGGAACCATTTCCTTTCTTGATATTTTTATCTTTCGTTCTGAGGTATTTCTTATCCTGTATTTGTGCTAAGAAAACGGTCACTGGTTTTGAGTTAATTTTTTTCAGAGGACTAGATATCGGAAACGATCACCAACTTATCACTGCTATGTTAAAGTTGAAATTAAAAGCCACCAAGAAAAAAGTTGAGAAACTATCCAGGTTCAATATAGAAAAGCTTTTCGAAGATGAACTTCGAGAGGCTTTCCCAACTGAAGGTCAAAACATAATTGTAGTTCTAGAAATCATGTCTGAGGAGGAACAGAAAATGAATGACGGCCGGTTATGCATCAAGAGTGTATATCAATCTAAAAAAAAAAACACACACACACACACATACACACACAGGGATACGGAATAACAAGACAGGGACCTTGATACAATAAAGGACATACCGACGCAAAAGATACACGTAGACAACTTTCAAGGATGGACGCAAGATACTCCAGTCTAGATAAAGAAGTTGACTGAAGATCAAGGAGAGATAAGATAATAAAATTTCCGTGGGTGCAAATAGAAAGAGGATAATTCAGGCAAAAAGGACGGATGAGCAGAACGTCATACGAAGAAGAAAGACAACGCTGAAAGGAACTTTGGTGAGGTCATGTATAAGGTCTAAGAGGCGGATAATTTGATTCATATGACAGAAGCGGAAGAGGAATGTAATCGAGAATGAATTCCTAGTTTCTGAGCTGGAATAAAAAAAAAAAAATAATAAAGAAACTTAGGGAGTGGAAAACATCAGGTTATGATGGAATTAGTGCAGAGATGATTTTAGCTGAAATTGAAATGTCGCCAATATACAAACTATATTACTTTGCAGAATATAGAATGAGGAAACAGTCTGGTGATGGGGAAGTGGAACGACATCAAAAGGTAACAAAGAAAGGTGGCCTGACTGTATATGGTAATATTTATCAGCATTGTTCTTACGTCGGTTGTAATGAGGATACTTAGCATATTTTCAGTAAGCTGGAGAGTTAAACTGGTAAAACGCTTATAGAGATGAAAAAGATTTTTTCCTTTTTTTTAAGTTAGGTGCTGTACAGATCAAATCCTTGTGTTAGTTGTATTGTGCAGCATTTTATGGGATATAAAACCGCTTTGCGTGGCTTTTGTTAATAACGAAAAAGCGCTTGTGAACTCCACTTCCATGAATATGACATTCCTTTTAAATATATAAAGCTAATAATGGGACTTATCCATGAATGAAGTATATGCAATATTATTGTTCGTGAGGTCTTGTCCAATGAATTTTAAATAAGTTTGGTGCTGCAGGGAGACATTATTCCACCTTTGATGATTGGCTTTCTCACAGGTTTTATACTGAAAGAAACTGTCAGAGAAAGAAGAGGCTTTGATTGGAATATGCAGGTGAAACTGTTTTTTATCAATAAACCACCAAAAGAGTTAAAAAATGTTCTTCCAGAATACATGGCATATCTAGGGAGACGCACTTAAAATAACTCGCAGAGAAACAAAAATAATGAAGACTGAGTATATATCAAGGTATGAAACAACTTTACATGGAGACAGGAGTAATGTTGGGGAATCTGTTGAAATATTTAGGCAAATCACACAAACGCAACAATTGCTTTTTTCATTCAATTCGGAATGTATCATTAATTTTGATTTACAAGCAGTAAATGCAGTGCTCTATTTAATGAATCCTCATCCAGTTACAGCACTGCAATATATCAAATTGCCATTCATGGCATGTCAAGGTGTGTAACGAGAAATACATTAAAAAATAACATGATTAAATGGATAGTGCTCTGTCATTCTGGCATCAGAAATTCATATCATTGGCATGCCAACAGAGATGCAGTAAAAAGGCCTTTCAAAATTAAATATGCAAAGTAACACATTTGATGCCTGAGGGAATGTTTAAAGTCGACGGAAAGCTAAAGATGAGAGTTGTGATACTCTTCTGAGTGAATTGAGAGGAATCAAAAAAGCACTAAAAAAAAAAGTATATAGAAAGCGATTAGCAGGATGTGAACAAAGGACGTCCCTGGAGGTTGCCCGCAGAAACTCCAGATTAAATGTTCATTAAGTATCCCTCACTTGCAGTAGCGCAAAATATATTTCTTTCTTTTGCAAAGATTGAGAATTTTTCATTCAGTGTGTGCAAATGAGATGTCTGATGACCTCTCAGATATCCATAGCTTTATTTTATTCTTTTGAGAACAGCGACCTGAAGCAATAATATGTGTACTAAATATTTATTCCATAGAAGAACATAAAGAACTGAACAATGCCATTTTCCTTTTTCAGGTGTGTATCACATTATTACCTATTGTAGAGTATACATAAACCACTGATACCTTAAATTAAGTGAATCAGAGCTGCTTTTTCAATATTAGTTGTCACAAACAAAAACATGCATGTGCACAAAACACACACAAACACAATAATATATATATATATATATATATATATATATATATATATATATATATATATATATATATATATATATATATATATATATATATATATACACACAGACACACACACACACACACACACACACATATATATATATATATATATATATATATATATATATATATATATATATATACACACACACACACACACACACACACACACACACACACATATATATATATATATATATATATATATATATATATATATATATATATATATATATATATATATATACACACACACACACACACACACACACACACATATTATATATATATATATATATATATATATATATATATATATATATATATATATATAATATATATATATATATATATATATATTATTAAGTCTTCAATCTGACCTACTTACTGTATTCCTTCCTCAGGGTTCCAATCCTAAGGTCTAGCTGGAGAACAGGGAACTTACTATGAAGCCTTGTCACTCTGACTGCAATTGTTAGGTCAGGTAGAAACTTAAATAGAAAAACAGTTGGGCTGAAGGCTGTATTTCAACGAGGAACTGTTGCACATAAACACTTAGGTTTATTTTATATGGGATATATTTACAATTTAACACTTCAATCAGAAGAATGGGAAATGATAAGCAGGTAAAGTAATGTTCTGCCACGTGGTTAAATATTACAGCAATTGTTCAAATACTGAAGAATCCATGGGTAATCCTTTCGAAAGGGACACTAAAGAACTGATTGCAGTGGAAATACCATGGCAAGAAGCACAAAACAAGCAGTGGCTTCCTCAGCTAGCGATACTGTCTGCGATTAGAAAATGCAGGCGATTAAAGAAGAAAAATTATAATGACATCAGGTGAATTAAGGGTTGCACACATGGTGCCAAGATAACTTGATTCTGGTGTGTGATGCTTAAGCTACAAATTCACACTGGACTAACTAAATCAGGACTTTGTGAGAAGTCGCACTTCAGAAAAGAAAATGAAATTCAGTAAAAGATTAAAGATCCATGACTGTTTGAAAGAACCTTGAATCAGGACATTACCTTAAAACGGAGCGATGGAGAGGCCTCGTCGAATCTCACCAGAAATGGAGGGATAAGTCTAATGGAATGCACACGTAAAGTGACTGGGAGGCAGAAAGATGGGGGGGCTTGTGCAGTGGGTCTGTTGCCAATAGGGTTCTGACTGAGGCCAGCTGGCCCTCACCTTTTTATGGCCTAGGAGGCTTATTTTCTTACTTTTCTCAGAAAGCATTCGGATTGCCGGCGTCTTGCATTAGAGGTCAAGATGGCGACTCAGTCACATGTGTCACGACCTCCATTTTCTGTGTTAAAACCTTCCAAATCCTGGTGACCTCTGGCAACCCCAACGTTAGTATATTTTTATGGGAGACTCAACCTTTCTGGCTGGTTTCGGAAAGCTTCTATCTCCATTCACCTTAGGTGAAAAGAGGTATTTCAAGCAGTCACCAGGTCTTAGGAAAGATAAAAAGATGTACCAAAAAGGGGAGCATGGAGAGAAATTTATGTAGGGGCTGAGTTTCTCACACCCTTCCTCAGCTAGTTATCAGTATGAAAAATACCACATTTAATCTATAAGACAATTTAGAGGTTGAGTTTGCTTATAAAATGGTTTCCCATGTTACAGCTTCCCAACAAAAGACAATTGCACCTTGAATTGGGTGGAAGTGTCAACAACCAAGTTAACTCAACTGAACAATCTGATACCTCTCTATCAGAAAAATCATCAATTCTGCAAGTAAATCAAATGCAAAATACATCCCACTGATTTTTAAGTTTATATTATGTAGAAACCATACACTGAAAGTTAAATTCATATACTCCTCATGTTATTACATTAAAACAGCATTATAGAAAATTCAAAATTAAGAGATTCTATGAACTAATATTTCATAAGTCTATGTAACAATACGAAGAATAAAGATAGAATAAGTACAGCATTAATCCCAAGGTCAGTCATGCACTTAATTAGTAAGGTTTTTTGACAGTCCAAAGTCATGCTGTTAGGGTGCCTTGAGGAGGCATTACAATGAAGCATTCATGGGCTTATGTTGGGTGATGCCACGATACTTGTATGTGGTGGCACTCTGCCAGATGTGGCACTAACAACACGGGTGCCTTGTGGACATGAGGCTAAGTACAATGAAGGACAATCAAGTATGTAACCTACATGGGTTTTGTGAGTCACGGACTATGGATTTAAATTACAAGGAAAATAAATGACAAATGCAAGAATAAGCAAAAATTATGATCAATGTACCAGAATTATATTTCTTAGCTATGAAAGATGGCTAGGTTCATTCCTTAGCCGTAGAGAGGGCATTAAAAGGCAGTCAGAGGGCACGACCCCTTTGGCAGGAGCATCTGCCAATGACGATGGTAATAGCATTATGCCAGAAATGGCACTCATGCTGCCGAGGCCTGATGGTTCTGTTATATTCCATTTAAAATTTACCATGCCTTTGTGGGCATGAAAAAGGAAGTCAAAGGACTTACAGTATGAAAGAATCTGGCAATTGCACTCTGCACTGGCAGAGTGGGAAGCAAAGGATTCATGTATGGGCAAGATTGCCAAGAAAATATTAACTTAGAATACTGGAAAGAAAAAGAAAAATTATCAAAGCAGTAGAAGGAAACATTACAAGAAGAAGTTAAATCACAAGGCTATATAAGAAGAATAAACAGGGGAAGGAACCTGGCATCCTCCTGTAGATAGAGGTGCCAAAGTTCTTTGTAAGATAAAGGTGAGGCACTGTGCCAGAGGGCACTAGTGAAAGGAGAGCTCAATGGCTCTCATCTGGCTACCTGGAGTTATCTGTGCCCATGACCTTTCTTCTGTGGACGTCCTTGCTATGGGAATCAGTGGAAACAAGCCTGAGGAAGACATAGAGGTGCCACTTGTTCCAGCCTCTTTGGCAGCCTGAAGTAGGGGCACTCATTACAAGCTCAACTACTGGTCATCACAGTTCCTTGAATTCATCGGCCAGTTGAGAAATTGTAGAATCATTATTCATGGTTGAGCCTGTGGAGGACTTTGAAAGAGAGGAAGAGGTCCTAGTGGGCGTGAGAGGCTTGCAGGTCACCATGACCAGCTTAGCCACAGGTTGTGAGGCCACACCTTTGGGTGAGCTTCCACTGTAGTCAGGGGGATCCGGAGGGGACTCGATTAGACTTGATTGGCTCTCACACCAGCACTGGTAGTGGTGCCAAGCCTGAGGGCGAGAGGTAACCCTGACCGGGATCCCTTGGAGGAAGATCTGTAGCATGCTCTGGAACTGGTAGTAAGGCAGGCCCAGGCACAGGAATTAAACTGTGAATATCTTCGATGCCCAAGATGGGCAGAATGTGGCACTGTACAGGACACTCAGGTGGCCTGACAGAGGTTTTGTGCCAAGTCTGGGATCTCCTGAGGGGAGATTCAGGGTGCACCTTGGCACTGGCACTGGGGCAGGGCCTAGCACTGGAATGCGATCTCTTAAAGGCTAATTGCTTGAGATGGCTGAAGCTTGGCACTGCTCAGGGCACACAAGCGACACCGGCAGTGGGTTTAAGGCAGAATTGAGATCTCCTGAGGGGAGATCTGTGGCATGTTCGGGCACTGACATTAGAGCAGGGATTAGCACAGGAATTAGATTTGTCAGGGGTTCAATGGTCAAGATGATCGGGTCCTAGCACTACTCAGGGCATGCAAGTGGCACTGGCAGCAGGTTTAAAGTAGGTCCTTGAGGACTCTTCTTTTTCAATTCAGTTTTGGAGGGCTTAGGACCCCTGGATTTTTGTACATTAGGATGGGACCAGAAGTCCTGTCCCAGGAGGAGGTCATAGCCTCCAGTAACGTTAGTAACTACTGCAAGAGTGCAGATTTTAGATCTTTGAGGTCTTCTGACCCTTAATTTGCCAGTGGGGAGAATCATCTTCATCTTATTGATAATCTCCATTGTGACAAGTCTCTGTCTGTCAATGGTGGCCCAATGGGGGCCTTATCTTTCCTTATGAGAGAGATTTGTGTGCTAGTGTCATCGAATGCTGTAACCTGGATGGCGGAGTAGCTACCTTGGGGAGGTGCCACTGATATAGGACCTTTGGCTAGAGGGCCTAAGGTTTTAGGATTTTTAACTGCCAAAGCAATGGTGGGTGATTTCATTTTACTAGGGCATTTTGCCCATAGGGCAGAGTTCCCTGAACCTTACAGGGTGTGCAATAATTCTTACATCCTTGCTTGGCACTGTCCCAGTGGAGGAAGCAGGCCCTTTGTTGTTCATCCCAGAGCCAGATGTGGCTCGATTGGCGTGGACCCATTTGGGGACTTAGAGGGAGTGTCGGACTGATTCTCAGCCTTCGAGCGGCACTGTTCTATGGAGTGCCTGGATCTTTTGTAATGGCTGCACACAGGCTTCTTGTGAGGGTGCTCATTCTTGGGCAGAGGCTGACTGGAGATAGGAGAAGAGGGACAATTCTTAATGCCCAGGAACTGGCTGTAGGATGGTGAGTGTCCCAGTGGTCTGCCAAACGGCAGCACTCATCTATCATCAGAGGGTTCTTATTGCAGGAAGGTAGCGAGGGTCGGTGGTCCCATAGTGTACAAAGTCCTCAAGCTGGAAAGTTTCTATTATTTCCTCTGCAGAGGTAGCATTGCGGGATTCTAGCCACCGCATGAGGGCTCGGGACTCGTGACATGCCCAGTCAGCCCTTGTCTGACCCACCTTCTTCAGTTGTCCCCTCCAACGTTGTCTCCATCTTTCGGGGCTGAGTTCGTAGGCCTTAATTATGGCCTTCTGGATCTATGCAAGGTTTCCACGGACTTCTACTAGGACGGAGAGTTATCAACTTATTCTACCAAGTGAAAGAAGGTATAAAAATCCGACTATTTTCATACAAATCCTGAGATACTGGGAGAGGTCACTGTAAGGTAACTAGGGGTCACTGCTGACCTACTGCTCATGTAAGGTTGTATTGTCACCATGCAAAATTTCAAGTCCATTGGACAAAGGGAACAGGTCAGAAATTTAGTTACAAGATTTGACCCAAACAAATGGACAGAAGCAGAAGTAAAGTTAAATATATATATATATATATATATATATATATATATATATATATATATATATATATATATATATATATATATATATATATATATATATATATATATATATATATATATATATATATATATATATATATATATAGATATATATAGGTATATATATATATATATATATATATATATATATATATATATATATATATATATATATATATATATATATATATATATACATAGGTATATATATATACATATATATACATATATATATATATATATATACATAACTAATTTCAGAATTTAAAAATTTACCTCACTTCAGCCAGATACCTGAACTCTCATAACAATAGAAAATTACGACTGAGTACTTTAAAGGTAACAGCGATCCCTTAAAAACTTATTAATGACTTGAAAAATCAAAGTAAGTTTATTAGAATATATGTGAGGTATCAACAATTAAACAAGAAATATTCTAGAGTGAAAGGGCATCACTCCATCAAATAACTTTAACTGTTTCCCAGGTCTTAACTCACTTTAACAAAACTAAAAGAACAAAACATGTTTATCAATTTGCCTTATAAACCCACACTTAATCCTGTTCACTGGTGGTCAGTAAATGAAGCACTGTTTTTGAAAAAATATTAAATGCAAAATTTATTTTTAGATTAAAAATTTATAATAAGAATTCACAATCTGAAAAATTTACTATTACTTGAAAATAACACAAAACTTAATTAATTTTTGAATTAAATTATGAAACAAAACTGATTCACAAAAGCTTTATCAAGAATTTAAATTAATCAAGCAAAATTTAAGCTATCAAGAATTACTCAGGATTTGAAAAGAAAATCTTAATAAATAAAAATTAAATCAACTATGCAATGTTAATATGCAATGTTAACTTACCAAGAAATATCTAAAATGCTACGTAAATAAACATTACTCCACAAAAAGTGAAAACATGAAGAGATAGCAATCACAAAAACACACAAAAATATGCAAAATATTTATCAATAATAATTTCACTAAGGCAGAATTTCCATAACTTATTATACCATGGTATTAATAAGTAAAATTCATGTTACCTTAGAGAAACTTGTGAAAACCTCTGTAAAATCCCTTTACAGCTGCGCTAATTTCACAAAACACACTTTTTACCAGACGCTGTTACAAATGAAATAATTTTACTAAATTCAGATCTCAGAAGTTAATATTAATACGAGTGACCACAAATATACTACGTTAAAAGTAATACCTTTTTAAGAACGAGAGAGAGAGAGAGAGAGAGAGAGAGAGAGAGAGAGAGAGAGAGAGAGAGAGAGAACCAAACTGATCGTTCTCGGAAAATATGAATGAATAGATTTTTGGGATTCCAGTAGAAATTCAACAGTCACATGGTGTCGTTAAGGCATTTTGGGTACAGAACACGAGAAATTTCTAGAAGGAAGGTGACGTCACTCCCAGCAAAATATTTTGAATGCGATCTTACAAAACATGATATAACTGATCTGTATATGTATTCTTTCTCTCAAAGTAGTGTACGTGACTCGAACAATGCATGTATCAATGCGAAATCACTCGTCTTATTCTTGTACGGGACAAATCTTTTACAGAAACCTCTACATGACCCAAACATACTGCAATCGGCTAGTTATGATTGACGTGTTTTATAAACAAGACGAAAAACTGAGCTGATTTCCTGAACGAATCGGCAATTGTTATTCCAAGCTGTCCTCATGTTAACCCTAAAACAAAGCGGTCTCTTTTATCTCAACTGATGACAATTGAAATGAAACAAGTTCTCACTAGGACACACGTGTTCCTTATACTATGCTTTTATCAAGAAAGATAATCATTTTAAATTACATTATTAAATCATCTAAAGCAGTAATTCTTTTGAGATGTTATGATATTTCAATAATCATTATTATTACGCATAATACATGATAAATAAAAGAGTAAATATATCAAAATATCGCATGATATACATATTACAAGGCAACATCATGAATATATATATATATATATATATATATATATATATATATATATATATATATATATATATATATATATATATATATATATATATATATATATATATATATATATATATATATATATATATATATATATATATATATATATATATATATATATATCTGTTGGTCAGCTACCAAATTCCTTTGTTTAGGAGGTTAGTTTAGAAAAGGCTGGCCCTGATCCAGCACGGCCCCTTGCCCAAAGTGTGGTAAAGTAATTATATTCAAGGTTTGATGAAATTCCTATATAAAAAAAGGTAAAATAACGTTAGCCTGGATCTCAGAACAATTTTTTAAATAGATTATTGCAATATCTTCCTCTCCAACAAATCGTTCTTCTTCAACGTCAAAGAAGGATTGGTCATATTCTTCTACACCAAAAGCTGTTAACCCAGGCATAGTTATCTCCGAAGGGTTAATTAATTGTGGCTATTATTAAGGAAGTAAAACTCCATTGAAATACCACGGCTACTATGTTCATAGTTATGCCAATTACTGTAGACATATTGATACATGTTGGTTATTTTAGTCTGCTAAAACCATCTTCTTTCATACTCACTAGATCTACGTACAAAAATTCATATATCTTGATTTTGTACATTTGTATCTTGCATCCTTTCGTTTTCCTAGAGGTTAACTCTCACTTCTTCATATTCCCTTGTTTTTACATACTTTTATTTAACTTTACTTCTGCTTCTGTCCATTTGTTTGGGTCAAATCTTGTAACTAAATTTCTGACCTGTTCCCTTTGTCCGATGGACTTGAAATTTTGCATGGCTACTCAATCCCGGTGACAATACAACCTTACATGAGCAGTAGGTCAGCAGTGACCCCTAGTGACCTTACAGTGACCTCTCCCAGTATCTCAGGATTTGTATGAAAATAGTCGGATTTTTTATACCTTCTTTCACTTGGTAGAATTTTTTTACACCTTCTTCGGCTCGACAGGATAGCACGTTCAATTTCGTTTGCTACAATCATAATTCGGTTACAATTTCTGTCAAAACTAAAAAGTATAAAAAAAAAAAATGTGATTTTTAAAAACGCGTTTATTAAAATGCACTAAAAATTTAACAAATTATTTATTGAGACACACCAGGATTTTCTTAGAATTAATCATGTCAACAAAAATAAAAGTGTGTGGGGGCCCAAACATGGAAGGAAATGCTACAAGAAAATATATATATATATATATATATATATATATATATATATATATATATATATATATATATATATATATATATATATACATATATATATATTTATATTTCTTTTCTTAGAGCATTTCTTTCCATGTTTGGCGCCCATGCCTTTATTTTTGTAGACATGATTAATTTTAAGAAAATCCTGTGTGTCTCAAAAGTATTTTTTTACTTTTAAGTGCATTTTAATAAACGCGTGTTTAAAAAGAACTTCTATATTTTTAGCATTGTTTCCAGAGCGTCTGCTCTAGATTATACAGTTTGGTGCCTCATTCTAATAAAATCTATTTTTTTTTGCATAACTTTCCAGTTTTTATAAGTACATAAGTAATATAGAGGTAATTTGATTTCTCGATTGTTTTGCACTTAAATTCGGTATTTCAAACTTAGAAAATAATTAAATAGCCCGTGTGGAAAAAGTAAGTCTTTAAGATGATGAAAGCCACGTTCATCTAAATTCTTACTTTATTGTATTTTTTATATATACGAAGGCAATGGAGATGTTTGGAATGCTTTATTTATATAGACTCTTTACATGGCTATCCATCAAGTGAGACATTACAGATATGAAAGGAATATAAATTTACCCATATGGTAAAATACATGAATACACGAATTCTTAAAAGAGGACACATTGAACATGAAAGAAATGATTTATACAGTACTTGAAACAACATATAAGGAGACCTTGAGAAGACAGACTCGCAGCTCAGTATAAAATATCTGGCCACAAAGGACGTTTAACAGGAAAGTAATTTTATCTATTAGGAATAAAAGGACAAGAGAGCATTATATCTAGAGCAAGAACTTGAGTGTGCCAAACATTTCCAGATGACTTACTCTTTATGCCAGTGGGTATAAGGTACCTAAGAGATATTAGGCAAAGATGGTCATGAGCTGAAATTGTCTATCCATGACATTTTTTCCGCCCATAGCAAAATGCTCTACATTTACTCCCCAGCCCCTCACTGCTATGCAAGACATATTGCTGAGTCATAATTTTTCTTCCCGGAAATATGTATTGAACTGGTGTCTCATCTAAAATCTGTTTTTAATCTATCTTTCGGAGGCGATTAGAACAGCAGTTTCAAGATACTATGTGGGTAATAATATAGTTTGTAAACTTTAATTGCACTTATTTATATTCCTGTATCACATACGCAAGAAAATGTATAATAGTTTCTTGTTCTTAATCGTTGTTCTTGGTGCTGTAAGCGGAAAACAATTGCATAAGGAACTCAGGATTTACACAGAGATTTCATAAATAGCTGATTCCTTGGCGTAGAGTAGAAAATTGTCCAATTCCTCTCCATGGAAAGAAGTCGACTTATAAGGAAGATGCTGTATGCTAATAAAACATTTTGAAATTAATTTTTTTCAAAGTATTAGCAAAAATGTTTTCACTGATACATTAACATTAATTACATGTAGCCTCGTTGATAAGTAACATACCTCTATCTTTTAGATTAGTCTAGAATGAAAGTGAATACCGGAGAGAACGAGTTTGTTAGATGAGAGCAGGGACAATGGCCTGAGGCTTTAAGCAAGATGAAATCCTCTAAAAAAAAAAAGTGGAGATTTGTCATTGTGCATCGCCGAGAAGAATAAGGTAAGGATACATTTTGTGGGACAAACTTCCTGGCATACAGACCCTACTAATGAGTCTGTGGGGAGAGAGGAGACCTGGTTGTGTGATGAAGTGTCATTGAGTGAAGGAGAAAGACAGGTCCAGTTGTGGAAATAGAATTTAGCTGTGAGCGTCTTCCTTGTCCCATTTTTATAGTGTGCTATCTTGTCAGACATGGTATGTAATAATGAGAGACTACTCCTTAACCCTTGCAGTCTCCTCACTGAATACTCACATCAAGTACCCTTCGGGTCAATTTTGACCCGTATTTAAATTTTTACAGATTTCTGCTACATATATGAAAGTCTTTCATTAGTTTGGTCAGGGAACATTGTTTTAAGGTTACTAGTGTACTCAGCCTTCACCAAAGATGAATCTCCCCCCTCCCCCCCTCTCATAGAGTCAACCAAACTACCTTCTATTGGTCATAAGCTATGTGCACTAACAAGTTGGGAAAAAATTTATTGTACTATGCTTTATTACATGTTTTTTGACATCAATAGCCTATCTTTGGGAAGCTATAGACATTTTCTTTTCAGTATCATAGTTAGTTACCTTATATGCACGATATTATTGTGCCCTTGCAGTCCCAAAATGCAATAGTTACCTCCAGTCTCCTTCGGGTCAGTTTTGACCCGTATCAAGATTTGGACAGTTCTTTGCCATATATTGTAAAATTGCTTTTGTATACCCAGGGCCTACTACGTGGAAGTGACTGTCCTTCAGGCCCCTCACCTAACCCACCCATCCTCCCTTCCATTTTGAGGGTTAGGGTCTATTTATCTCAGCACATGTGTTACATTTGTAGTGGACTGTGCCATGGTGTTTGCAAATGTAATTTTGGCATTGGCTGCATACTGTTGAGACCTTGTTGTCCCCTTTGCAAAGGTAACAACGCCGTCTCTTCGGAGGTTGTGCTTGCACTGGTGCAGAACTGCTGGCAATATCAGCTTTTGCGGCCTCACTCACTCTTTTAGCATTGGGGGTCCTTGGCAATGCAGGCCGCGTTACTAAATGTGACTGAATCAAGGCCAATCCTAGTTCCTGCAAAAACAGCCTACGTTTATAGCTTACACCTTTATTTCAGTTTGGATCTACTTGCATCCACAGCACAAATGCATTTTAGGCTGAAATGTCAATTACAGTATCAAATAAGGCCACTGGCCATCTCACTGTTTGGCGTTTAGATCAATATGATGCCACAAGCTTATCAAGATTGTCCACACCTCCTTTGGTTTCATTATAAAACTCAATTATGTTTGATTTCTTATCTTCTCTTTCACTGCATGTTACTGAGTCATGCATATTGGTCAGTAGAACAACAGTCTTTCCTTTCCTAGGGCAATATGAAATGAGTACATTTTCCTCATAGTATCCAAGTGTGGAATAAGTCATGCGATCTGTAGGATTCACAAACTCTGCTGGAAGTTCTTTTCTATTTTTACGAACTGTTCCTACAATAGTTTGACCTCTTGAACTTAGCTGTCTAGCCAAGGACAAACTGCAGAAGAAATTATCACATGTTATATTTCTTCCTTTCAAGCCTTCAGTTAGCTGTAGTGCTACACGCTTACCTTGCTCCCGTTCAACTGCTTCACCATGCTTGCGACCTAGGTACACTTCTGCATTCCAGAGATAACTTGTTTCAGAGTCACATGCAGCCCATACTTTTATCTCATACCTGTCTGGCTTAGATGGTATATACTGACGATTACAAATAACGGATGCTAACCACTACTGCTATGACTACTGCTGCTCCTGCTACTACTGCTACTACTACTACTACTACTATTCCTGTACAACAACAAGAAAAACTTAATTGCTATTACAACTAGCTTACTACTATTACTAATTTACTGCTACCAAAGCTGTTACTTGAAGGCCTAATAGCACTAAAATCTCCCTATATTATTATTATTATTATTATTATTATTATTATTATTATTATTATTATTATTATTATTATTATTATTATTATTATTAGTAATAATGATAATATATTATTGATATCATTGTTGTTGTAGTTGTATTTACAAAATCTTATTGTGTTGCAATCACCAAAATGTCATTTAAGACTCTCGTGTCAAAAAAGACCCGAGGAGACTGGATATTACTTTTTTTTATTGCGTAAAAGCTATTGATAGTATTTTTGCGATATTTTTCCCAGATAACAATCTCACAAAATAAGGAAAAGTCTTGAAGTGAAAATGCTCTATCTTAAGTATTAAGAATTTTATGGCTAATTAAAGTAGCTTTGGGTAAAAAAAGACCCCTAGGAGACTGCAAGGGTTAAGAGAGAATTATGGTAGGATTGGCATTCAGCCTCTAAAACTTGGTTTGCATTGCTTCATTAGAGTCCCTAAGGTTAAGATTCATTTTCAGTGTGTGATATCTTTGATGTACATTGCACTGTGCCTAATCATTCAAGCTAAATTTGATATTAATATCCAGCGTTTGCTCTCTCTGATGTGCATTGCACTGCGGCCAGCAAAATAGGATAGGTGTATGGCCCTCGCTTGCTCAGTCATATTGCTAGTACAAAAGTTAAGTATACCTTAGTTTAACCAGACCACTGAGCTGTTTAACAGCTCTCCTAGTGCTGGCCCGAAGGATTAGACTTATTTTACATGGCTAAGAACCAATTGGTTACCTAGCAACGGGACCTACACCTTACTGTGGAATCTGAACCACATTATACCGAGAAATGAATTTCTATCACCAGAAATAAATTCCTCTAATTCTTCATTGGCCGGCCGGAGAATCGAACGCAGGCCCAGCAAAGTGCTAGCCGAGAACGATATCGACTTGTCCAACGAGGAACGTCTATTGCTAGTACAAGTTAGACTCTTATTGTACAGAAAACAATAATTAGGAGCTGTCTTTTATGTTCGCTCATTGCCAATGTATAGGTGACCTTGATTAGGGCGAGAACGCTTGTGATATTCACTAGGTAGCCGAAGTAGTGGGAGGCTAGATTAACTTTGAGAGACTGTCTCTGACAAAGTTTCTGGCTTCTGTAGGGTAGTTGTCTACACTCTTACTTGCTATCAAAAGGTTTAAAAAAGATCATAATATATCTCAGTCATTTGAAATACAATTTGTTAGGGAAGACATATCTTTAAGTTTACATTATCAGCATATTTTTTTCATAGCGCTACCATTCCAATTATTATTTCAACGCACAATTCAGGAGCCAGGTTACATTCAATCAAACTGTGAAGTCCTGAGGGTTTGGAGCGTGTGGATGAAAGAGGGTTTATTGTTGAACATGAAAATCTCTTAAAAGTTGATAGATCCGCTTAACTGAATGTCTTCTGCTTAACCTGGCACCGCATGAACACTTTAAGAATGACCGTTTTTAATTCAACAACAGACACTCTACCATCCCCAGACCCCAAATCTTTTGGACTCTATGGTTTGATTTAATGTCACCTCAGTCCTAGACTATGTAAAATTCGAAAAAGTCCACATGAGTGCTATATTGTACGGTGTCTTTTAATGTTTAACGTTTAGATTATAATCCTATTTTTAAACATCCGTTCTGCAGGCTTGTCTTTAATAGCTAAATGTACTTTTTTATTAGTCGTTTATTGATTCAGAAATAGGTAAGAAAAAACTTTTTTTTGGCTACAGTTTGTGATTCACCAACGCCATGCACAATTACCAGTATTCCCTTTTTATTAATAATTTTGTGATGATTCCTTTATAACTCCATGAACATTCATTTATATTATAGTTCTCGCCAGTCTTTTTTCAACAAAAACTCAATTTTAAGTTTTCAAATGCTTTTGACTGGAAAATGTTTCATCCAAGAACAAAAGGGACACATGCCATCAAAAGCATATGGCGCGACTTTTGAAATGTAAATTGTACTGGATATGAAATGTATATTGAAGGCACTGAAATGAAATGGCGTAGGAATTGGCCATGAAAGTAACAACTACACATCAGAATTCTCAGACTCGCACCGTTTGATGAACAGTCAAATTGTAATTCTACAATATCAAGTAGGCTATAAAAATACGATGTGAGTATACATTATTTCACAATCCTATCCACATCTTATTCCTTCACAACAAAACCGATGTTTACGATTATTTGCCCACTCTTGGTGGACTCTACTACGAGAAATGGACGTTGATATGGGGGTCGAAAGCCTCACAAACAGCCACCCAAAGAATGTCCTCGAAGATTTACACATTTATTAGGTATTCAGATATTTCAGTGCCCACCAAATAAAATTATGTGTGTGTGTGTTTGTTAGAGAGAGAGAGAGAGAGAGAGAGAGAGAGAGAGAGAGAGAGAGAATCACACTTTCATAATTTCTCGTGTTCTTTTTATTTCGAAATTGAATAAGGAAAAACCTGGTTAACTGTTGAGTTTACCGTAAAAGTAATTAGCGCTGCCTCAGACAAAACAGCCTGGAAGGTATTCTGAAATAACTTTTTGGTAATGTATAACACGAACAGTCAAGTTTAAAGGTAGTTTGAACAAATAAATCAGATGCAAGTGTTGAGGAATTTGTTGAGATGGACCAAGACATTGTTTGTCTAAAAATTTTTCCCATGTCCATAAAAATGTTTCTTCACCTGAACTTGTATGGTAAGATTCCTACTCTCTCTGCCATTATTTCAACTTGAGAATGCAGCAGTGAAGAAAAGTTCTGTGTTATTAATATACTGTAAGTTACAGAAGTGCTTCTCGATTAGCGTTATGCTCTTATGAATAGAAAGTATTTAACATCAGACGTAAAATATTATCCTTTAAAAGGCGAACTGGGTCGTCGAAGATATTTCCTCTTTCCAGGTCAATGCCTGCGACTATTCCACCCATGAAATTTCTCATCCCAGAAGCCTTTGTTCCTGATGACATTTGATTCCGGCATGCCAGTGGAGAAGTTATTTCATTCTTCTTTTTACCATTATGAGTGTTTCACTTTATGAAATCATCTTCTGAGCTGGGAATTTTTTCTTACTGTCTACACGATATGACAACGGCCGCCTCCATGAAGTCTCCTTTTTAGACAGCGGTTCTGTTTGCTGAATTTCTCTTTCATGGGCTTGATGTTCACATGATTCATACTGCCTTATTGTAACCAATCTGTAACTAGCTGCATGAACTACTACTGTATGTATGTATGATGTATGTATTTTCAGGACAGTAATAATCGAAGGTATTGGTTTAGTGTAGGCAGCGATAAGGAATTTGCTATAATTCCTTCCTTATATAACTAGTAGGAACCTTTGAAGTTCATAGATCTGTTTTAATTACTGGTTACTATTTACAAGTCTCTTGCAACTTTTTGTGAGAAAAGACCCTGTTAATTACACCTTTCGCCACGTTATCTTCATTTGTTTTCGAGTTGTAGCTGTTCAGTTGAATTTCTTGTGGCTTGGTAACAAAGATTATTCAATAGCCAAATTTTTTTAATAGCAACTCTGGACAATTCTCATACAAATATTCATACCTTTTTCGTTCTGAGGGTTCAAGTTCAGTAGACTGGTTAGACTGATCACTTTTTGTGTAACTCTTAACCTTGGCATTATGACGTAAGCCAGAATAGTATTTTTTCAAATTTCACTAGCTACTACTGCAGTTTTTTTTTTTATTACATAAACATGGTTAATAAACTTCTGTAAATCTTTTCTTCCCCATGAAAAGAATTGATCCTGTTACGAAGTAAGCCTAAAATACAAGGAAGATGATGAAAGTGTAATATAATTTATACAAATAAAGAATGAAAGATAGTTATGGGAAATGCATGGAAAGATCTGTAAGAGATCATAGAGAAATTAAAAGGAGCTCTATAATCAGATGATTAAAATGTATGAAGATTTATACAAAAAGTAAAAGACCAAAAGAAAAATAGGTAATAAGTAAAAACAAGTAAAAAATGCGCCCTAGTTTCTTCGTCGCAATCGAGTTTTCTGTGCAGCGTATAATCAAAGCCACCGAAAATAGAACTATCTTTCGGTGGTCTCGGTATAATGCTGTATGAACTGCTTCCCATGAAACTTTCAACCACGGCCCGATGGTGGTCTGCCCTATAGCGTTGCCAGACGCACGGTCATGGTTAAACTGAACCTTAATTAAATAAAAACTGCTGAGGTTGGAGGGCTGCAATTTGATATATTTGATGATTGGAGGGTGGATGATCAGCATACAAATCTGCAGCCCTCTAGCCTCAGTAGTTTTTAAGATCTGAGGGCTGGCAGAAAAAGTGAGATGCAATAGTAACTGAAAATGAAATATCGAATGAAATATAATTTATTCCTTATGACAAGAAAGCCCTATTCCAAGTTCTCCTATTTGGCTGTAAGTTTCAAATTGTTCCTAAGGTAATTTGAAGAAACTCTCTGCAGCTGAATTTCGAGGTTAATGCCCCGTACACACTATGCATCACGTATCAGCCACGTGATGCAGTAGTGGTGTTGAATAAAATGACTACCGGCCAAACTGTACTGCAACACTGGTCACTTGTTCTGGCGGGATAGATGTGATGAAAATAAATGCCTGTAAATGGCAGATGAGGTTCTCCACAAGAGACGAACAGCGTCATTTTCTCAGTTCTCTTAAATGGCTAGAAAATAATAACATTCCCACTACCCTGCACAGTGTGAAAGTCACAAAACAGCCGTGGTAGAGGGTTTGTAACCCCACACCATGTATTTCTATGCATCTCCCTGGTTTAAATGTATATTAATGTGGTGCAGAACATAAGGAATGTATGATAGCTGATGGGTTTAAGAAGGAAAGCTGCCTGGTTTGGCACTGAGTGATAGAGGTGGAAAAAAGGCAATTTGTGCAGGAATGGTAAGGATAAAGGGTCAGTGTGTTGAGGGTAGCTGAAAGTGCACTGCTTGGGAAGTTGTATTGATTGTGGAATCAATGAAACTCTGGCAGGGATTAAGAATACATATGTGTTTGTATGAAGATTATATGAGGTAAGATTGAGCCTGGCAAAAGGGAAAGTTCTGATAGAGAATGTGTGTGGGCCAGGATTGAAAGAGAATTAGAGTACAAGAGTTTCTTGGGGGGTCTGAATCTGTGCATTGCGGGTTTTTAGAGCATGCCAGTGCACAAATAGGTAAATGGGAAAGAGATGGCATATTGGGAAGGCAGAGCTCTTGGGGTACATGAGATAAGAGCCTGTAGAAATATGTTTGGAAAGGGAATTCATTAGAAAATGATTTTCAGGAAAAATATTTACAAAATATACTTTTAAGAGAGAAATTGAGCTTCTTACTACCTTTTTTTTCAAGATAAAGTAAGTCTGCACTGAGTGACTTTAGGTTTAGGAAGAGAGGAATAAGAGTGGTGAAAAGAGGAAATGAGAAACTTAGTGGAAAAAGAAGCTGCAAGACAGATTGGAAGACTGTGCAGGAATACAGGAGGATAGATCAGGTCCTCAGGAGGAAGGTGAGAGAAAGAAAGAGAAGTCTTGTAAGGAAAATTAGAAGAAAGGGAGTATGGACTTCAGCAGGAAAAATAACTTCTGAAAGAAAGTAAATGCAAATAAGGTTAATGAGCAAATGGATCTCAGAATAAAAATGCAGTTCAATAAAATGTGATTGAGCCATCTGCGCTGGAGCTGAGCGGACGTCCTACCACTCCAACTGCTGATTCTTCACTGTGAAGACTCATGAAATGGCTTTGTCCCATCAATACGTTGGCGATGCAGCTTCATGTTGAAAAAGTGGTTTTTCAACACATCCATTCAACACTGCTCGCATCATGATGCATAGTGTGTACAGGGCTTAAGTGTATTTAAAGTAGACATTATTACTACTCAGGGAGTCATTTAAGGGGAAAATTCTCCAGCTATTGGCTCAATAGTTTCAAAAAAGGTTTTGTAACAATAATCTTTATAAACCTGAGACGAGTTTCGAGTAGAATAATTTTCTAGCACCACTAGGGGACTGTGAGTCTAGCTGAAACAGAAATAAAGCGATTCTGATGACTCAGGTAAAAAAAAAATGTCACTATTGAGAACCATTCATTATAATCTTATCTGGCATGGCAGGTCATTGAATCGGAGTATGGTATAAGTTTGACCTAAAAATAATGTCCTGTTTTCTTGGGGTTGGGGATGGGGAGGAGCTTCACACACAAATGCATAAATATCTCAGGGATCTGTTCCAGAAGCTGGTGAACAGGTATCACATAAATTTTTGCTTGCATATCCAGATGCATCTCTGTAGACCACTAAAGCTGAAAAAGCTCACTCTTCTGTGATCCCTGACACAGCTTAATCCGTAGTTTATTTTTGTCCGCCTTAAGAGTTAAAAAGTTCCAAAGGACAATTACCTCCCATGCAAATGCTGCATTTTGTTATCCTCACCATGACATTCCTTAATGTAAATTACTACAAGTGCTACCTTTATATCCCTAAAAATTACTCTATTTAGCATCCTACAATAGGTAACAATTAACAATGACATTTAACTGCATAGCCATTCACCATGAGTAGATTCAACTAACCATGGGAGATAATGATAATTATTCTTTCCCTATGAGTAACAATTGTTCCTCCAAAATTGCTGCATTTGATTAATATAGATACTAAACAAACTGGCATGCAGTAATTCTGTGTTTTAAGCCTAGATGAACCTCTGTCGTTAAATCTTTGTAAAGTAACTATTTGCAAGCTGTGAAAAGAAATTAACAAGTTAGCATACCAGATCATTTCATAAGTACCATGTTATCAGTATATGAGGGTACCCTTATGCCTTTAAGATTAGATTATTCCTTGGTGTGCATATACTATAAAAGTTCTATATACTCTAAATACTATCATCACTAGTTGACTTATCACTAAACTGAAGCTGACTATTACGTTCATCGAACCTAAATACCAGCAAGGTATTTTTCTACTCAAAATAACAAGCAAAATTTAATTCCACCTTTCCCTAGGAGCTCCAATATTATCAATCCGAGTACTTAATGCCATTCCTAAAAACAAATTCCCTATAATTGGACCCATTACTGTTCTAAATGGGGCACCTTTTCTCGACAAAAAGTTGAAAAACAAATGAGGCAACTTCATATTCAACTATTAGGACAATTATTCTTCATTCTAACATGGCCTAGTCGATCTTTGAGTTCAATTTACACTAGGATCACGAACCTAGAAACTTACCTACTAAGGGATTCAGAGCCGATGAAACATGGTTTTTCGGCAACAACTTTTTACCAAAGCATCTGATAAAGGTGATAGTTGGCAAGTGTTTATTTTATAACCCTACCTAATTTTTGCAAGTATTACTTAGTACTTAAGTTCGATAGTTTTGATATTTATAGAGTATAATGAAGTTGCCGATGCCGGAACCGAGAAAATCACAGACAAGGATCCTAAAACAATTAGTTACGTAAACATAATATGACGTCATGAGGCTCCACCCATCCACCAGGAAGGCAGTGAATGGATATCCTTACAGCCTAGGCTTCAACAAATTCGATAATGGCCGGCAGGATATGGACTTGTCCCCGTGGTTACAAGACTGCATTTGTGCTACAGCTTGCCACTTTGTATACAAGCGAGAAGACCTGTGGCAAGATTTACCATAGCGTGAATAGGTAATTGTTTCTATAGTGGGTAATAGTTACTTGGCCACCCCGGCAGTGTGGGCAGGAGCTGTTGTTAGACAATCCTAACCTCTTCCTCGAGAGTGACGATGAAGACATTTTGTAAATAAATTACGTATAGTGTTAGACATTTTATTTGTATATCTAAAATATATTTATTAAAACACATTGATTATAACAATATGTTTCTCATTCACACTGATTCCAATATATTTTCCTTTCCATGCATATCAGTATAAATCGTGTTACATTCGATTTATATTAAGTAGGTAAATAATAGCTTGTCATCAAAATCTTGACTCCTACCATTACCTTTTATTTGCAGTGAGTAGGCTATACGAGCTCTGTTTAGGGTGCTGTATGATATAAAAAAAAAAAAACTAAAGAAAAATAGCAATGGATTACATTGACTGAAATCAAACATTGGCGTCGAGGGAAATGAGGCATTATTGCTTTTCACTTGAATTCTACTTGTAGTGACCGCTCCTGACTTGCTGCAAATAGAAACCTATAATGTCGAAACATGAGGTAATACAAAACGGATGGCCTTTTGTATTCCCGTCCTGAATATATGTAGATGTAACAAATGAACTATAAACTGGTTCATTATGTGGATGAATTACATACGTTGAATTATTTGTAAAGTATAAACAATACGAATATCAAGAAAATGGAAGAATTTCAAGCTAACAACTTAGTCCCGACAACTGCCGTGGAAGTTGCGATGAAACCTCCACAAAATAATAATAATAATAATAATAATAATAATAATAATAATAATAATAATAATAATAATAATAATAATAATAATAATAATAAAAATTATTGAGAATAATCGCCATCATTGATATCGCTGAAACCTAGGATGGGTACTAATATTAATTAGTGAATATGTCATCAGCAAGCGGGCAGAGCCACTGTGAAAAGACGTTTTCCCCATATGTAAACTTCTCTTCACTGTGGGTGGAGCCTCACAACGTCATAGGTTAACGTCATTATTGTGTTCAAAACACTTACCTGCGATTTTGATGGTTCTGGCATAGGAAACGCACTTTTACTCTTATAAGTACCAGAACTATTGAACATAGGCACTAAATAATACTTGCAAAAAATTAGGTAGGGTTATAAAATGTCACTTGCCAACTTTCACCTTTATCCGATGCTTTGATAAAAAGGTATTGCCGAAAAATCGTGTTTCATCGGCTCTGAATCCCTTAGTAAATGATCTTTTACTAAGTAAAGATATCAGAACAATCATCTAATTATTTCTGGAGCGGATGCAGAATAGGGAGACAGGGGTAGGCGTGAGAAATCCTGACCTTTCCTAGACTGTCGTGTCCGGACCTAACCAGACTTTACCTTCCTAACCTGGCCTTGTCTCCTTACTCTGTATACTACTGTATACTACCCTTATTTTATTTATTTATTTTTTTTTTTTTACTGCATTCATCTTTGCTACTCATACAGGTTTACTTCCACCTCACGTGGGTATTCCGCGACGTTTGTTTTGCTTGAAGAGTAGTGTGAATATTATCACTCCCAAACGTAATTAATTTTCGAAACTTAAAGTTAATGCAAGAATGTGTAGCAGGCAGAGAAAGGGCCGGCCAGTAGAGAAGCTTTCTGGTAAAAGATAAAGAAGGAGAGAGCTTTCTGGAGAAAGAGAGAGAGAGAGAGAGAGAGAGAGAGAGAGCGGGAATAAAATTAATTGTAATTAAATTAATATAAAGTTATTCTAGCACTTGTGAGAGCTTGATGTGACAGATTGAGAAAGAGAATAACAATGCATTCTTGTGTAACAGCACTATTCATTACCAATCAAACCTCTAGTTCAGGATATAACAAAGGAAAGGTTTACCTACTTCGACCAAAGTAATAAGAATTATAGTGTTGGTTTTACAGCTGAAAGCTTAGAGCAAAGCTAAATGTTGAGATGCCGACCTTGAATAAGTTCTCATTATTTATTTGGAATAAGCATTTCTGAACCAAAAGACTATTCGAATCCTTTCACTTTTCAGAATTAGCTATGTGCAGTCTCCCATAGGCAAAAAGTAAGTGAAGTACAGGAGGTGAGTCCAGAGCAACATCAAAGTGTTTTTAATGGCCACTGCATTGAAGATGAACACCTATGCCGATAACTTCCTGACATTAGCTAATTAGAATATTCATATAGAGGGCATATCAGCGATATTTCGAACTTTGTCTCGCTTCCTGGGTATTAACTTACCCCTCTTTCAGTACTGCCTTCATCCCATCTATTTAGCACTTTCTCGGTCATCTCGTTCCTCCCACCACTTCTTAATCATATGGAAAGCTATTGAACAAACCTTCTAATGCTCTCTGACACTAAAATCTGTCAGTAATTCGTCTAAATAGCTTTAGCCGCTTTCCCTTTATTCGGAGTTAGCATTCCAATTTCACTTCTACAAATAAGATTTATTCCGACAATGCCTACAGTCATTCCACCTTTAGCTTCCACTGCCGGTAATCTACTCTTCGAAGTCTTTTACATATATTTCAGAAAATGCGGTCGCTTTAGTATTACTATGTTATATAGTGTGATGGAAGAATTTTTGGTTGCGAGATGGTACTGTTGAAGCCGTCAGTTGCAGAATCGTCGTATTCAGCAGATAGTTGATCATCTCAGCAGTTAATGTGATGAACACACGATATTGGCCGGGTCATATGACCAAGCATTAGCAGACCTAGAGCGAGATCGTGAAGACATTATCTTTGAGTGTGGCGAGCTCTTAGATTTGGCAGAATAAGGTACAGTCCAGACTCTTCGTTTTTCTGTGTGAAATGTGAACTTATGTTTTTTTACCATATTTCAAGACATTTTTGAATTTATGTTTTTTTTTACCATATTTCAAGAAATTTTTGATCTTGTGTGGGAAGTGGATGTAGCATTTTACCATTTCAATATTCTATTTTATTGTGTTCTATATTTTACCAGTATGCTATTTACTCATGCATTTTAGACTTTTCATTATTGTGTTTTTGCACTTTCATATATTTTGGGAGTATTATCTGTGTTTATTTTTTTCGACAGATGTCATGGTTGTGGTTGTGGTGATGACTTTGTGGGCAATAACATGAGGTTATCATGTTGGTGTGATCATAGAGAAAGACAGATGCAAACCTTTGCAATGTCTAGTATTTTATGTGGGAGACTTGAGACTAGACTTTACAAAGTCTATAATGGAATATGTGAGAATTTTTGAGTTTGCAGGCTATTAGCCATAACCAGATTTTTTAGTTGGACTGAGACTAAATCTTGAGTTAGATGTTTTCTCAGTTGACAATTTCATTTATGATGCATTTTAATCTTTGCTTTGTTTGTTCATTACTTGTTGGGTTGCTTTAAATAATAAATCTATTTTTTGTAGGAAAGATTGAGTTTTTTATACGACCCATTTCATTTCTTTAATGTGGAATGAGAGAGAGAGAGAGAAATCCATGCGAGAAGAGAGAAAGAAATCTTTGTGATGTTCATGAGTAAGAGAGAGAGAGAGAGAGGAAAAAAGGGCTGAACTTTTCCATTGCCTCTGAAGATAGACCAATCGGTACGTTACGTGATATTCCGGGTAGGAATATTCTTATCTGTTTCCAAACATTTGTAACAGATAGAATTGGTGGCTAGCGGTTAAGTAGAAAGACTGTCGGTGTGTAAGTGAAAATAATAGCAGCGAGAGAGTTTTAGCCGATTTTTTTTTTAAATAGACTAATTGGTAACGTTGATGCCCAAGACACGGGACAGCCTGGGGCGACTGACTCGGACTGAGCGTGATGAATGATCACCAGTTTTGAAAGAGCGAGTGTCATAAGTGGGTCGTGATTACGGGTTTAATACGGGGAATCTTTTTTTTTTTTCCGTCTCTATTCGAGTATTGGGAGTGGGGAATTGTGAAATAGATCTGGGTGATCTCTAGAGCAATTTTGGGGTTAAGGAAATGCCCAAATAAGTGTGATTAGTGGTGATTGTGAGTTAATTAAAGGGATGGTGATTCAACAAAAATCACGCCTATCTTTTTGTCTGCTTCGTCTTCGAGATGGTGACGTCACAGGTTGCACAGAGCTCCATTTTCTGTTGGCAGACTGAGTGTTGAGTAACCCCATTTTCAGTTTTTCTTTTTAGGAGAAGCTTAACTTTTTGTTGTTCTAGAGGGGGTTTTTCTTTCTTTCTAGTTTTTTTTGTTTCATCTTAAGTTCTTACATTCGGGTCGCCGAATTTTTGTGCAAAATGGAAGACTCAAACGCAGGGCCGTCCCAGTCAATTGTCGTGACCCATAAGTTAACAAATTTTAATGCAGGCATTACAAATTTTAAGGGACTAGTTGATGGGAAATTAACACAGAATGTAGAGACATTTATTGAATCAGTTGATAATTATCTGAATTCTAGGAAGATTACGGGTGGCGCTGATGCTTTGAGAGAAGCAAAGGCTTTTTAGATTTAGACAAAGGAGACATTGGAGAACGACCACGAGGTTTCGGGTTCAGAAAGTGTAAAACTTGGAAAGAACTGCAGAATTTCTTACGCAGGTCGTATGGCGGAGTTGACCGTGAGTGCATTGTTCGGAATTTACGTGAGTTTATCAGAACTAGGAAGGGTAATGATTCAATAATCACATACAGTGCTCGAATTTATTTGATGCAGTAGGTGAGATAAAGAAATCTATGATAAACTCTCCATGGGTAAATGGAAATAATATTTCTTTAGATAATTTTGAAAAATTGCTACACTTTGCTTGCCTTTTAACGTCAGTCCCAGATATAATTACAGATAGTTTTGATAAAAGAATTGATCAGGACACAGATGAATCCTTTTTGTTTGCAAAGGTTAACAAAAATCTATCAAAATGCCCGACGCTAGACAGTAGTTTTGTGAAGGAGGTGCTAAGATTTCAGCTACAGTTTCAAAACCACAGAATAATGAACTCCTCAAATCTAGGAAATGATGCAGGAGTGAAATCATGTGCATGGGTGGAATTGAGGAAAACCTCAGAGAGATCAGTAACAACAATTCGTTGTTTTAATTGTGATAAAATAGGACATAGTAAATCAAATTGCAGAGTGAGATATTGTTCAGTTTGCAAATTTTCAGACCATGGATGGAGATTTTGCCCAGCCACGAAGAATAAAGAATATTCAAGGAAAACAAGGGGTAGTTTTAATAGAAATGACAGGAGAATTCCACATGATGCAAGTTCTAGGTACACAAACGAACATCAGAATTTTCACAAGATAAGTTCGAAGACGGACACAGGATAATGAGCAATCAGGTCTTAGAATCACCAGAACCTAGGCCGATTGTACGTGGATTTTCTAATGGCAGTGAAATTTCTATTTTCATTGATTCTGGTAGCTCAGTTAACTTAGTAAATGCTGACCTTTTTCACTCGAAGTTTCCAGAGTGTAAATTAGTCCCTACTAATGATACAGTGTGTGACGTACAAGCGAGGAAACTGAATATTTTAGGTTCATCATTTCTTACGCTTTGTATCGGCGAAAAGACAACAGTAGAATCATTTTTGGTCATAGAAGGACTAGCCTTAGGTGAAATGGTTTTGCTAGGACACCCTTCTTGCATGCGACATAACATCAACATTCTTACGGGAATTCAGGGGATTACAATAGGTGAGGCAGGTTGTTTTGTTCCATATATACACAGGAAAAAAACTTGTGAGAAACCTAAGACGCAGTCTCAGACATGTGTAACACAGTCATTAGAGAGTGAAGACATTCCGCAAAAGTCTTTCAAAGGATTTTTGTTGGAAGATATTGAATTGCAACCGCGAGTTCCTACATTGGTTAAAGTGTCGATGAAAGAGAAAAAGTTTCCTTCTCAAGTATGCGTTGTTGAGGGAACCGAGAAATTCAAAGACGTTGTGAGTATGGTGTCAGTAAATGAAGTTTCAGTCGCAGGCGTAACTACAGTAGAATTAGTTAGCTATCAAGATTCAGTGAAAAAATATCACAAGGGTACTTATGTAATTGATTTTGAAGAGTTTAAGGAAGAATATAAGATAGTGAGTATTTGTGGAGACAGTAACACGTTTCCCAGGGAGGAGCTGCAATTCAGAAGTCAAGTTCTTCACGAACATTTGGCTAAAGCTGATTATCCCGAGTATTCAGATAAAGTAGAGAAAGTGTTGAAAGAATATTTAGATATCATTGCTTTGAAGGGAGGTAAATTAGGAGTTACAGATGTTTTAGAACATTCAATTCGTTTAGAAAAGGTACAAATCCATATATATTCCAGCATATCGAATTCCCTTTAAGGTCAGAGAAGAAGTAGAAAAGAAGTTCAGAGATGGGAGTCGGAGGGAATTATTAGGCCGTCCAAGCTCTTCGCCCTATAATTTTCCTTTATTAGCGGTTCCGAAGAAAGACGGTAGTATCAGAGTTTGTGTAGATTTTCGTAAATTGAACGAAAAAACATGCCCAGATAGATATCCTGTAGCTTGTTTGCCTGATTTGTTTGTTGAGATCGGTGGCAAGAATATATATTTATCTATAGATCTTATGCAAGGGTTTTTACTGGTTCCGCTTTGCGAGAGTAGCCGTAAATATACAGCATTTTCGGTACCAAAGGGACATTACGAGTTTAATAGGATGCCTTTTGGATTACAAGGGTCCCCGATAACATTTCCTAGACTGGTTAACACAGTACTTCATGGCTTGTTAGGAAAGTCGGTGTTTTTATACATGGATGACATTCTCATATGCACAGATACGATTGAAGAACATCTAAAGGTGTTAAAGAAGTCCTCAAGCGATTACGGTTCGCTGGATTAAAGGTCAAATTGGCCAAATGTGAGTTTCTGAAGAGAAAAATTGTCTATTTAGGTCATGTTATCTCTAAAGAGGAGTCAGAGTGAATGATGAGAAAGTTAAAGCCATTGTGAGTTTTCCAGTTCCCAAAACCAGGAAACAGATTCGTTCGTTCCTAGGTATGTCGGGTTTCTTTCGCCGTTTTGTGCGGAATTTTTCTACAATAGCGTCACCATTGACAGATTTGTTACAAGAAGACGTTAAGTTTGTTTGGGGTGATAGTCAGCAATTAGCTTTTGAGAAGCTTAAGAACGCTTTGGTGAACCCACCTGTTTTGAAGTTTCAGATTTTAGTCAACCGTTCACCTTAGTGACTGACGCGAGTCAGGAAGGTATAGGTACGTGTTTGATGCAAAAATTTGAGGAAAATTACACCCAATTGCTTTTATAGCAGAAAGTTCAAAACGCGTGGTAGTAACGAAAGTCTGATGTCAGTTGTGGACAAGGAGGCTTTCGCAGTCGTCTCTAGCCTTGTTCATTTTAAGATGTTGTTGTTGGGAAATAAAGTTGAGATTTTTACAGATCATCAACCGTTGTTAGAGCTTTTTAATAAGCCAAATTTGTCGCCCAAGAGAGCGCGTTGGTTTTTGACATTGAGAGATTTTGATGCAAACCTCAAATACATTGAAGGTAAGCATAATGTGGCTGCAGATGCATTGAGCGGATATTTTCCAGTCGAGGATGAGGGAGTGCAATCCGAATCCTGTGTGGGAGACGAGAGTAAACATTTGGTGTCTAATGTCTCTGATACTAGTAGTTCTGAGATATTGCATGTAGAGGACATACACATTTCTACAGTGCATACTTCGGGGAGAAATAGTGAGTCGGCAGTCTCGGGAGAGATTGTTGTTTGTGATATTGAGGGTAACGCTGTGTGTTATGTTACGGGTGAAAATGTCACTTGGGACATAGGCTTGCTGGAACAAAAGCAAGATGAAGATAAATTGTTGTCAGATGCTATGGCATTTCTTGGGAGTTTCACCGAAGAAAGGGTATAAGTTGCCTTTTTCTGGTCTAGAGTCGGAGAATAATTTTTTCGGTGAGGAAAGTTAAGTATAACTTGCGAAGTACTCGAAGCATGGGTGAAATTACACAAATCATCGTGCCAGAGAGTCTAGTACCACAAGTTCTAGACATTGTACATTATAAATTTGGTTCTCCTCATTTAGGTGTGGACAAGACGTTTGAAAACGTCAGGTCAAAGTTCTTTTGGAAAAATATGTTTTCCGCAGTGGAAGCCTTTGTAAAGAGTTGCGCTGTTTGCAATGCGAATAAGCCGGCGACGACGGTGTCGTGTCGTTTGGGTTCATATCCCGTACCACATAGGCCGTTTCAGAGAGTGCATATGGATATTCTGGGTAACTTCTCAGAGTCCGCTTATGGTTATAGACATTTATTAGTAGTTGTTGACGAGTTAACTCGTTTTGTCGAGATTTTCCCACTGAAGTACAAGTCAGCTGAGGAAGTTGCTATAGCGTTCTTTAAGGGGATAGTTTGTAGATATGGTGTTCCTGAATGTCTGATCACAGACAATGGTAGGGAGTTTATTAATAAGACTTTAGAGGGTCTTGCCAATTTGTTGGGGATAAAGAAAGTATCTATAATCCCGTATAGACCTGAAGCGAATGGGTTATGTGAGAGGGCGAATCGGAAAGTAATCGAAGCTTTACGCATGACAGTGGGTGGTTCCGATACACATTGGGACAGATCTTTGGATGAAGTGCGATATAGTATCAATACTATGACGAATGACACAATTAAGATATCTCCAGCAGAAGCTTTGTATGGGTACAAGTTGAAAGGACCTTTTGATTTGTTACCAGAGCGAGTTCAGGGTGATGTTACGGTCACTTCATTGATAAATACAACGAGAGAAAGATTTGCGCATATCAGTAAAGAACTTGAACTTAGTTCGCGCGCAATGGTAGAGAAAAGTAACGCGAAATCGAGGGGAGTAGTTTTTTCGATGGGTGATAGAGTGTTTGTTAAAGTGAATGTTCGGAATTATCTGAATTATAAATTAAGTCCGAAGTTCCACGGACCTTTTGAGATTGTAGAGATCAAAAGAGGAATAGATTTGTAGTAAAAGATGTAAATACTGGTGTGACGAAATTAACTCATACTTCAAAGTTAAAGAAAGTTGGGATGTAATGGAACATTTGTATATAGTATGAGGGATAAATGGGTTGATATTTGTATATATTGTATATAATACTTGTTTTTTTTCTTTTTTTTTTGTCTCGTGTTCATTTTAGATGAATTGGAGAATGGGAGAAGTAAAAGAGCAGCACCTTTAGTTCTTGTAGGTGTTGGCGTGATTGCTGCGGTTGGAGCGATGTCCATTGGGAGTTTAGTCAAAGTAGCAGAAGTTCAAAAAGACTTAATAGCTCAAGGGAAACAGTTAAATCAGTTGCAAGAGAGTAATAAGAAATTGAGTAATAGTTTTGAAACAATGAGACGTTCTTTGAATGATTTGTCAGTTTCAGTGGAAGGTTTGAAAGAAGATCTTGATGTGACAATTGCATTCCTTACGATCCAACATACCGTTCTTAATGTTGAGAAAGAAACTGATTCTCTAAGGACAGAAGTGCAAATGCAAGTTAAAGCAATTATTGCTGCAGCAGATGGTCGTGTGTATGGTGATATGTTGCCTTTGGGATGCTTAGAAAATGTTCTAAGGAATTCCACTTATCTACATGGAGCGAAAGTATTGTTCACGGGAGGAGATTTGTATTTATATTATAATGTTTTGAGGGTGAGATTGTCTGATCGGGGATTGATAGTGTACGTTCCTGTCAGTACGATGAAGCCTTTTGTTAGTTTTGTTGTTAGACCTTTTCCGAGTGCTTTTGGAGACTTAGTAGTGATATGGAAGGGATTAGAGATCATGTTCATTTTGGGAGATCAATATCAGGGTTTGGGAGTTGATTATAAGACAGGTTGTACCTTGGTTAGGGAGAAGTATGTGTGTGACAGTAATGTTTTCCAGTTGCGAGTTGTGTCTGTGGGTGGTTGTGAATTGTCTTTAGTTCATAGACAGACTCCGACTGAATGTGACTTTATACAGTTTCCACGTGAATACCACATGATCACCACCAGAACTCTAACTGCCTTGTATTGCAAAGAGTGCCCCATCACGACGATGTGACAGAATAACCAGACGACGACGTTCGTGCTTCGTGGGTCCAAGCTGTTCGACTCGTCCTGCAGAATCCTGTCTACGGACTTTCTCGTACTTAGCCGTGCTGTGTTCAACAGTTCCGAGAAGATAATCATGCGTCATATGCATAATAATCAGGATATAGTTCCAGTGCCTTCGACAGAGATACCGGTGACTGTCCCGCCGATGGATAGATTGAGGATACGTTCATGGTCGAGTACCGTGAATATTTGTTGCCAGCTGTCTTAATGATTTTAGTGATTATTTTTCTGATAGTTCTTATTATGGGAGTAGTAAAGCTCATTTGTGCTTGTAAGACTTCACGCAAGTGCTCTAGGACAATACCCCCAATAGATGTGCAAGTACGTCATGAGGGCAGTATATAAGCTGTAGTTCAGTAGACATTGCTAATTGAGCATAAGCCCTATCTGTTATATTTTATACATATGCTTTTGTTTTAGTTTGCCGTTAAGGAGAGCGAGACGCTCTTATGGGGTGGCCGAGCACTATTTCAGAAAATGCGGTCGCTTTAGTATTACTATGTTATTTAGTGTGATGGAAGAATTTTTGGTTGCGAGATGGTACTGTTGAAGCCGTCAGTTGCAGAATCGTCTTATTCAGCAAATAGTTGATCATCTCAGCAGTTAATGTGATGAACACGCGATATTGGCCGGGTCATATGACCAAGTCGCTATGCGCGTACACGAGTTTGTGTGTTACAGAATCTCGATTTTGTGTCTAATTCTGCCCAAAAATTAGTTCGGTCGTTCATTAGCAGACCTAGAGTGAGATCGTGAAGACATTATCTTTGAGTGTGGCGAGCTCTTAGATTTGGCAGAATAAGGTACAGTCCAGACTCTTCGTTTTTCTGTGTGAAGTGTGAACTTATGTTTTTTTTACCATATTTCAAGACATTTTTGAATTTATGTTTTTTTTACCATATTTCAAGACATTTTTGATCTTGTGTGGGAAGTGGATGTAGCATTTTACCATTTCAATATTCTATTATATTGTGTTCTATATTTTACCAGTATGCTATTTACTCATGCATTTTAGACTTTTCATTATTGTGTTTTTGCACTTGTATATTTTTGGGAGTATTATCTGTGTTTATTTTTTTCGACAGATGTCATGGTTGTGGTTGTGGTGATGACTTTGTGGGCAATAACATGAGGTTATCATGTTGGTGTGATCATAGAGAAAGACAGACGCAAACCTTTGCAATGTCTAGTATTTTATGTGGGAGACTTGAGACTAGACTTTACAAAGTCTATAATGGAATATGTGAGAATTTTTGAGTTTGCAGGCTATTAGCCATAATCAGATTTTTAGTTGGACTGAGACTAAATCTTGAGTTAGATGTTTTCTTAGTTGACAATTTCATTTATGATGCATTTTAATCTTTGCTTTGTTTGTTCATTACTTGTTGGGTTGCTTTAAATAATAAATCTATTTTTGGTAGGAAAGATTGAGTTTTCCTTATACAACCCATTTCATTTCTTTAATGTGGAATGAGAGAGAGAGAGAGAAATCTATGCGAGAACGAAAAAAATCTTTGTGATGTTCGTGAGTAAGAGAGAGAGAGAGAGGGGAAAGCCATGAGAGAGAGAGAGAGAGAGAGAGAGAGAGAGAGAGAGAGAGAGAGAGAGAGAGAGAGAGAGGAAAAAAGGGCTGAACTTTTCCATTGCCTCTGAAGATAGACCAATCGGTACGTTACGTGATATTCCTACCCGGAATATTCTTATCTGTTTCCAAACAGTTGTAACAGATACACTCTGTTACCTTCCTTGCTTCACCGATTCTAGGAATTATCTCTACCCTTATCCTACTGTCAAATATTATATTTACTCGTGAATAATTCTGTACTGGTCAACTTCCTGTAGTAACGGGCATTGTTCCAACCTCCAGGTTTTCATTTGCCTTTACTCACATATATTTTCAGCCATCTTCCTTCAAAAACAGTTCTCTGTGTTAACCCCGATCAACATTTCATCAGTTAAAATTACTGTCTATTCCACACTCCTTTCACGGCCCACTTTACATCCTACCATCTTGCGCCTGCATCTAAAGTTAATTTTGGAGATTTTGCTTCACTTAATTTTTAACATGTTGAACAACCATAAAAGCATAACACCTTCTTATCTCCAGCAGACATTTACATGAAACCAGTCTCCCGCTCACTCCATACTGACACCCTTTCATATTTATCTGTTTTCATTAACTTATTTTCAACACAATAATTCTTCAGTATCTTCCAGTTACATTTTTACTATCAAGAGTATTATTTTCAGTCCATTCTAATATTGTGGGTCCATTCATGTAACTTAAAAGTTTTCTCTTCTCTTACACTTCTCACACGTCTGTTTTTAATACTAGTTAGTGCACCCACCCTATGTACCTCTTTAAAACAGACTCAGTTACTTTTCTTTAAAGTGCCTAAAAAAATATATCTTCCTAAAAAAAATCTTAGTCCTTTATTTTTTACTTTTACTTAAAAGGAGGTCTAACGCCTCCGATACCAACGAGCAATAAGCTCAAATACGTTGGCTGTGCCTTTTATGTCCTAAAATATATATATTTTATAATTCTCGTAGTATTGAAGGAATTACATTTAAATGTGTTCACAACGACCTCCCACGACTCAGTAGTTCAGATTTCTGGGAAGAGAAGTGTGCGAGAGGAACTGAGTTCAGTCTCTTCCTTTTCTTCACCTCATGTTGAATGAAGGCAAAATATTTTAATCGACGTTTTAACACTATTACCTGTGATACCATTTCGATTTTTCTCATAATACATTCTTTAATTTTCTTCATCATCATTTGTAACTATGAAGATTAACAGAATGAAAGTGACAAACACCTCAGTAACTAGGTAATGAGCTGAGAGATAGAAATGGTTTCTTGGTTCATATGTCAGCGTAAATAGATAAAATAAAATAAAAAAATCAATGACAAAATCTTAATGTAGTTTAAGCTCTGTATAATTTGATATTTACACCGTAGTGATTTATCCTCTTCGTAAATGGGACACCATCCCATTAATGCAACCATACACTGAGACTAAAATAGGCCTCATTCTTAAAAGAAAAAAGAAAAAAATAAAACTGGAAAAATTGTCTTTGCATGAAACCGAATGTTCTATTTTAATAATGCTGTCCTACCCATCTTCATCACATTCATTTTTTAATAACCTGTTTCCCCACGTAGACGAAGACTTAAAATTTTATTTCTGCCATGAACTATGTTATTTCTGTTACAGCTGTTCTTTCAAGTAAAAATTATAGTCTTATCTAGATTTTTGGCTCTCGGGGCCTTGCTCTCCGTGCAACTGTGAGCATTTATTACCATTACCATCGACATTTACTCCAGTCGTTTACTTTTTTATTTCTACTTCCCACACACAAACAAAGCCACTCCAACATCTTCTAAAAACATAACAGACACCTTGCGCGTCTCGACTGTCGACCTAACCGCGCAACGACTCGCTGCTGGGAGAAAAGGCGCTGGTGACTGGTACAGTACATGTACATACGCTACTGGGGTCTAAGCGATGACAGGCAGGGCAACCGATCGAGACTACAAAGTCTACCCCAAAGCCAAATCAATGTCCTTCAAAAGAAGGCATCATGCTTACCCCATACAAATGAGAAAAAAGCATGTTAAAAGAAGAAGAAGTGCCTCACCAATTACGTTGGGGACATATATTCCAAGTGTCTTTTCGTTTGTTTGATCTCGAAACATAGTCCAATGGTTCCAGTCAATTTCTCTGGAGAGACTGTCCACAAACAAAGGGAAAGTTTATTGCAGTTATATATGGATCAGACTAATTTTTTAGATTTATTCGGTTTTGTTCTCACCTCAACATTTATCTTAATTGTTTAACTTTGAAAATCAGATGTCAAGATATGGAAAAGGGAGCTTATCAAGTGAACATCATAAAAATATAAATAAGGGTCATGGTGATGAATACATTGGTGTAGTACTAATGCCACGGTCCGGTGTCAGAGAAGGGTGGGAACATTCAGCTTCCACTACATGTACTGAAGGCAACCCTTCTTTCGAAACGGTGAAATCTCACTCTGATAAAAGTATTCGCTTTGTAGATGATTAGATAATAACGGTTGTATGGCACGTGTTCCAGTATTTTGGGCGCAGATTGTTTAAAGTACAGCCGACCAGGGCCATACGTCGTTTTAAATATTTGCTGAATAAAATAAATTTCTCAACTCTCAGAACCGTATTTTGAGATAAATAAAATTTTTGGTGGCCTCTTATTGATGGTTTATTCGCTTCATTTTATAGTGACATGACTTTAAATTAACTAAGTATCAATGTTTATTGTGGAAGAAATTTATATACTAGAGAAGGCCAAAGTCAGAAGCCCCACGAGAGCAATATTATAATGGCAAGCAAAGAACACTGAGTAGTGACAGATTTTATTGTCTGGTGGAAATGGTATATATGTCTATAGAATTACTATTTCTTTAAGTACAAAGAACATTGTTGTAATTTACATCCAAGATAAAGTTTAGGTCTTCTGTTTTTTTATGAAAAGGAATTAAGCTGAATTAAACCGAAGAATGTCATGGATCTGATCATTTATTACTCCATATCATACCTGAATACGCTGAATATAACTTATTCTAGGATCCACTCAGACTTCTTGAGTCCTGGCTATTTACCTCATGCACCCAATCACTTCACATAAATGCAGCGGTATTTTCATAATCAGATCTACACTATCACATTCTGATAAAATAAGAGAACTTCCAGGTTTCTCAAATAACACCGACCTTACTAACAGCTCGTTGGATATTAAAAGTTTATCCTTTCTTTACACGGGTCCGCTTTTGACCAGTTTTAGATGCGCCTTGGTGGTCGCCATGAGACAGGCAGTAACAACCCGGGACCCCTTTGCAGCCGTTTCGCTACAACTACGAAGTGTATCATTCATTGTTTGCTAGCTTTTTCTTTTCTTCTTCTTTTTTTTTTTTTACTCTGACTCATGCAGACTGTTTTATCTATTCCGTTAATAAAAACTAAAATTCCACAGTATTAAATCTGGTAATTATAATAGCTGTTCTAGATTCTGTCCTTTTAAGCAGCACCTAATCGTGTGCATACGTATTAAGAAATAAATTATCTTTTGTAATCTTACCTAATATGAAAAAAACTAAAAAATACTAAAGCCGCGGCCAGTGAGTCTGAAGTTTTCATTACGGGGCCCAGGCGACCAGACTTAACGGAAAAGAACATTCTGTTTACTGGTAAGTTGGCAGGGTTACGATGATGAAAACATGAAGACTCGTTGGCCGCGGATGTAATCCTCCATTACACATATATCTGCTGATTATTTTGCACTTATTTTTCATCCATTCGACTTCAGTAGATCTTGGTCACTGTTTTTAATCAAGAAATCTAAATTTAATGGAAAAAACATTATCTTTAGCAACTCTCTCTCTCTCTCTCTCTCTCTCTCTCTCTCTCTCTCTCTCTCTCTCTCTCTCTCTCTCTCTCCTATGTATGGAACAGTAATTCAGAAAAGTTAGGATAAAGTTATTTACATAAGCTTACAAATACTTCTCTACACTCAACAAGTCAAACGTGAAAACATTTTTCTTTGAAATAATGGACCAGTATAAAGAATTCTGAGTCAGGGAATGATAATTTTTTACCTTTTCCGATCGTCGAAAGAATCTTCAGTCAGGATAACAAATTATTTGCCTTTTCTCTCTTCTAGGAGGCACAAACAATTCTGCTTGATAGTGTCTAACAATTTGTCATTGATATAAAATTTTGCAGACGCACTGTGCGTAATAAAGAGGGTAAGGCATAATATATGGTAAATAAACTGTTCAAATGACATGACTAGAAATATTTAACAAGACTTGGGAAACTCTGGAATATTTTCAGCGAGATTTTCTAGAAGGAATTGAAACCCTTGCAACCCGATTTTGTAAGTTTTTATCTTTCCTTAGCTCCTTTTATTGAGTGCCCAGGTCTCTACCTTCTGTAATCAAGGCATCTGGCAGAGATCATATTCCTACAGGGCTAAGCTCACTGTGTTAGTTTTATTTTGTCTCGTTTTCTTTGGGGCTGGGCTAGAAAACGTTATGAAATTACCCGTCTGTTGGTCTTTGCATGTACCAAAAATAGAAGACATCTTCATGGTCGCAAACTTACCTTTTATTCGTAGTATGGTCGTAGGACTGTAAAAGCACTAAATTCAAGAATGATCCTTGATGTACCCAGATCTACTTAAGAAATTAGGCGATTCACTCATAATCCCCAATAACGAGAGTGACAAAAATGAAGAAGCATTACTCTTGAAACCACCAACTGTATTCCTGTATCAAAGTAGAAGTTATTTTAGTTTTTTTAACCTTATGGCTAAAAATCAACTCTTGAAATGAACAGAGGGAGAAAGGAATTCGATAACTGCCTGCAAATATAACACTTAAAAAATATCAGATAACCACCCACTGAGGATGGCTGGTTTACTGAAAACATAATGATCCGTTGGTTGTAGCAGTAACCACAAAATTGTAATTGAAATATTACATATCCTTCACTGATATGAAAGCCCAGTCACAGTACTCAACTGCTTTTAGCAAATAGAAATTGGAATATGGAAGAGCAAGCCAAAACATCAAAGCATTAATGCTTTAAAGTTGCTTGAAATATCCCTCATAAAGCTCCAAATGCCAAAGATACTTTTGATATGAGTATGAATCAATCACCCTGCAATAACTTTGACTGTGACTTTAGCTTAAAGTCCTGAGAGAAAAAAATAAGTAGTGTAAATTCAAATTTCTGTTGCTTGCATTTCCTTTAGACCTATGAAATACCAGTGAATGAATTATGGTGTGTTGGCATGGCATTGGTGGCGTTCTAGGATGAATAGACTTCAAGCCCCTTTGGTGACGAAAAACCTTATAATATATACATTTCCTAGTTTGTAGGGCAAACTGTCGATGAACAGAATGGCGAAAGACAGAGTGTTGACAGGTAAAATGCCGATGGTCAAAATGTCAATATACTTAAAGAATATTGGACAAAATGTCGAAAGAAGTAGATTAATACAAAATTAAAAATCTTTGGGTGTTTATTTTAAAATGATTTTGGAGTACATATAAAAAGGTTACACTGTATCTTAAATATGCATAGTTTACCTAAAAGAGAGGGTTCGGTCAAATTAAAAATAATATGCTATCGCTTTTAGGTGTTCTAGTCCACTTTGAGGTTCATACACATCAAATATTTAGTCGTTAGTTTACTAGATAATGTTTCTTGTTTTGCTTTCCAGTATTTTTCCATGAAACACTTGCTCTAAAAGCAAATAGTTCGGTATTTGATTGTTCAATCGAAATTTCGAATTAGCTTAGACGCTGTCGGATGAGCAGTCATTAACTTTTTCCTAAAAGCAATATGCCCGCCTTCAAGAGCACTATTTGTTCTTAGCAAATCGTTTTTTGTTTTCTCAAATACTGGTTGTAATTCAGCTTCAAATGTGGGTCTTCTTCTTTGCTGAACAACTCCCAGCCACGCCATCTCTAAATACTGCAAAAAATTCACTCAATTTATTGTCCTTTTCTTCATCACAGGGTTTCATTAAATTGTCGAAACAATCATATACATGAATACAAGTGCTTGAATTATTTTTAACACATTTCCGACTCTGAATACCAAGTCTGCAAATCCAGTCCTTGAAGTTTCTCAGTTATCACTGAGCGAATAAAAAAAAATATAATAATTTTCACTAACTGAGAGTTTCTATTTTTATAGACGTTGACGATTTTCTATAGTTTAACCGAGGGAATCTTGATTACATTATCAAGAAACTTCCCATTCAAGAGGATTTGCCTCTTCGATGATAATAAGTCTCCCGTGAAAGTTTGAAATGTAATGAGAGTCTTAGTCTTATGGTGGTCATAATGAAGCACTCTGAGAGTAAATATCACTTAATTATCTTTCCAGTAGTGCTTGTGTTTTTTGGCTGTGATACACTGAGCGGCAAAATTTTAAATTCAATAGTGGCCTGTACTCAGAAAATCAACATGGTGCTATGTTCGTGCAGTGCTAATTAACATGACTTTCTCTAAGTATTTATTATGAAACATAAAAAATAAATCCTTTAAAAACAAATGACAAATCAAACTAAAGGACTAACATCAGAAAATCTTCTTAATATGAGATTATTTTCGAAACAAAAGCTTGGCAGAAATTCTTTTGCTCACGTTACGTTATGACAATAGCAAAATTTGCAGTTAAGTGTTAGATAATATCTAAGCAGGTAATTGATAATTAGTGGTAGCTGTAACCTGAAATTTTGATTTAGTCGAGTCAAAATAAGCCGCGATAAAGGAAAAAAAATTATATAGATGTTATTGCCTCAATAACACGTTTGGCGGCACATGGAAATCTGCTTCCTGATTAACGCTAAAATAATATAATTGGTTTAGAATCAGCTTTCACAACTAGATTTATCTGACCCATTTGATGAATATCTCATAACACTTATTATCCATGAAAATGTATTAAACAATTAGCACACCAAAGTGAATAGGGTTTGAATTCAAGCATCATATTAACAATGATACTGAACAATGAATTAACTGAACCATTATTCACGCTGCTGCGCCCTAACATGCCTGAAGAGATACAGTGATCGTCAGAGATATATCGATATCAACAATTGTGCAATTGATTATATTGTCTAGTATAGAAGAGGTTATCCACACAAAGCCAGAGAAGAATAAATTATCTTCGAAAGGTAACTTTGCTTAACTGAAATATGACGCAGCAAAAACTCTACTATAATTAAACTTATCTTGCTGATATTTTTAGCAAAGCATACGAGTGCATGCCCACTTACTTCAAAATTTTATTTTGTAAAAATATAGGGTGTTTCGAAATTAGAGCCCCAAAATTACTTTGTTCCGACTGGGAGACTCCCTGTCTAAAGCCTTCCTGAGTATACAATTAGCAGCCCAATTGATAGAGGGTCTATTGGTGTTGGGTTACACAGCCTCCACTTACATTTAAGGTAAAGTCTGGTTAGAAGGTTCTTTGGTCCATTCTTTTGTTCTTATCCTCATTTCCGTTCCTCTCTTTTCAATGTGCTAAGACCCGTTGATTCATTGTCGATATATATACCATCAGTGTTAATCAGTAAATTGCCTGATCATAAATTGACGTCACCCTCTTTGATTCTTTGGCAATTTCCCTTTGTACAGTTAGATCTTGTTTTAATTTATCAAGTGTTAATGTGCCCTTTTTCAACGTTTTCAGAAACGCAGTAAATGCTGCTGTATCTTCCATCTGCTCCACTATGTCCACATGCAACAATTAAGCCCTCAAGCAATTTAATTATTGATTGCATTATTGTTTTGGCACTCCAGTTATTTAATTTTTGTATCAGTTTGCACCATAAGTGCCAAGAGACAGTGTGAATGGCTCTGTGTAATTTACTCCTCTGATTAAATGTAAATACATGTAATTAATTAAGATCTAGAATTTCTCTGCTGAGTCCTTTCTCAAATTGAGATCTCTTTTAAAGTACAATGTTCTTGTTCTGTGAGTGTTGATCCACAGTCAGAATTCGTGTCACCAAGGTAAGAGTAAAAGATAAATTATCATTTACAGCAGTGGTGACCGATTGCCAGAATTCTTGCAATTGTAAACTGTAATTCCTTCCAGCAGAATAGCAATCAGCCTTGGCTGTGCTAAGCCTGGTATATGCAAGATTAAAACGAACCTGTAAAGTCAATCTCTTTTAATTCTATGGGCATAAGTATCCATTTTTACATGTGTTTTTCGTAAAGTTGTGACTAGGAACTTGTAAATCTTATCCAGAATTAAACTTTGCATGCACAAGTAACACAGATGGGGTTCTGAGTACGTCTGTACCTGACTCAGCCATTCATCCTGCCTGGTAGAGCACCGCCAGTTAGGTAGAAGTCAGGGACTGTTGCCACGGCATGTTAGCAAATAGGTATGGCTTAACTAATTAAGGCTTGTCTATGAAGTGAATTTGTGAAGTGGGACATCAAGAGAAAGTGCTCAGTTCTCTCTGTCCACAGTGAAATTTGCTAATTTATGTAGTTAGGACAGTGATATCTGGCAACTACTTGTTACTATAGTAATGTGGTTGGTGGTAGCAGAAGGCATCATACTTCTGTGCCCTACCAACAATTCATGCTCACCTTATCTTTGTTTAAAAGTTATCCTAGACCAGGTAGAGTAAGAATTCGTAATTGCCAGCATTAATTTACTTCTATGCATATTCCTGCATTCTTCCATCAGAGGAAATTTGTATTTCATTTTGTATCTCATAAATTAGCGAGAACGTGCATGTGCTTGCTCATTGTGCTTCCCATACGACTCACCAGCCCTTTCCATCTCATGGATGTAAACATTGTCACGTGGTGACAGCTGTCTTGTGTTCACTTCTTTACCAACAGACTCACCAGTGGCCTTGTGCTGTCAGTAGCAAGTCAGCCATTTCAGTGTCGCCGTCATTTGTTGGCCATGCTGTCAAATTGTAATTCCATTACTCGAAGTTGTATTGTTTTACAAGTGCTATCACAGTTAGGGAATTATTTTCAACTTGTTTGCAAAGTTTTACAAATTGAAATCCTAGTCACCATGAATTAACATTTTGTGTTTGAGTGTTAGTAATTTTTGCATACGCTCATACATCTTTCCTATCAGCTGTCACAGCCTTTACCCATCCTATGACCTTGACAGAAAGTATTCCTACATGCCCTTGATCAACATATAACATTAAAAAGTCATTTTAACTTTTAGGTCACATGCACGCTATTCCCTTATGTAACTGTAATTACTTTATAATATTCGTGGTACATTTTACCAACCATGGCAATTCTGTAATAAGAACCCACTAGGTAAAGAAGATGTAATCATTCCTTAAGGTTACGTCGCTCATGGGCGAGAATAAGACAACTTTTAATGGTAAATAATATTGCCATTCTAAACAATTTATCGAGAACATTGTTTTTCTTTACAACCTATTGCTTTACAACTTGCCTCATGAAAAAGCCAAAATTGAAGAAGGTAAGATAACTAAATACTAGAAGTTCGCCTGATCTCAAACTCTGTGATACCCTCACAAACCCATTTACGCTTACCTCAAATTTACCTTATGCTCATGCATTTGATTGTACTCGATTCTCCAGAACAAGAGCCATAAACCAGAACCGTTTTCTTGAACAAATTACTGTTCTTCTGAACAAAACAAACCTATTCATTTTTTAACATTTTTACCCTTCTTTGGAACAAAATTACAGTTCTTCTGAGCCTCGCTTCTGCACTTGGCAAATGAGTGATTGTCGTGTGCATGTAATTTATTACTTACCTCAAAAATTTTGTATATATCGCCTAACTTCATCTGTGATCTCACCGCACCTTTGAGTGCCACTCCAAGTCTGCCTCATTTACAACTTGGGCCATATCATCACCAATCTATACCTTAAGTGCAACCCACCAGCATATCCACCACCTTCATTGCATTTTAAGTAACCCAACTGGGCCCCTGAGTGCCACTTACTCACTCCAAGGAACACTCCCGGTGCCAGCCCTTTTACTAGGAGCACTGCCCAGCATTTGTAGGCCCTCTCCCGAATTGCTGCAACTATTGTCAGGCACAGCGCCACCCATTAGTTCTCTGGAACAATCTTGCACTTAGTTCCAGTGCCAGTGCATCAAGGGTACATTCCCATTTACTAGTGGCGCCGCCCACTGGCCCACACCATTGCACAACCACACCCTGCCAGAAGTAGAGTGCCCATTCCATCTGTGCAATTGCTTGTATAGTCTATTACCTACCTACCTACCACCTGGCTTGGACCTTAGGCCCACAACAACCTCAGCAACATGTCTGCCAAAGATTACAGGAACTTCCTAGAGATTGGGAAGGGCTGATTTTTTTTTGTGGGGGGGGAACTGAGCACATGGGTCTAAGACCAGTAGCTGTCGCTGAGAAGAAGAGAGAAGAGAAGGAGGAATGAGAAATGAAGGAGAGAGAAGAGAAGGAGGAGAGGCAATGACAGTTCGAGCTAGCCGTGGCCCAGGAGAAAAGAGCCTTCACTGAATTAGAAAGACAAGAAGGGGAATTAGAAAGACAAGAAAAAGGAAGCCAGCGCATCTATGTGTTAGTACTTGAAAAGTCTCACCAGGAGAGTGCCAGGGCGCTTGGCCAACATAGGGCCAAGCATCCCACTCCTGCCACTCCACAGTCCACTCTCAACAGCACAAGCTTACTAATTCCTAAGTGAAATGAAGCCAAACCTGAGGCCTGGCTTGAACAAATAGAATGCATCTTCACAAACTTCAAACCTACTGCAGCAGAAATCTCCTTGATCCTTAGGAAACACATTTGGGGCAAGGGCCTAGTCACTACCTGCTTCTTAACCAGCGATGATCAAGGGGACCTCGAAGAGGTCAGGAAGGCTGTCATCAATGCTTACGAAATTACCCCTGAACACTGGTGACAACATTGGTATGGCCATCCGAAGGAAGCGGGCCAAACTTGAAAAGATTGGGCTTATCATAAAAATCTAGCTGCTAAGCTTTGGTTGGGAAGCCCTTGGTGTCACAATGTTTGAGGAACTTTTTGAGTGCAAGCAGCTGGAGGATTTTTTATACTGTGCCTCAAGTTCCTTAGCCACTTACCTAAGCAAGCGGTGGCCCACCACACTCAATGAGTGCTGCTGCTTGGCTGATGATTAGGACACATACCACCCTCATGCTAGATCCCTGGATCAGAAGATTATCCCACCAAGTCACACCTCCTTGCAAGACCAACCAAAGAATTGGCCTTCAAAAATTCCTGTTTGCACTCATTGCAAAAGGAAGGGGCACTTGGAATCCCAGTGCCGATCAAAGGGAAGAGCTGCTGCAAAGCCACCCCCACCAGCTCCTCAAAAGAATTTTAGCAAGATTTATTGTGCTGCATGTACAGGTAAGGTCCAGGGCACTCCATCCTCTGGAAGAATTGCCCTAGCAAAGAAGCTGCACCCACCCACCATTGCCCTGTTACCAATCATCAATCTCTAGGCCCTCCAGCCAAAGGCCCTATATTTGTGGCACCTCCTCAAGGTAGCTACCCTGCATTTGAAGACACTTGTGCACAAGCCTCCCTGATAAGGGAAGACAAAGTCCTTTAAGGAGCTAAAACTGAAAAACATAAACTCGTCACCCTCAAGAGTATTAATCAAGTGAAATTGATTTTCCCAAAAGTTCGTTTGAGGGTCACCAGGCCCCACAGAACCAAGCTCTGCACCCTTATGGTAGCAAATTACCTTCCTGGAGACTATGGCCTCCTCCTGGGACAGGACTCTCTGTCCCTACCTAACTCAAGACAATCCAGGGGTTGTGACCCCTCACAGTCTCCATCAGGCACAAATAGTCCTCACAACCACTGCCAGTGCCCCTGAGCAGTTCTAGACTACATCTGTTTCAGTTGTTGAGCCCTTACCAAGCTTAATTCCCATCTCAGGGCCTTGCCTTAGTGCCAGTGCCAGAGCACACCATAGATCTCCCTTCAGGAGATCCCAGACTCGTCTCAAACTCCTTTTCAGTGCCACTTGGGTACCCTGAGCAGTGCCATGCTCCATCCATCCTGAACATTGAGCCAACATCTAATTTAAGTCCTGAGCTTAGCCCTGCCTAGTGACAGTGCCAGAGCCAATTCCACCTTTAATCCCTGTGCCTGGCACAGCCTTAGTGCCAGTACCAAAGTGCCAGAGCCAATCCCACCTTTAATCCTTGTGCCTGGCACAGCCCTAGTGCCAGTGCCAGACTGTCACTAGGCAGGGCCAAGCTCAGGACTTAAATTCCTTCTGGACTGGGAGTCCAGAAGGAACCTCAGCAGAAGCTCAACCCCTGGCTCAGCCTTGCAACCCATGCCTGAGTTGGTCATCATAACCTGCAAGCCTCTCATGGCCATGAAGACTTCCTCTCTTTCCCAGTCTTCAGAAGATGAGATTCTGATGTGAAATTCTTCCCTATCTCAGCTGGTCACAGAGCTCAAGGAACTGTGATGGCAGTTGGCAGAAGTTGTTGGTACCACGCCTGTTTCAGTTTGTCGAAGTAGCCAGAACAGGTGGCACTCCAGCGCCTCCCTCAGACTTGGATTCGCCGATTCCTCCTAAACCATCAAACCACCAATCTTAAAGAGGCTCAAGGAAGAAAAGTCCGAGGTATAGAAAGGCCAGGTAGTCTACGAGAGACATAGAGCTCTCCTGGCACTCGTGCCAATCTGGCATAGTGCCCCCACTTTAATTGAGTATCTTGGCACCAAACCAGAGTAGGATGCTACTTTATTCCCCGAATATCACTCTCTGTAAATGTGTAACTTACTTTTCTCTTGTAACTTGAGTTATTTGTAATTTTAATTTTAATCCTTGTAACAACTAACTGTTTACCTTGCATAACAATCTTACTAACCATCATTCTCTGACCAGTGCAGAGTGCTAAACACCAGACCCCCTGGCACTTCAAGTCTTTGACTTTCCTTTCATACAATTGCTTGCATGACAGATTTTAAAACACTCTAAAGGGAAAACTACTTGTATATCATAGAGACACTAGGCCCTGACAACACTAGTGCCTCATTGGCAAAGTGCCACCCCCTCAGCAAGGTAACATGGCACTAACCAAATGAGTAGCACCATGAATATATAAAGGCTTTTTAGATTTGTATGAAATTATACTTTACTTTAGCTAAGTTTAGTCTCCACCTTAACTGGAAGAAATCTGTCCTAGCCTATATGCATGCCACATTGTATTTGTAATACCTTAAGTATCACTACTGTATTATTTGT